>NC_133618.1:157963606-158321106 GCF_048593235.1 Sminthopsis crassicaudata
AAATCACCCTTTGGCCAGCCTCTGCAAAGTTAGCTATGCTGATCCTTGGACAACTGACACAAAGTTCATCATCACTTGCCTTTTTTTTTTTTTTCTTTCTTGGAAGAGAGTACTGATCAGTTCCTAAAATATAAAACATTTCTGTAATACCTTCTCAATGCCAGATATTGTGCTAAACTAAACAAACTATAGGGTACAAATAACTGTAGTTTCTGCCCTCAAGGAACTCTCAGTCTAATATAAAAACAACTGTGTGTACTGATCAACTACATACAGGATAAATTGTAGACAAACATCTTCCTGAGTTCAAATCTGGCCTCAGTCATTCATTGGTTGTGTGATCCTGGGCAAGTCACTTACTCCTGTTTACCTTGGTTTGTCATCTGTAAAATGAGCTAAAGAAGGAAAATGTCAAATCATTCCAGTCTCTTTGTCAAGAAAACCCCAAAGAAGAGAACTCTGAACACCAACAATTAGATCACAATTAGAAAAAGTCTTATATAAGGGAAAGCTCCTTCACCTTCTAAGATTCTTATTTATGGAGAAAATATATTAATATTGTATGAAGATTTATCCCCAAAGGATAATTTTTCCAAAGATTCAGACATTTATCTCCATTTTTATATTGTTGGTTTTTCTTTACTATATAGGGTTAAAGTCTCTTTTAAATGCTAATCTCATTTTTAATAATTGTCAATATCTCCAGCCACAGAGATTGACTATTCACTTTCCCTTAACCCTAAGAGAGATCACCTACAAACAATGCTAGCAGCAATTTAAGAAAAGCTAAGCAGGAGAGTTGGACTGAGTAAGGAACAAGAAAGAGTTAAACTTAAGCTGTGTTGGCACAAGAAACTATAAATATTTGAAATGGCAACTTCTGAACTTTTGAAGGGATTCCTGAACTCATTTCTCTATTCCTCCCACCTCTAGCCCTCAAAGTATCTAACATCATCCCAAATAGACAAGTAAGAAATACTAATAACGTGGGTTCTTTTTATTTTTTTATTTAAAAATTTTAAAATTATATTTGAAAATACTATTGTTATTTTATTCTTCCAAATACATATAAAGATAGTTTTTAATATTTGTTTTTGTAAAACTTTGTGTTCTGAATTTTTCTCCCTCTCTCCGACTTCCCTCTTCCCAAGACAGCAAGCAATCTGTTATAGGTTAAATATGTACAATTCTTTAACATATTATGTCATGTTATAAAAGAAAAATCAGACTAAAAGGAAAGAAAGAATACACAAACAAAAAGATGAAAATACTGTATTTTGATTGATTTTCTGGTTGTGATTGGCATTTTCCATTCCAAGCTTATTGGAATTGCATGGCTTCTTTTTTATACTGGGTGATTGCATCAGGTCCTACAGTTTTAATTGAGATGAGTCTCAGAATATACATCCAGCTTTAATCTCTTTCTCGAGCACTAATTCCTCAATTGTTCAGTCATTTTTCAGTCATGTCCAGTTCTTCATAACCCCATTTAGGGTTTTCTTGGTAGAGATAGTGGAGTGCTTTACCATTTCCTTCTCCAACTCATTTTACAAATGAGGAAACTGAGGCAAACAGGATTATGTGACTTCCCCAAGGTTACATAGCCAGTGAATAACTGAGACCAGATTTTAACTCAGGAAGGTGAATTCTTCCATCTCCAGGTCCAGCACTCTACCTCACCAGCTAGCTGCCCCTAATCCTTAATTAGCAACTGCCTATTTGACCTTTTGAGATAGATGTCAAACTCAATATTTCCAAAACAGAGGACATTTATCCCCCAAACCCATACCTTTTCTAAACTTCAATATTTCTGTCAAGAACACTGCTATCTTTCTAGTCACACAAGCTCATAATTTCAAAGGTATCTTAAACTCCTCATTCTTCCTCACTATTTCCAATGAGTTGCTAAAACTTGTCAACTCTATGTTCAGAATATCTCTCTATTCTGCCTCTCTTCTCTTCACACTTACTACTCTAGTTCAGGAATTGATCACGTGTCACCAAGATTATTGTAATAGCCTCCTAATTATTCTTGCCTCTAGTATCTTCCCACTATAATCCATCATCCATACTGCTGCCAAAGGGATACTCCTAAAATAGAAATCTGATAATGTCTCTTTCCCACTCCACTATTTACTATTGTAAATTCCAATAGCTCCCAATCAAATACAAACTTCTCAATTTGTCATTTAAAGTCCTTCCCAATCTAGCCTCAACCTACATTTCCAGCTTTATTATATTTTACCCTACATACTCAGTTATATCCAAATCAACTTCTTTATTGCTCCTCACATGACACTCCACTTTCCATATTTATTTCTTTTCATTAGCTGTTCCTAACATCTGGAATGTAATCTCTCCTCAGTTGTAGCTATTAGAATTCCTAGTTTAGTTCAAAACTCAGCTTAGACATCATCTTTTACCAAAGCTTTTCCTGATCCCCCCAGCTTCTAGTACCATGACTCCCCACCATTACCTTGTTTTTATTTTGTTTCTCTTGGTATGTGTGTGTGTGTTTTCTCTCCTCATACCCTACTCTCCAGAGTATAAACTTCTTGAGGGTAAGAGACTGTTTCATTTTTGCTTTATAACTTTGCTTTATAACCACATCACCTGGAACATAATAGGTGCTTTAAAAATTTATTGATTCATTCATAATTATGTAATTAATTAAAAAACAACCATAATTATGTAGTTAATTATGTAATTAATTCATAATAATGTAAGTTAAAAGAGTAGCCAAATTCAGTTTGACTTCAATGGCTAGACTTGGTCCTTGGGAACAGAAGGTGACTACTTCCTTCTCAGATGATTGGGACTGTGAGTAAGGAATTTTCATGTGCTATCAAACACAAGCTCAATATCAATTAATTTATTTTTTTTTCCAAAGGATGGTTCAATGTTGTGAAGTGACATATTAAAAAAAATGACATTTTAAAATACTGAAATACAGATGCATGGATATATGCATTCATGAACCAATGAATAAATAGGATATAGAAATTATGAAGAGGCTAAAAAAAACTGAGATGATTTAGTCTAAAAGAAGTTTAAAGTTTTACTTATCCTGGAAAAAAGTTATGGAAAAAAAAAAACAAACACTGGAATTGGAGTCAGACATGGCAACAATTTCCAGATGCATGACCTCATACACGTCATTTACCCTCTCTGAGACAGTTTCCTCATCTTTCAAATAAAATGGAGATAACATAATTCTTTCCTTGTCTATCTCATAGGGTTATTGTGGGAATCAAGTCAAATTACATATATGAAAATGTTTTATTAAGTGTAAAATGTTGTACAATTTAAGACATTATTGAATAATACAGTCCTATGTAGAGGAAAGGGTAAAAATGAAAGTCATATCTTATCCTGTGATTCTATGACATTCAGTTGAGTGAGTTGGAAGGCAAAAAATTTAGAAATCCAAAAAAAACCTAGACAAGTCTTCAGAAAATTCAATTTTGGTGGCATTCCAAAAATAAAATCACCAATGTAACAAGGAATCAAATCTAAAGGAGAAAATACTATTGGTTTCCATATCATTTTAAGAATATAGCCAGCTACTTATTGAAACTTTAGATTAATATGAGACAATAATTTGTCCAAAGGAACGAAGCAGTTTGAGCTCTTCCCACTGCGAAACTCTCTTGCATCCAACTGTTCAAATTTCAGTGGAGATTTTAAATCACAAAACTACAAGGGTTTTTGTTTTTGTTTTTTTTTTTAACCTAACATGCTGCTGATAATCCCAATCATTCTACACAGTGAAGCATTTTGTGACAAATCAGTAAATAAATATCTGTCCCAGCGTTAAAAGGAGACCCTGTTGGGGGCCATGCTTGGGGAAGATGAAAGAGTGACAGCTTGAGACAATGACCCCAGTTCTGCTTAATCCACTGAAAAGCTATGACAGGTGCAGCCCACCTCCCTTGTTTACTAGTTTCCAGCTACCATTTGAAGAGCTCAGACTGAGAAGTAGAAGAAGCCAATTCCTATAGTCATTTAAAGTATTGTGCTTTTGTGTGGTTATGACACATTAATTTTGTTGCTAATTGTATTTTAAAAATTAAATTCCTTCATACAGATCATCCATAGGAGTTTTGTAAAATATGAATCATCCTGTGGGTGTTCCATATTTGATGATGATAAAGATGATGTCATCTGATAGAATTCTTGACTAGAACAATTTCCAAATCCCTCCTCCCATGATCCTCAGGATGATTCCCCCATTCCTTCCTCCTTACTTTTGTTTAAACACATTTATTTATTTCACAATTCAGCTCAAACATTACTCCCTATATGGAACTTTTCCTCATTCTCCCAGCTGATAGAGTCTTCCTTCTAAAAAAAATAAAAATAAAAAATCCTTGTATATATTTTGTATAAGCTTATGTATAAACATATTTTCTCCCTCTTAGAATAGGAACTCCTTGATGGTGAGGACTATTTCATTTTAATTTTTCTCCAGTGCATAACATTATATAGACATCAGTATATGCTTGTGAGTTACTTAATTGACTGACTCAAAGTCAATGGTTCATAGATGATATCAAAATGAAAAAATTGAGATCAGTTTAGAATTCAGCCTCCATCCTTGATAGGGATAAGGGTAGAGGGTGGCAAAGAGGCAAGAAAGGTAGAGAAATAGAAAGTATTTACCCTCTGGATTCTCCCTTGAATTTTTAGCAAGGTTTTCCAGCCTCTAAATAATTGCCCACAGGCCAAAATGTTATTGAGCAATCCATATTTTCACAATCAATCTTCCCCCAAAACTCTGTAATATCAAAATTAGTTATCATGATCCCTCCCCAGAAGCTGAGAAAAAGATGACTTGTCCAAGGACACATGGCAAGACTGGGGATTCCGCCTCCCAGCTTCCAACTCCTAGGACAGTGCTCAGGCCAGGAGGTCAGGCTGCTTCCCAAACTATTCACAACTTTTCCTTGTTGTTCTTGCTTTCTGCTTTCCCTGTAGGTCTAGGATTGAGACGGTCTCTCTGAAGTCTGGCTGTGTAAGGACCCTCTTGGAAACAAGTCCTATTTTTCAAAGAAATTGTATTCCTGGTGCTATTGTATTCCTAGGTCACAGATAAACAGCTCTTTAGTCCTCCTGAGGGCCTTTGATCAGCGGCTCTTTTATGCTAAACCTTTACCCCAGCCTGCTTCACCCCTCGGCTGCTGGTATGCTCCCAGACTTTGTAAGTGTAATCTGTGGATCAGTCAGCTATACATATGCTTTGCTGGAGTCATAAAATGCCTTCATTATTCCAGACCACCCAGCTAATATTTTATTTTCAATATGAATACTCTGGTCACACAATAGCTCTGTTGTGCTGTGCACTTAGTCTCTTGCAAAGCACAACCATAATCTATCCCTTCATAAAGGGTCCACATGGCTCAGTTTATCCTTTCTGCTTTTGTGAGCACTTTCAAAATACTTTGGGAAACCAATGTAGTTTACAGCAGTGTATTACACTACATTGTCTCCCAAAGTCTTTCTGGGCCATTCACTAAAGGATTCTAAAACTGTACATGGTCTCCCTCCTTACAATCTACACACACACACACACACACACACACACACACACACACACACACACACCAGAGCAATGCTAACACATTTCTTGGGCCAGAACTACTAAAACTCTATCAGTTAGATTTCTCAGGTTCCTTGGCTTCCCTCTGTCTCTCTTCTTTGTCCTATTTTATCTCCTTTGAAGAAAAAGGCTTTACCCATTTAAAACAGTCAGTTATGGGGACCTCAAAGAAAAATCTGAATTTTTGCCTAGGGAATAAACATATGGAACTTTGGCAACATGCATGAAATTGCATGCACCCTCACTGGATGAATCAGACTTTCTATTCATAGCAATAAGAGCTGCCTGTGCATCCAGAGGCAAGCACACATGTATGCATACACACACAATCATCTAATCATTATTTTTTCCTCCGATAAGAGATGTTTCTTTTCTATCCTCATAATTCTGCTGAAAACCATGGTTTTTAGTTGCAGGAAGGATACTTTTTTTTTTTTTTTTTAAATGATAGAACACAGAGTATCTAAAGAAGTTCATATTTTTCCTTGATTTAAAGACTACTAGGACAATTTCTACTATGATAACAAAGATTATTTCCTGGACATTTTTAGTTATTTCCTGCACAAGACAATTGTCACAAAAGTTGATTCCCCAGCTGCCCAGAGAGAGAGAGAGTTCATGTGGAAAACAATGAGCAGGGTCCAAAGTCAGGAAGATGACCCCTCTTGGAATGCACATCAGGCATTTTCTGAGCAGAGGAATAGGGATGGGGATGAGATAGGAATCGAGTGTAAAAAAGTATGACTGTACTGCAGGATACAGTCATGAGTGTCTCTGTGAAGCTTTGCCAGGAAAACCCCAAATGGAGTCCTAAAGAATCAGACTAGATGGAAATAACTCAGCAAAAAAGCAAGTCAATCAGGCTGGCTACTTCCACATCTCCCTGATGTCATGACTACATTCATCATCATCATCATCATCATCATCATCATCATCATCATCATTTATACAGCCCTTGATGTGTTTTAACCACATCTCATTTAATTTTCAAAACAGCCCTGTAGTTTAAATATCATAATAATAATAATAATAATGTCACAACTTCTGAGTCTGTTTCATTATTACAATAATTATTCATAATGATGAATATATAAGTGTTATCAAACATACTTAGATATAATAATCATTATGATTATTATTATTATGCAAACTCAGAGAATTTAAGGGGATTGTTTATGATAGAATTTGAAACAAACTCTATCTGACTTGAAATGTAGCAATCTAACTGTTAGGCCAGGTAACCTCTGTATTTCTTAGATCCTCCACTCTCATGTTCTAAAATCAAATCTCCCTGTTTCTCTCTGTTTTTCTCTCTGTCTCCATGTCGTGTTTCTCTGTCTCTCTGTCTTTCTATCTCTGTTTCTCCTAATACAACTTTTAAAACAGAAGCAGTTTATAGAAACAAGGACTTCTATTCTGTGACAGGGGTTCTCCTTCCAAGATAAGTTCTCTTTAAATATTGTTTTCCCCAGAGGCCTAAAATATCCCAGAGAAGCAAGAATGAATAGAACAAGCATGTATCTTTAAAAAAAAAAAAAAAAAAAAAAAAAGCATTACAAGTTAGAAAGTTTCAAAGGTCTTGTAAGATTTAGTGAATCATTTCTTAAGCATAATGAGCTTTAAAATGCTGGAAGCAACTTAAGTGGGAGATGGTGGCAGATCTGTATTAAATTACTGGTGAATACTGACGGAATATCTAAGGAGTAATGGAGGTCTGTAATAGTGTATGGAAAGGTTTTGAGAAAGGAAAGATATGGTGACCTTGTGATTTAGAGTTTATTTAGTTGTTTAAACTACTTAAGTTTAGATATAAATATCAATGAAATAAAATACACATAAATATAATATTGACTGATTTGGACAAATCTGTGTAGCCAATAGCTGTTGCCCTTATTACTCTAAGAGAAACAAAATGACATCATATGGGAACACATCTTCTAAGTCCAAATCTGGCTGTCTTTCTGCTTTGCCCAGGCAAAGTTAAGTCTCTCTCCTATAGCAGTAGAGAAGAACTCAAGAGGGATAAAAATAGAAGCAGAAATAGAGAAGAAAGGAGAGAAACAGCTGTTGTTTTAACCTTCCCCTCTTTTCACAAGAGGCTCCTGACCTCTTTGAGCTGAAATAATGAAAATACAAAGTTTAATAAGCATAGTTCAAGTACTTCCTAAACATTTAAGCCAAAACTGCCTCCCAACATCCAGTTAAAGAAAGACATCACTCATCCCAATCCAAATTTAGCTTTTTTCTCCTGTGCCAAAGAATTGGAATCCAGGAATTCACAGACCCTCTTTGTTCCCCCTGCAAACCTAACCAGAAACATTTTTAAAACCAGTGCTTCCTTGGACCTAATTGGTACAGCCCAACTATTTACTAATAACAGATTTTTTTTCTTTAAAATGACGCAATTGAAGAAGAGCCACAATACCCCAGAATCAGAGAGAAGGAAAGGAATGATGAAATTATGATACATATTCCAAACCCTGTGCAACTATTTCTTGTTTCTTGGAGCACCCTGGCAGCCAGCTTCAGTTTTAAAAAGACCAAAAGCTTGCAATAGCCTTACAGCCTAACTTTTGTTTAAAGAAAGTCTCCAATAACCACAAAAGTGCTATGCTCTATATTAAATCCAAAAAAGCATGTGGTATGGTGCAGAGATGGGTGGACTTAGAATCAGAAATACCAGGGAGCCACCCCTGACAAACATAGGTATACCTTGAAGATATTGTGGGTTCAATTACCGACTGCCACAATAGAGTCATACAAAATTTTTGGTTTTCTACTGCATATAAAAGTTATGTCTATACTCTTCTGTAATCTTTTTAAGTATTCAGTAGTGTGATGAAACTTTAAAAAAACCAGTGTACATAACTTCATTAAAAATACTTTATTGGGGGGCAACAGATAGAGCATCAGTCCTGGAGTCTGGAGGACCTGAATTCAAATCCAGCCTGAGACATTTAACATTTATTTGCAGTGTCTCCCTGGGCAAATCACTTAACCCCAATTGCCTTACCCCAAATAATAATAATAATAATAATAATATTTTATTGCTAAAAAAAGGTTAACCATAATCTGAGTGAGTAATAATCCATATTGGAGGACTGTCCTGCCTTGATATTGATGGCTACTGACTGATCAGGGTAGTGGTTGCAATGTCTGTGGCAATATCTTAAAATAAGACAATGGTGAAATTTACCCATGGATTAACTTTACCTTTTACTTGAACACTTAGAAGCCATTATAGGGTCATCAATTGACTTGATTTCAATATTTCTGTGTCTCAGGAAAAAGGGAGACCATAGGAGAGGGAGAGAGAGATGGGGGAAAGGATGGTCAACAGAGCAGTCAGTAGACATGTTCACGTCTTATATGGGCTTAGTTCATGGTGCTCCAAAATAATTATTATAGTAACTTTGAAGATTACTGATCACAGGTCATAATAATAAGTATTATAAATATAATAATAATGAAAAAGTTTGAAATTTGAGTTACCAAAATTATCAATTGAATTACCAATTATCAGAGAGACAATGGGAATGCATATTATTGGGGAAATGGTGTTGATAGATTTGCTTCATACAAACCAAAAACCTTCAATTTATAAAAGATTCAATATCTGCAAAGGACAATAAAGCAAAGTACAATAAAAACAAGATGTGACTGTACTGGTTAAGTAACTGTGAATTAACTTTTCAGTCTACCAGAGTATAAATCATAAAGGAGTTGATTTGCACTGATGCAATGATGATTTCACACCAATGAAATCATGGGGACAGATTTTTAAAAAATCATCAACATACTAATCCAGTGTGTAACTAATCCAGTTCAGTAACTAAAATCAGAGTCAAAGAAACTTGGATTTAAACTTTATCTCTGACATTCATTAGCTAGTCGAAATTGTTTGTTTTCTATGTATCTCAGGCAACTTTCTAGACCTTATCTACTAAATCCCAGTCTGGTTGCACTTGCTTATTCCTAAAAGTATAATCTTCAGCACCCCTCCCCTACACCCTATTCCTGCTTCTGCCCACTAGGACTTTTCACTTCTGCTGCATATTTCTCATATTCTAGAGACATTTTGGTGTGCCTTATGCAGGATGGGACATCAGAAAACGTTTTGTTTTCACCTTCAGCTGGATTTCCAGATTATAGACTGATCAGGGTAGTGGTTGGAATGTCTGTGGCAATATCTTAAAATAAGACAATGGTGAAATTTGCCCATGGATTAACTTTACCTTTTACTTGAACACTTAGAAGCCATTATAGGGTCATCAATTGACTTGATTTCAATATTTCTGTGCTTTACAGGATTAAAATTAGTTTGTATACATAAATCCAAAGCAGAGGGGAACCTTTGTTGGGATAAAAAAAGGGCAAAAATCCCAACCTCTTTGATTCCAAGGGCTGTTTTGTTGTAGCACTTGATATTCAAATGAGCAGAGAGAACCTTCGGAGAGTGAGGGGAAAAAAAGTAAATATTTTTCTACCTAACTTTCTCTCCTCCCAGGACCAAAGAGCCAGAATTATTACAAAGGCATCAATAGTTTTGGTTTCTTAACTGAAGTAGGGACTGTTAATTCTAGGACCATAATCCTAATGGAGAAGCATATTCTAGGATCTCTGTAGGGACCAGATTTTCTTTTTAAGATGAGAAAGTTGATTTTCTTTTCTTTTTCCTTTTTGTCTATTATCCTTGTATTGAGGAAAGCCTTTGCAAACACCAAGACAAGCAGTCACCTATGAGAACTTTATAAAATGGCATCCTATAAGGATATGCTGGAGTCAGATCAACCCCTACCTTCCCTTAACAAGAACTGTTTGTTAAACACTCACATCTCAAAAATCAGCAAATGCTACAAATTAGAGTTTGATCTATAGTTTTGTTGGTTTAGACCTTAAAATATAATGGAGAAAATGTTAATAATGCAAATTAAATTTTCACTGTATTATGGGCACTTTCTCATAACACATCCATATATACACTCCAGAGAGCCAGTTGTTAAATATTTGCCAGGACACCCCTGATTAAGTTGTTCTTAGAAATACAAAATAATGTTAATTTTAAATCATCTGTGAGCTATGCTACATAGGATATTCTAAGATGCTTTAGTGTAAAACACTGGGGGAAACACTGGAAATGAAAATGATTACATCACCACTAGAAGAATTACAGAGAATTTGAGACTTTAGATTTTGCCCAAAGTGCTCCTGTTTATTTGCTAGAGATAACAAATGTTCAACTGGGAAAAGATTGTAAGGAGAGTTTCCCCTATTTCAGATTAATGGAACCACAAAATGTACAATGCATGTTAAGGAACTTTACTATAATCCCAAGACAATATGTAGTCATATGTAATTAGGTTTCAAAGTGTAAACAAGATGTATTTTCATTCTAAGATCCCATTAGGAAGGACTGATCTTTTTAAATGGATCAAGAAAAGTGTGATTGTCTAATCAACTAACTATGCTTCAGAGGGCCTTAAATAGAGGAATTTCAGCAATTGACCCAGTCTAGCAGTGAAAGTTCTCAGTCTTGGGAGTACTTTGAGGAAGTAGATGATTTTCTACCAGACTAGTCATTTACTTTCTCAGGAGCCTTTGTTTCCTATTTTCAAAATGAAGTAGAGTGTACTGTATTAGGGCTTCTTAAACATTTTCCACTTACAGACCTTTTTTGCCAGATAAATTTTTTTGTGATCTTGGGTATATAGATATATAAAATAACTATACAAATCAAATGTTTACTGATAATAAATCATAAAGAAAAATAGTTCTTTGGTACACATATAATTTTACCATTTATTACAGACAAAAGCAAATGTACATACTAATAAGATGAATATTCTTGTCTATTTTTACATAAAGAATTAAATCTTGGAAGAGTATTTGACAACCTTTAGTGCTGTCCAAATTTTCATGACTCCCACATTCAATTATGCAAACATATAATGGGGTTGCAACCCTTGGCTTAAGAAGTTTTAGATTGGATGATTTCAATGGTCTCTTCCAACTTTTAACCTTAAACTATCATCTCAAAATTTCTGAAAGTATATCCAATAAAACCTCATTTTAAAAAGTTTGTGTGGTTGAACTAATATTGGATGAAGTGAGCAGAAACAGAGAACAATGGACACAGTAACAGCATGTATGATCTATGTGTGTGTGATATCAACTATGATAGACTTAGCTCTTCTCAGCAATACAATTCCAAAAGACTTGGGATGGAAAATTTCAGCTACATCCAGAGAAAGAACTAGGAAGGCTGCATGTTAATCAAAGCATACCACTTCTACTTTTATTTTTGTTTGCTTTTTCTTTCTCAATTTTTTTTCCCTTTTGGTCTGATTTTTCTTGTACAACATGACTAATATGGAAATGTGTTTAAAATGACTGTACATGTATAACCTGTATCAGATTATGTGCTGTTTTGGAGGGGGGTGGGACAGAAGGATGAAAAGGAGAAAATTAATTGAAAATCTTACAAAAATGAATGTTGAAAGCTATCTTTACATGAAATTGGAAAAATAAAATATTAAGTGAAAAAATATCTATGGAATAGTGGAAGGTTTTCAGTTCTTTAGAATTTTAGTCAATTAAGGAATTTTCCTTTAATCTGTGTTGCCATGGAATTAGAATAGGAAGGAATCTCAGAGATGACCTTACCAAACTACCTTGATAATTTATACCTTTTATAGTAATTAGACAAAGGTAGGTTAATGATCAGTTTATTTGACAAATTATTATTCTAGAATTATCCTAAAGTATAAATTCTCCTGGAATTTAAAGAAACCTAGGGGGCAGAGTAGATAAGAGTGTTGAGTCTAGAATCAGAAAGATCCAAAATCAAATCTAGTATCAGACACATACAAGCTTCATGATTATGGGCAAATCACTTAACCTGTTTGTCTCAGTTTCCTTAATTATAAAATAGGTGTCATAATAGTACTTAGCTCCCAAAGTTGTCGTGAGGATCAAATGAAATTATATTTGTAAAGTGCTTAGCACAAAGCCTGGCACCATAGTAGGCACTATATAAATGCTTAGTCCCTTCCTTTCCCTGATAAATTATATTTGTTATAGCTTCCAGAAGAAACCAGTACTGAACTAATTGCATGTGTGAAGTAACATCTAAAGAAAGCAATTCAAATGAAATGAGAGATCATTTGCTTCATTGAACATAATAAAATATATATCCCCAGGGCCTCATTAATTAACTTTGTCTATACCACAACTGCAGTAATGATCAGTAAAACTGTTAACTCTACCTATATCACAGAATAAGTGTTTCTCTCTAGACTGAGTGAATTTTCATGGTTATTTAGAAAAATTGTTTGACCTACAAAGGCTTTTGAAGAATCAGCTTCAACAATATTTCCATTTTTTTTCTAGGATCTTAAATAGAGTGAGAAGGAAATTTAAAAGCTTGTCTAAACCAAGGATTGTTAACTTGCTCTCTGAAATTGGATAAGAAAAAAATACATCTTTATTTTTACTAACTTCTAATTGAAATTTAGCATTTCCTTCAATTGTATGAAATAAACTAGAATAAGATTAGCAGTGCTGATAGCTCTAATGAATAGAAATTGCAGAGTTTTTCATATTGTATTACATTTGAAAATCAAATCAACCTAATGTTCTTGTTGTCTTGTCTAAAGACCATTCCATTTTAATTCAAGATAAGCAACAACAATCTTCCAATGATATGTCTTTAAGAATAAAATTAATTCTAATTTGCTTGTACTTTAGATGCATTGTTTTATTATTTAATATATTAATAAAGAACTACACATTATAACACAAAATTTTAAAATATTTTCCTTATCGTATTTTAATGTATTTAGCAAATATTTTTCAAATAAAATTTAACTCAATTATATCTTAAATTATTATCTTATTAGAACAATTAGTGGCATAGAGGATAGACTGTCTAGGTCCGGAGTCAAAAAGATTCATCTTCCTGAGTTCAAATCTGGCCCCAGAAATTTATTAACTGTGGACCCTAGGCAAGTCATTTAACCCTGTTTACCTAAGTTTCCTAATTTGTAAAAATGAGCTGGAGAAGGAAATGGCAAATGCTTCAGTGTCTTTGCCAAGAAAAGCTCAAATGGGATCATGAAGAGTCAGACATGACTGAAATGACTCAACAATTTGTGTTATTTAATGCATTATTAAGAAGGCACATATATTACTATATCACAAGTTTTAAAAAATATTTTGATACCTATATTTCAGTATAATTGGCTTTCTTTGTAATTTCACACATTTTATTCTATTCATTTTTAAATATTGCTCTGATAGGACTTCACAGCTTCATCAGATTGCCAAAGGCATCCATGATTTGTTGTTCTGTCGTGTCCAACTCTTCATGATCCCATTTGGGGTTTTCCTGGAAAAGATACCAGAGTGGTATCTTTCATTCTCCACTCATTTTACAGATAGGGAAACCGAGTCACCCAGAGCCACACAACCACTGCTGAGTGTCTGAGGCCAGATTTTAACTCAAGAAGATGAACTCTATCTATGGCTTCATCTAGTTGGGTCTATGACACCAAAAATCATGAAGATGTTTGCTGACTTGACTTGAATTACTGATCTAGACCAATATTCTCATTTTACAGATAAGTTATGGTTTAAAGAGGTGATCTCCCCCTCTTGCACCCTACTCAGTCTATGATCTACTCCCCAGCTTCTTAAACTGTGGTTTGCAACTCCAGATGGGATCTTATAACTGAATGTGGAAGTTGCAAAATTATATTTATTATCAGTAAGTGTTGGATTTGGATGCCTGTTTTATATACCTACAAACCAGGGTCATGTAGAAATTTCTCTGAAGAAAAGGGGTCCAGAGTCTTCTTACTATTTCTCACAAATGGTCCTCCATATTCTTTTTCTGTGTCTTTGCTCTGACTCCATTCCTAGAATGTTCTCTCTCCCCTCCCCTCCCATCTCAAAGAATCCTTTAATCCCTTCAAGATTCAAATCAGGTGCCACCTTTCTCTGGAAGCCTTTCCTGATTTCCTCAATTCCTAATGCCCTTCCCCCCCACACACACACCACCTTCTGTTTTGTATTTATTCTGTGTATACTTACATGTTGTCTCTGTAATATTACATAGACTTCCTGAGAGCAAAGACTGTTCCATTTTTGTCTTTGGACCTCCAACACCTGGCACAATGCCTGGCATATAAGCGGTGCTTAATAAATGCTAAGTTACACAGGCACATAAGTAATAAGTGGAAGGACTTGGATTTAAACCTAGGTCCTCTCCCTCCAGCATGATTTCCACTATTCCCTACTACTTATCAAACAATTTGGCAACAGCCCTATGACAGTGACAATTGTATTGTGAGCAGAAATCTAGTGGATTTAGTTAGAAAGACTGGAGATCAAATGCTACCTCAGCTACCTATTAGCCTTGTGACCCTAGACAAGTCATTTAACTACTTTCAGCTTCATTTTTTTATAATTATAAAATAAGGGAATTAGACTTCATTGCCCTTTCAGTTTTTAATCTATAGCTTATAAGAATATTGTTGTCTTCTTAGTTTTATAATTGCCATTTTTTCATCAAGTCCCATAGATTCAATTATCTTTCCACTCAGATAATTCTCAGATCTATATGTCCAGCCCTAACCTCTCTCTTGATCTATCTCTCATATCTCTAACTGCCTATTGGACATCTCAGACTGTATGTCTCATAGGCATCTTTTTTTTTTTTTTTTTTTAAATGAGGCTATTGGGGTTAAGTGACTTGCCAAGAGTCACACATTTCTAAGGCTGAGTTTGAACTCAGGTCCTCCTGAATCAAAGCTGCTGCTCTAGGTACTGCACTATCTAGCTATCTTAGGCATCTTAAACTAAATATTTTCCAAACCAAATGAATCTTCTTATGCCCCAAACTCTTTCCTCTTTCTAACTTCCCTTTACTTTAAAGATACTACCATATTCTCTTTCCTCTAGGCTCACAACCTACGAGTCATCCTCAATTTCTTACTGTATCTCACCATCTTTTCATTTGCCAAGTTTTGTTTCTATCTTACTGCCTGTCATATATACACCCTTCTCCCCTTTCATAGTACCATGATCTTGGTGCAGATCCTCATCTCTTCATTCCTGTAACATTGATCTCCCTACATCAAGTCTCTCCCAACTCTAGCCCATCCTTCATTCAGCTATCAAATTAATGTTCCTAAAGCACAAGTCTAACCCCATCAATTAAATAAGCTCAATTCAATTCAAAAAGCTCAAGTGATTCTCTATTATCTTCAGCACCAAGTATAAAATCCAATGCTGGGTTTTTAAAACCCTTTATAATCAGAATTCTTCCCAGGCTTCTCTCACAATTCCTATTAACAAATATTCACCTCCTTACTTTTCCGGACTCTGAGCAGGTCACTCACTCCCTTTCTCCTCATATCCACCTTTGTCTTCCCTGGCTTCTTCCAAGTCTCTTCTAGTTAAAGACTCAAGAAACTTTTCCCAATCCCTCATGCTAATGCCTTCTTTCTCAGTTTATCTGCATTTAATCCAATATTCATCTTGCTTATGCATAGTGGTTTGCAAGTTGTCTTCCTCATTTGATTGTGAACTTTTTCATAGCAGGGACTGTTTTCTGTCTTACTCTGTATTCTTAGTGCTTAACACAGTGTCCAGAACTTAGTAGTCACATAATAAACATATGTTGACTTGTCTTTCAATCTATAATTGTGTCTACACAGTTTAAATTCTAACAGAGATTCAGTATTTCTCCAGTCATTTTTATCAATGTAGCTAACCAAACCAGACAATTTTATTCATATATTCCTTCCATTTCAAAACCTAAATAATCATTTTTGTCTAGCTGTGGTGAGTAGATTAACCAAGATGTTGCCAAAGTTGATCTTTCCTTTTGCTTTGAAGACACAGAATATTTGACTTATTTAATTTTAATTCAGTCATTTTGAAAACTCTAAGGACTTTCCCCTAATAGCCAGAAACAACTTCAAGTATAATCTGCACAAAAATCTATATAAAAGACTTAAGTGGTCATTCTTTAATAAGAGTTCTCCAAAGAAGAGAAATCATCTACTTCTGAAGTAGCCCATTCCATTTTTGTGTGGCTCATTTTATTACCAAATGTTTCCTTACATAAAGGCTATGTTTTCTTCTTCTAGACATCCTCCTCCTCCCATTGCTTCTGTGGGGCCAGGCAACATAGTTAAGTCTTTCTCCCATAGAATAACTTTTTACATACTTGTCACCCTTCGGGTGACATATCGTCAATTTCTCTAACCAATTCTCCTGTGACACAGAATAGAGACAGAGAGAAACCCCATCACCATCTAGGTCATCATCATTTGCCCAAGTGTCAAACCACAGATTTACATTCAACAGAACTGTCTTCATTTGTAAACTAGCCACATGCAAAAATCCCTATAATAAAGTATTAACCAAAAATGAATTGAATACATGAGATACAATGTTATATACATGAGAAATGATACAAGACAGCATAAAACACCATTGAGGTCCTCCTAGAGCTAATAGTTTTGTTCAGGAGATGACATTTAACTCAATTCTATTTTTCAAATGTTTATTAAGCACTTATGATATTCAAGACCCTAGGCTAAGTGCTGAGGATATACAGGTGAAATGATCATTTCTGCTTTCAGAGAGTTCTTAATGCCCACAAATAAATATAGTATATTGAATTCTATCTGAATGGCACTCCCCCCAAAATCTTCTTAGTGCAATACTAAATCTGTAACAGCAGCTTAAGAGAACTCATATATAAAATGTGGTGTGTTTAGAGGCCCTTGGAATGGTAAGAAGCCATAACTACAGATTAAGTCTCAGATGCTAAGCAGCAAAGACTTTTCTGGCTTTGTTTATTTTAGTAACATGTCCTACCAAGAATTAAGCCCTCAGTCTGATCATATCTCAGGAATGAAAAGGGTTTCTTCTTTAATTTAAAGAAATTGTATCTTTTTAAAGCAGAATCATAAGAAATTTGTCCATTAAATGAGAATTTAGTATGTACCTGTCATGTGCCTGGTGCTGTGCTGAGTAGTTGGATTGCTGTTGTTTGTCCCTTGTTCTCAAAGACATGACATCAGGAAGGTGATGCCATGATATGCAAGTGAATTGGAGAGGGCCGTGCAAAGTCATCAGCCTCACTCTCTCCTCTAGAGCCATCTGAGTCCAGTGGAAAGATACTTGATACCTCCAAGAGCTTATATATGGTCACAGAGGAGTAAGAAGGGAGGAAAGAACATATATAAACAAATAAAAATAAAATATGTACAAAGCAACTTGAGATGGGGTGGGAGATTATTTCTGACACCAAATAGGATCAGAACAGAGCTTGTTAGGACATACAATTTAGGTTTAAACCTTGAGGAAAGCTAAGGGTTTTAAAACACTACTAGTAGTGAGGAGGAAATCTGACAGTTTGACACTATTTCTTCTTCTGAGACCCTGTTAATTGAAAATAAAATAAATTTTTTAAGAACTCTAAACTGAACACATAGCTAGCAAAACTTAAATTACTCTGCTTGTGGATGAAAACCATAGGCTCTGTGACTTCTTATCACCCAAAATTCCTGTTAGCACAACAGCAAAGAAACTTTTAGGAAGGGATTAGGAATTCAGTTGTGAATATTAATTTCTTATTGTGAGAACTGATTTTACCATCCATTTTACCATACTATATGTATATATATATATATACATATATATAGCATATACGTAGATCTGTGTGTATACACAACATATATACACATGTGTGTAATTTTATACATATATGTTATATATCTAGTTAATACACATATATATTATATACCTATAAATACTTATATGTTATTATTTATTTTGTCATAAATATCCTTTAACAGTTCACATGTACTATAGTATAATAGCAGTATAGTATATATACATATATGCTGTGTATATATGCAAATAATCTATACATGCAAGTACATGCATTTAAATGCACATGTTTATGTATATGTTATATAAATATTATATAATCCTCATTATTGCAGATTTCATATCTGCAAATTCAGCTACTTCCTAAAATTTATTTGGAACCCAAAAATTAATAGTCCACTTCATGCAAATAGCAATGAAAAATTTGAGTTTCCCATAAGACAAGTTTTCTTTCCATTTGAGGTCAAAAAAAGCAACACTCCACTTTCTTGTTACAGTTCTGTAAATAAGTGTCCTTTTTATCATTTATAAAATATTGCCACGTTTTTTGCATTTTTTTGTGTTTTCTTGATAATTCCACTGTTTAAAATGGCCCCCAAATATAGTGCTTCAAATTTAGATTGGCCCTTTTGAGACTTCTACTATTTTTGCCTTCTGTCCAAAGGGAAGAATTAAGTCTAAACTCTTTCAAAAGAGAGCTCATCAAATATTTAAAGAGAGCTATCATTTACCACCTAAAACTTCTCTTCTATCAGTAGAGCCTCATGTGATCTAATTTTGAAGGCACTCCCTATCCTACTTTCTTTACTCTAGACTTGTCCTTACTGCCCCATCTTCTGTTTTTTCTATTGAATGTAAGTACATTATTACTTCAGCATGGGTTAATCTAAAATTTCATTTTATTCTGGGTCAGGAGGGACCTGGGCAAATCAAATGAATAAATCTACTTTGTGCAAGCCCAAGTTACTAATGTTGCACAGGATATAAAGAAGAATGAATCCATTTCTTTCAAGTTTATGGTCCTTGGGATGACAAGATATATTCACAGAATCAGAAAAGGTCAAGACTGGATGAGGTCTTAGAATTTATTTACTTCAATCTCCTCCATCTCTAAATAAGGAATATGAGGTTCACAGAGTTTAGAGGACTTTCTAAGGTCACACAGGACCAATAACAACAATAACAAAAACCCAGATCTTCTGTCTCCTAAAGCCAGTACTCTTCACAATTTCTAAAAACCAAATAAGAATACAAGATTGAAATAACAGATCAATGCAACAGCAAATATGATTTTTTTAAAAATATGGTATAAGATTAATTACACAATGATTTAACAGTACTAAAGTTATTCACACTAAAAGTAACTTTGGAAAAGATGAAAGCACTGGTTCTGAGGGGGGGATACAGAAAGGAGGAGGAAAAGTGAATGATAAAACAATAATACATGTTTACAGTTTTGAGCAAAGGTTATGTGATTTGGTGAACAAATACAACCCTATGTAAGCAGATTATATAAGCATTATTATTCCTCTTTAAGACAAAGCAATAACTTTAGAGAAATTACTTACTTAAGGTCATATATTTTAGCAATGCTAAAGTTAAGGTTTTAACTCATTTTTTTCAGACTCCAGCTCCAACCTTCTTTCCATTGCTACACTAAAGACACAATTTCCCTCCTTTCTATTTTTGCTGAGTTTGGACCCTACTTAAACTTTTCATTAGAAGTATCATATAAAGTTCTCTGCAAGAGTGGCAGGCTCATATAAAAAGTTCACAGTAGGACATTTTTGGAGACAGTTAGGGAAACTGGGAGTTTGGAAGACACATATTCTTAAACTCAAATCTGGCCTGAGACATATATTAGCTGTGTGATCCTGGACATGTCACTTAACCCTGTTTGTCTCAGTTTCCTCATCTGTAAAATGATCTAGAAAATAAATGGCAAGCCCCTCCAATAAATCTTCCAAGAATACCCCAAATAGGGTCTTAAAAAA
This sequence comes from Sminthopsis crassicaudata, assembly GCF_048593235.1. Lineage (NCBI taxonomy): Eukaryota > Metazoa > Chordata > Mammalia > Dasyuromorphia > Dasyuridae > Sminthopsis > Sminthopsis crassicaudata. The sequence goes on from NC_133618.1 coordinate 157,983,887, forward strand.
TTGGACATGACTGAAAAATAACTAAACAACAACTGACATTAGCCTTTGTAAGCTCCTCCCAGATCAGTGCCTTGTCATGATGGAGGGGCTTGGGTGGCTCAATGAAACTATGAGCTATACTATGCAGGGTTACCCAAGACAGAAAAGACCATAGTGGAAAGTTCTGACAAAGATGGTCCACTGGAGAAGGAAATGTTTAACAAGAAAACCCCATGGACAGTATTAAAATGCCGAAAGATATGATATTGGAATGGTGTGCATTGGTCACAGGATCACAAAGTCCAACATAACTCACTAACTGAGCAACAGAAACCTTTGTAAAATGCTGCTTATAAACTCAGATTTTAAATTTAGCTCACTGAGTAAAAAGTAGAAAAAACAGTGTTCCCTGCCTAAAGTAATAAACAGTTATCTAAGGCCAGTGACAGGTTTTGGGAGAATGAACAGAGATGGGAGATGGATGCCAAATTCATGGACTAGCAGTAGTCTAATTTGGCTAGAATGTAGGGTACAAGAAGGCTAGTACAAAATAAGTCTGAAAATGGAGGTTAGAGAAAGATTCTGGAGGTCTTAACTAATAGGTAAAGGAAGTTATATTTTACCCTGGAGGCAATACAGAACCACTGAAGGAATTGGAGCAGAGAAATCATTTAGAAATTTGCTACTTATATGAAGGATAGATTTAAGAAGGGAGAAAACAGAGAAATGAAACCTGTTAGGAAGCTTTTAAAGTACTCCAAGTGAAAAGTGTTAAGGACTTGAAATAGATGTGTATTTGATTAAGGCATAGAACTTTGTAAATGCAAGAGGTACTTGGTAATTTTCAATCATAGGATCATAAAACATCTAGAATGAATAAAGGACTTTGGCACTCTCTAGTCCCTTCTCCTTTAAGTTAAAAATAAAGTTAATATTTAGCTTTTATTCTTCAGCATTATAAATACCAGAAATTAAAATAGAATCAAATCATTGCTCTAGAAGGAACTTTAGGAATTTTCTAGTGACCATCAATCCCTTCATTTTATTGATAAGGGAACTGAGGGTTCAAAAAAGATTATGTAATTTGCCCAATGTCACACAGCTAGTAAATCACATTAATCCTGGCCTCCTACTCTCTGATTAAGGGTTCTCACCCTCTGTAGCCCCCAAGTTTCAGAATATATATTTTGTTTTTTAAATCAATTTATGAAGGTCTTATAGCTGCTTGGTTCCTGTCTTGTGATCTTTGATTATTCTGGCTAAGGTACTTAGAATTTGATTTATGTTTTTTTCTTTCTTTTCATACTTACCTCATGTGGGTCTTTTGACCAATAAGACTTTTTTGTTTGTGATAATCTGACTGAATGAAAGTTATGTTTAAAGCAGCAGTTGGTGCTGAGGAAAGCCAAGTTCTTGGCTAATCAAGGAAACAAAAAACAGGAACCCCACTACCAGAAGACTGCTTGCCAAGAATTTCTGCCTGACATTTTTCTGATTGTGTGGATGATAGGGCACTTTTAATATGGCCTGATAAAGTTTCAAAGTCCCAGACTTAAAGGGAATGTCTCTTTCAAATGTCTAGAGTGTTTAGAGACTTGAGTACTATTAGATTTGCCATTAGCTTTTGTGACTTATCAGGTTATTTCATTTCTCCAGTCTTCTTTTTCTTCATCTTTAAATCAAATCAATTGAGTTAGATAACCCCTCTTAGAAGGGATTCAAACTGCTAAGATTTTATGAATTGACTCATAGCATAAGAGAGACTTCAGCTAACTACAAATCTGAGTATGTTTTTTTGCAACCCTCAAAGTAAAATAGCTCTTTTAGCTCTTTCTCCCTATCTTATCCAAACTAAGAGTTCATTTCTTCACTCCTCATATCTATAACCACCCATTTGTTTTTTTTTTCTTAAACAATGCATCAGTCATGATTTAGAAGAGCCATGGAGTTGCTCCAACTTGTTTCCAGACTTTCTTCTTGTTTCACTCTAGAAAACAAGGGTTTTCTTAAAGACAAGTGCACAAAATCCAGGCTGAAAGTGATAGATTTAGGGGCAAAGAAACTGATTTGGGATTAATGTAAAGGTGAGAAAGAAGTCAAATGACCCACTTGGCTTATTGCAGAACACAGTTTAATTTCTCAACCTTCGACTTAGTAAACAAGTGATTACAAAATTGAATCCTTTGCTTAAACATAAGAATGCTGATTTTTTAGAGTAAGGGTAAGCAAGAAGTTAGTTAACACTAGTTAAGAAAAATAGAACCAGGTCTACAATCCTGAGTATTTATTAAAATATACTTGTCTTTTCCCTCTTATTATATTCCTTTTCTTTGGAGCTTTCCTAAAATTCTATTATTTCCCAAAGATTTAATATGAATATCATGAATATAAACCTGTCTGTCCCCAAAGTAGTAATAGCTTTAATATCCTGCTATCACTTACAAAGAAAGACGATATTCAAGTATTTAAGGGAAGGGAAAACACAATTTGGCATTCATTCTAAAAATATCTTGGAAGAAGTTTTCCTAAGTATTGTATGTCTTTATTAGACTTTCATTTGGGGTTGACTTTATTCAATAGAGAGAGGGTAAAAAAACAGATATAATATAAAATTCAATGGAGATACACAAGAGAAAGGAATTAAAGGCATAAAGATAAAGAAGAGATAAAACTATCCCAAATTGCTGATGATATGATTGTTCACAATCACAGGGAATTGGCATAAACACTGAGACAATAGCTTCAGCACAATTATAAGCTGTAAAATAAATTCTCAAAAATTGACAGCATTTCTATACAACAATCTGTTGTTCAGTTGATTTTCAGTTGTATCTGATTCTTCATGACTTCATTTATAGTTTCCTAGGCACAGATACTGGAATGATTTGTCTTTTACTTCTCCAGCTTATTTTACAGACGAGGAAACTGAGGCAAACAGGATTATGTGACTTGCCCAGAGTCACACAGCTATTAAGTGTCTGAGGCTGGATCTGAAATTAGAAAGATACATTTTCCTTACCCTAGGCTCAGCACTCTATCCACTGAGCCATCTAGCTGTCCCCAAATATAATAAATTTCCCGTTATTTCCAACTCTTCATGATCCCATGAAGTTTTCTTGGCAAAGATACTGGAATGTCTTGCCATTTCTTTTTCCAGCTCATTTTACAGATGAGAAAACTGAAACAAATAATGTTAAAAGATTTGTTTGTCCAGAATCATATAGCTAGTGAGTATCCGAGGACATATTTGAACTTAGGAAGATTAATCTTCCTGACTCCAGGCTCCACTTTCTATCTTCTAACTATTTTATTATTATGACAACAATAAAAACCCAAATTAGTATTTACCAAACGTTGAATGGACTTACAGTTGTACATAAGTAGGTTCCACCTACTTCTTCAGGCAAAGGCTGGATAACCACTTGTCAATATGGTAAAAGGATTCCATTTTCAAGATGTGTCAAATGCTTACTGAGATCCCTTCTAACTATGAGATTCTGTGATTCTGTCTCTCTCATTTAAACCCATAATGAATGGTTAGTGCATCATTGTATAAATGAAGGAATAAGGCTTCAAATCAGTTTAAGATGTCCAGCAAGCTTAAAGGAAAAAGAGTTGTGGCAAAGAGAAAGAAACAAAAGACCAATTTCACTTACTTCATAAGCTTACTTGGAGCTTCATAAGATGTTGGAACATCATAAAATGTTCAGATATTGTAGCCTGCAATCCCACAAGGTAGGGAATGGAGGTGTTATTATGCCCATTTTATAGGTAAAGAATTAACATGTGGTTAGTCAGTGGCATTATTATTCCCATACTCATCCATATTTGAAATCTTAATATCATTTTGGTTTTTTCTCCTTCTTTACTATCCGCAAACATTTAGGTGCCAAGTCTTAGCATGTCCTGCCTCTGCATTATCTTCTCTTTCTCCTCTTTCACCCTAATCTTGTTTCTAAATTCCTCTTCCTGAACTATTGTAACAGTTTCCTAACTAGTCCTCCTATGCGCTGTCTCTTTCTGCTCTGACCCATCCTGCATACTATTGCCAGAATAGTCTTCTTCTTCTTCTTTTGTAATTTATTTTATTTTTTCAAATACATGTAAAGATAGTTTTAAAAATTCATTTTTATAAGATTTTGAATTTTGATTCTTTTTCTCTCTCTCTTTCTTCCACTCTTCTTCCCCAATATAGCAAGCAATCTGCAATAAGTTATACATGTGCAATCATGGAAACATTTCCACATTAGTAATATTGTGAAAGAAGAAACAGAACAAAAGGGAAAACCACAAAAAAAAAAAAACTGAAAAGTGAAAATATTATGGTATTATATCAGATTAGTGTTTTTAAAGGACATTTGTAGTCATGTCACTTTTTATTCTTAGAAACAAAAAAAATAAACAAAAATAATTTTGATGATTTAATTCTTTAACTTAATATCTGTGTGAATTTTCCTAATGCCTCTTACCTCTGTACCTTCCCTCTGTTATTTTTATTTATTTATTTGTTTATTATATTTTATATAGATGTAATATATACAATATTATTTATTACTATTTATTTATTCTCTACCTAGATTATTTGTACATAGTCATCTGCATGATATCTGTCCCATCATGTTAAGAGCTCCCTTGAGAACAAGAATTCAAAAACTGAACTGTATAAAATCATAAGATTTTTTTCTTAAAGAAAAATATATCAAATGTTTTCCTACATTAGCAACTTAAAAAGAATTGTATGTGTCCAAGATACAAGTTATACCTGCTGCATATATGCAGTTGGCAAATATTCTTTTATCAATGATAGTCAAGCCCACTTCAGAAGACCCATTTACATAAGATTTCTATTCAGCATCTATTCCATTATCCATCACCATCCCACATTCACCACCTACAATTAACTAAAAATATCCTTGCTTAACTGACACCTAGCTTTTAATAAACCATATTTCAGACAAATGAAAACATTTTAAAATTCAATCAAGATCTGTTGTAATGATACTATGATTATGTTTTATAGTTTAATTAGCTTTTGAAAAGGCAATTATCCTAAGCCAGTTTTTTTTAACTTTTATGTTCTTTAAAAAAAAAAAAAGAAAGAAACATAATTTTCTACCTTTTTTTCATATGACTATCTTTTTATATTCCTTTCTCAGTGAAGGTCATTAATGCCTTCTTACAAATATGAGTTGATTTGTTCCTTTCATGGACAAATTGTCCATAGTTTGCAACTTAATCACATGTTCAGCAGAATACTAGAACTTAGAGAGCTGAAAGTGCTCTTAAAGATGGTTTAGATGAACCCCCTCTTTGATATATGAGGAAACCAATCTATAAGAAGGAAAATTTGTCCAAGGTCACATAATAGTAATAGAGGGGGCAGTTAGGTGTAGCAGATAGAGAACCAGCCCTAGAATGAGGTGGACCTGAGTTCAGACACTTACTAATTGTATAATCTTAGATAAGTCACTTAACCCTGATTGCCTAGGAAGAAACGAAGGAAGGAATAGAGGGAGGAAGATACAAGATGTTGCAATGATTAAAAAAAAAAAAAAAAAAAAAAAAGTAAAAGAAGTTTCTTCTCAGAAAACTCCTCCAAATAGTTCTAAAAATTTCATCAGATTAAATCTTGACCAGAAAATCCAGAAAATTATTTGTTCAGCTCAGCATACAAGATAGACAGGGATGTTTATCACAACTGGGGCAAGAGGCAGTCACAGACCCATAGTAGGACGCACCCAAACCTTTCTTTTGGTGTTTTTTTACCCACTACACAATTCTGGGTGATAGATCCAAGGTGAATTGAGAAGGGGACATGGCATTAATAGGAAGGGAAGCCCTGGATGGTGTTCCAAGAAAGGAGAAGATTCAGAAGCAAGCAACAACAGCAATGTGATTTAGACCCAGATACAGAGCAGACTGCCATTTCCAGCACATAGCCCAGATTGCAGAGGAATAACCAGGACAGGAATTTTAGGTCTAAGGGAAACTACAATTCTGCCGCTCTGAGCTAAGTGAGCTTTCTTTCTGATAGCGTCAGAGTCCCCCAGCAGTTTACTCTTGCTCTGACCCAATCCAGATCAGGAATTTGCCAGGCCCAGACCATGGGAATAACAATCAGACTTTGCCCTTGGATCAGACCACTTTGGGAGCAGAGGGAGCATGTAAGTTTCCAGATTTCCCTGAGATGTTGGAATAACACAATATGCAAAACTGTAAGAAAGCAATAATAGAATCAGCCTAGTCTTTCCCTCTGTAAGTGCCACAGACCCCATACTAAATATTAAATCTGAAATCAGGAAGAAATCTGGAAGAATGAGCAAAAGCAAATAAGCAAACAAAAGAATCCTATCATAAAGAGCTATTATTGTGGCCAAGAAGCTCATGAGCAACACAGAAACAGAAAACGATTACAAATCATACATAAATTTGAGCACAAATTCAACTAGGATTCCTAGAGATGAATCAAGTATTAAATTTTAAAAGTTTTTAGAAAGGAAATAAAAGTGCTTGAGGAAAAAAAATAGAAAAGAAATAAAACTGATGGCAAAAAACAAATAAATAAATAAATTCAAAAGGGAACTGGCAGCTTAGTACAAGAGGTACAAAACCCTACCCAATCAAAAACAAAAAACTCCCTGAAAATAAGAATGGATTAACTAGAAGCCAATGGCTCCATGAGGCAACAAGAAATATTAAAACTAAGTCAAATGACTGAAAATATAGGAAAAAAGTTAAATATTTCATAGTGAAAGTTGTACACCTAAAAAACATCAAGTAGAAAAAATTTAAGAATCATTGGACTGATGAAAAAAAGAACCTAGACATCCTATTTCAAGAAATCTTAAAAGGAAATTGCCCAATGTGTTTAATCTATATTGGATTGCTTGCTATCTTGGGGAGGAGGAAGAAAGGGAGAAAAATTTGGAACACAAGATTTTGCAAAGGTGAATGCTGAAAACTATCTTTGAATGTATTTGGAAAAATAAATATGATTAAAAGTAAAAAGAAAAAAAAGAAAACTGCCCAGATCTCTTAGAACTAGATGACAAAGTAGAAATAGGAAGAATCCTTTGGTCACTTTTTGAAAGAAATTAAAAAATTAAAGCTTCCAGGAACATTATAGCCCAAACCCAGAGTTTCCATGTTAAATAAAAAGTACTACAAAAATTCCCAAAGAAAGAATTCAAGTAGTAAGGTACCACAATCAGGTTCATACATGATTTAGTTACCACAATTATAAAAGAGAAGAGAATGTGGAATTTCTTTTTGCCCTGTCAGTAGTATTTTCTTTACTAGTAGAGGGCACTATACAAATTTCCATGACTGTTGTCACTTGACCTAAAACTTTAAAATAAATAAATTGTATTAATTTGTGCAGGCACACTTTCATCTATTGAATTTCTTAAATAAGTATTCTAGAATAAATAAAACTTTAAGTGAGAATTATTATGATCTTCCTTCTTTCACAAAAGATAAATATAAAAAGAGAATGTAATTGGAGTTTAACAAAGTATTTCTGAATTTTAAAAAAAGGTTGCAGTAGACATTGTTCATAAAAAATCAGTAAGGTGATAAATCACAGCAAAAAAACACACTTTTCTTCCTCTTAAAGGCTTTTATATGCAATTATTTTTTCAGTTACCTCAATATTAAAATTTTTTAAGTCATCCAAGAAAAATGCATTTTAAAAAATTATGAAATTTGAGAATGAGAAGAGAAATTAGAGCTCCTCTAGTCCTATTCCCTTGTTTTGCAGACAAGGGAATGGAGAGATAAAGAGTCAAGATAACTTGCCCAAAGTCTAGTTTGTCCAAGACCATAACCAACTCTAGAAACCAAGTCTTCCTTCTGAAAATCAGGCCTATCATCTTCTAAATGGAGGGCCATAACATGATCCCAAAGGGTATGTGATCAATCAATCAGAGGTTTGGGAAAAGGTAATAACCTCATTCTTTCTATAATAGTCAATTGTGGGATTTCTCTCCAATATAAACACATCTACCCTTATCACTAAACACTCTCCATTCTATCCTTTCCTTCAAAATTGAAAGCTCCCAACCTGCCTTTCTCTGAATCAGGATTGGACCCTCAGGGCAGTTGTAACCTAAGGTCTATCACGTAGGGACAGCTCGTGAAGATGTCTTTGGGAAAAAATTCTGCCTGAATGTTAGTCAATTTCCTAGCTGGGAGCTCTGACTTGTTCTGATTCTATTCATAAAAACTCCATAAAACAAAGCAGAAGAGCAATTTATTATTATTCATCTCATTTGGGAGTATTCAATAAATTTCACTAGCTCCCTATTACCTCTGTGTGGTACGGAAATGGTGAGGGAACACCATTTAATAAAAAAAAGCTGGAGAGAGCTCTAGAGAAAAGCAAAGTTTATTTGTACATTCTCGCGAGAAGGGCGTCCCACTCTTCGAGTAGACTATCGAAGAGAGGAAGCGCCTCCTGTGGGCAGGACAGCACCTTTAATCCCTAACGCAAAACGCCCCCTCCCACCACTGACCCTCATCCTCATTGGCTGAGAGTCTTACATTCTAAACGCGAGATCTACCCATGAAATTGAACTTGACCAATAAGTACATAGTTGCCCATATTTGGATGAAATAGGGAGATGTCATAGGAGGGCAAGGCAATGCCCTTCAGAGTCCTTCAGGCCTACTCGAACTCTGAAGTAGATGAAGCCTTACTCGATTTTCACAACTGTCTTGAAAGATCTCACCTCATCTCATTCATTTGTGATCTAGAGGACATTCCGGCTTCAGAATCCATATATTTTCTCTGATTGTCATTTATGACTAGAATTATTTCTCTCCTTTTCTCTACTTCCTGACTTCCTTCAAATATTGTTAAAATTCCACCTTCAAGAAAAATTTTTTCCTGTTTCCCTTTCATTCTACTACCTTCCTTCTGATGATTATTTCCAATTCATTCTGTCATCATTCTTGTCTATATCTTCTTTGTACATAAATGCCATTAAAATATGAGCTTCTTAAAAAGAGGGGGGATGTTAGGAGCCTGCCTACTTATTGCTCTTTGCAGTGTCAATTTTTTCTCCTTTCTTTGTATTTCCAAAGCCCTTAGCCCAGTGACTGGCACATAGCAGGCGTTTCAAAAAGTACTTGACTGACTGACATGCCTAAAGGACCTTTTATTGTCCCTATGACCAAGAGAGAGAGAGAGAAAGAGGGGGGGGAGAGAGAGAGAGAGAGAGAGAGAGAGAGAGAGAGAGAGAGAGAGAGAGAGAGAGAGAGAGGAGAGAGGTTAATTGTTGTAATAGGGTGTGGTAGATTAACCCTCTGGAAAAAGAGTGAGAGTGGAGGGGCAGGAAGGGGAGGAAGTGAGGAAGGGGTGGAGGTAGAAGGCTATGTCAAGCATTAAAAATCAGTTGTACCAATGAAATGAACCAAATCAGTTCCAATAGAGCAGTAATGAACTGAACCAGCTACACCCAGTGAAAGAACTCTGGGAGATGACTATGAACCACTACATAGAATTCCCAATCCCCCTATTTTTGTCCATCTGCATTTTTGATTTCCTTCACAGGCTAATTGTACACTATTTCAAAGTCTGATTCCTTTTGTACAGCAAAACAACTGCAGGGACATGTATACGTATATTGTATTTAACTTATATTTTAACATATTTAACATGTATTGGTCAACCTGCCATCTGGGAGGGGGGAAGGAGGGGAAAAATTAAAACAAAAGGTTTGGCAATTGTCAATGTTGTAAAATTACCCATGCACATATCTGATAAATAAAAACTATTTAAAAATTTTTTTTTAATATTTTAACCTCAAAAAAAAAAAAGATTCAATTGTACTGTCTTTCAAGACAGCTCCATCACTATTGATACAGATCTCTTCATTCAGATAAGCCTTAAGATAGATGAGATTTAAAAAAATAGTCGTCACAATGAACCTACTTGTAAGAGTTAGTTCCTGTTCCTGTCTAATTTAACTTTAACGATGAGTTTGTCTCCGTCCAGAAAGAAAGTGTGCCAAATTTCCTGAGTTTGCCCTGAATTAGCTTCCAGTGAAATGAATTTTGGGAATAAATGATTATATTCTTCTTCATATGAACCAGTTCATAATATGTAATTCTCATAAAGGCTTCTAAACAAGTTGGAAGGGAGTTTTAAGAAAATAACCACTAGTAATGACATAAAGTTTATAAAGTCTTGGATTAATAGTCATTAGTTAGAGAGTTAGCCTGGAACTAGCTAACTAGTATTAGTTAAGAGGTAGTGTGAAGGAGAAACATTATGGGAAGAAGGAGGAGGAAGGGAAGGAAGTAAGAGCAAGAAGAAAAGAAAGGGAGAAGAGAGAAAAATGGAAAGGAGAAAGATAGAACATAAACTAAATGTAATTTAGAGAGACATAAATTAAATTTAATAAATTTAGAGAAAATGTAAATTAAAAACTTAAAATTGAGTATTGGTTAGTTTCTTAAATATCTAGGCATAAATATTTCTAGGACATATGTACTTTGACCACTTTTTACATTTTATATAAGAACTGGACATTACCGTCATTCTTAGAGATAACAAATATCCAACTACTATATTAAAGAATAATTTGATTCTACTATTTTTATAAACCACAAACCATTGCATCCTAGTAGATTATTTCAATGGGGAATGTTAGGAGCCTGCCTACTCTGTCATCCTTTGCAATGTCAAATTCAATTAGAACCTCATTATGTGCATGTTTTCGCCAAAACAACAGGTTTGTGGAAAGGGGTCATTTTCAAGTGGGTGACTACTAAAATGAGGTAGCAATTTTCTGTTTTTAACCAAGTTGGACCTTTTCCATCTGAAAATGATGTGTCCCTTAAAAGGAAAGGAGTTCCCTGTTTCTCAAGTCTGGCATAGATCTTGGAATGCACAAGAGCATGCTGCTTCCATGCCTCAGGGGAGACTAAAGAGTAGACTATAGTATAGAGTCTTCAGGAAGAAATTTGACTGAAAGAGGTCTTACTAAGGACTTAGAGAAGGAACACTTCAGACTTTCTTTCTTTTCTTTGGATCACCTCTTCTCCATTAAGAGAAGTGTCCAGATGTAGTCTTTCCTCTTTACATATGTACCTCCAAGTAACTTGCTTTTCTGCTGGACAAAACACAAGTATCATGAGAAGGGGTAATCTAATTCCATTTTATTTGCAACAATGTTTGTATTCCAGTATCTTCAAGACTGTTAAGAATTATAGCTTCAAGTTAAAATAAAAAACATTTTTAAAGCTAACATTTATAAAGCATTTAAAGGTTTACAAAGAATTTTACAAATATTATCTTATTTTATCCTCACAGCAACCCTAGGAGGCAGGTGCTAGAGATGATGATCCTATGGGAGTTGTCAAGAAAGAAGTGAATAGAATGGTTCTTTTGACCCTCTACTTCTTTGGAACATGCTGTTATCTTAATTTTTAAAGGTAGGGAGATATGACTACTATAATTATATATAAATTATATATTATTTTATTGTAGATTTTATTATTACTAATTAAACATATATAGATAGACAGTATCACTATCTAGGAGTTTGACCCTTTATCTTTCATCCCCAATTGAATAGACCATTTCTCAGGGGCAATTGATATCCAGCAAGTTGGACCTCCTGAGATGTTCAATTTAGCCAAGATTCATAAATGAAAAATGACCTGCCAGACCCAGCAAACCATGCGTAAATACCAGCCAAAGCTATATGATTCATAGTTTGTTCTTTGTTGCCTTAACTTTTATGAATGTAGTTATTATAAAATTCCCTAGGTCAAGGAATGATGACTTACTTCAATGTATTCTCATCAACTCTCCTTTATTAAGATTCTGATTTTGGTATGAGCCAGCCTCTACTATTTAGCACCATTGTCTTTTATTTACTGACATTTAAAAGAGACTGATATTTGTATCACAATCATATTTCTTGGCATTCCTCAACTAAAATTGCTTTCTTCCAGAATATCTATCTCAACATTAATAGAGAAAAGATGAAATGGAGCAGTCATGAATACTGACCCTATATTCAGGAAGGATGATCTATGCTGTACCATAATCCAGTTGTCCTTTTTTTAAACTACCCAGAAAAAAATGAAGGTATATTTTCCCCAAAGTCCACTTCCTAACTCTCCATAATCTCTATTTTAATTAGTCCTTGGTAGGTGACCTTCATGATAAGCTCCGTGAAGCACTGTGGTCACATTATGCAATCCAACCAAACACAAGAACATACCAAAAAACCCCAATAATTACCATGACTTAAAAGGATATCAATTCACTATATGGCTTATGACCCACATGTGTATAATACACTTACTTGCAAGCACACATGTGCATAAACATATGCAAACTATATACACACAAACATATCATACATAGCACACATGTATAATCATATCATACTAGAAGCACAGACATTTATGTGATATACACAAACATGTGTGTGCATGTACCTATGGGCATGCATGTGCAATACAGTGTTATGTACAATGCATATGTGCACATTTGTATTTTTTAATACATATTTCTTTGTATATGGGCATGGATTGTACATATGTATAGGTTCACAGCATGTTTACAATATATTCATGCATAAGTCTATGCACAGGACACATAAATATACATAAGACACCCACATGACCACAACACACAATATAGCAATATGTGTGCATATAGACACACATACACATCCTCACACACATATATATAGTATACTTATAACTATGTGCATACAAGTAATGCTACATACACACCGACTTGTGTGGGAGGAAGAGTCTCCTCCTTTCTCCTTTAACTCTCTGACCCTCAGAAACAGACTTGAGGTTGAGGCTTCATTTTTTTCTGTTTTCTTCAAGGAACAAATCTGGAATCCCCCCTGGTTGGAGATCAGGGAATATGATCTATGTCAATCTTAGAGGCAGGATTCCAGAACATGAGGTATATGAAAAGCTTTGAGAAACCCAGGAGGTCATTAGACTTGAAGGTTGGGACTGGCTTTGTAGGAATTAGGATTAGCAGCAAATCATTTCTCCAGATTATGAGGTAGTATAGAAGGGATGAGGGGGAGCAAAGAATGGATGTTTGTATATATTTTTGTTATTTTTTGAAGTAAATATAAATATTCCTTTATAAAGGCTAAGTGGGTTTTATTAAATGGTTAAAGGGAATTAGAGTATAGGGGACTCCTACAGATGGGGGAGCATAAGTAGTGGGGGGCTAGAGCCAGTGGTAGTGAGCTTATAGACCTCTAAATCCCTAAAAGATTACTAGAGAACACTGGTGAAATGTAACATCCCTAATCTTCAGGCAGTGACATCCAAAAGAGTTATTGTTATAATACTATCCCAGAGTTGGCTCAAACTGAGTTTGCTAGTTGGGCTTTTACTAAGTATGTTTGTTTTTTCCTAGAGCCCTCTGCCAATGCCTTAACAGAATGAATAATGATAAAAGATAACTCTATTAATAGCAAAGCCAATTAAAAATTAAGTGTTTAAAGGTTCTAGCTATCCAATAACTTCCCTATCACAAAAGAAATGCTAGTTTCAGGCACAGGTCAATGAATGGACGATTCCTTATTGTTTTATTGTTCATCCTTTGTTTTTGAAGACATCACAGGCACTGGATTTAAGCAGGCAATTGCACAAAGTCATCACCTTTATTCTCTAAAGACATCAAAATCCAGTGTCCAGACAAAAATCAAGACAGTGGCCTAGGATGCAGTGGATGACCTTGACAACTTCAATGTCTAACCAACTTCATGCTTGCTACGTACAGCCTCCTTCATAATTGTTGGAACAAGAATATCAAGGTCCAGAAGCAGAGAGTCTGTTGCTAAATCTGCTGTTCAGTGGGTTGCCTTTTTCTGCCTATGAGGCTTGAGTTGTGGTAATTCTATCCCCTGTAAAATATGTGCAATGGAACAATATAACTATTTCCCACTAGTATTACTACCGTGTTTCCCCGATAATAAGACACTGTCTTATTATTTTTTTGGGACTAAAAAACACCAGAGGGCTTATTTTCAGGGGAGGGCTTATTTTATCCTCCATCATGCCCCTTTTATCCTCCATCATGCCCATTTTAGCCTCCATCATGCCCCTTTTATCCTCCATCATGCCCATTTTAGCCTCCATCATGCCCCTTTTAGCCTCCATCATGCCCCCTGAGTGCTTATTTTATTCTCCATCGCTTACTGAACTTACCGAGTTTTTAGATGGTCCTGTCTCAGCTCTACTCCGCGGCGCTGCTCTCAGTAGCGCCAGCAAGCAAATCACCAGGGAAGAAGAGGATGACGCGCTCACTGCTGCAGCTCTGATTGGATGCAGCTCGGAGCGCGACGTGCGTTTCACCCGGGAGGGGAGGGCGGCGCTGCTTACTGAAGGTACCGCTACGCAGCATATAGCGCAGGGGATCACCATGATGACCGTTTTCATAGTAAGTTCGATAGGGCTTATTTTCGGGGGAGGGCTTATTTTAGCGGAATATTAAAGAGTATGTGGGTGTCTTATTTTCAGGATAGGTCTTATTATCGGGGAAACACGGTAGCTCTCATCAAAGTAAACCAACATGATTCTTTTTTATTTTTATTTTTCTCTAAAATACTACTCAAACAGGAACTGTGAAGGTCACATCACCCTTCCTGTCACATGATTTAAATATACTTCTGCTATCTATCTCAGACACTTATTTCCCTGCAAATTTGATGCATAAATAATCCCTTTTTAGAAAAACATATCACTCATCTTATTTGGAACCAAACTAGCCTAGAGGAAATTTGAGCTTAGAGCTTTAGCCAAAAATGGAAACAAGAATAAGATATAATCTGTAGATAACGATGAGTTATTATGCAGAACCTAGGTCTCAGGGTTCCTGAGTATGTATATTTATTCCCATATAGAAGATGTTTTTGACTACTAGAAAGTTAAATTACTTTTTTCAGGAAAACTGCCTACAGCAACTCACATCTGCTTAGTGGGGCTAAGCAGAATAGTACTTTTGTGAACTGGAATTCTAATTTGTGGAGAGTAAAAGAGTTTATGATTTATGAAAGGCATCACCGTTGCATGTACAAAGTGTTTAAAATACTCATTTATAAAAATTCTATTTGTTTACAACTTTTCATGATATTGCATAGTGGGTTACCTGATTTCAGGTCCTGTGTTAGAACAGCTCCAAACACATCTCTCATAGAAAGGTTGCAATCTGCCTAAAGGTTGAAAAAAGAAAAGATCCCTTATTTGTTGTTGATTTTTCTAAGAGCACATCCTGTATCAGAGGATTCAAGGGCTGAAGTGATCCATTCCAATAATAGAAGAAGAAAATGATGTTGAGAAATATCAAGGAACTTGCTCAGCGCCATATAGGAGGCAGAATTAAGAAATAGAATAGGTTCTATGCACAGCTAGTTCTAGTTTTTTGTTTTCTATTTGGGTTTGGGGGTAGGCAACTTATCACCATCGTAATGATGTTGAGGAATTAAAAATAAAATAGCCAGGGGTTTCCACTGCTAAGATTAATTTATTCCTCACAGAGGTGAAACAATAGAGAATATTTAATAAATTTGTCCCCAAATTAAAGAGACAAAAAGGAAATTTTCAGTCTCACTCTCTAATCTAAGTACCCTGATTTCTCCCCCTTTAAGAAAAAACTATTTGTGCTATTAAAAATTTCAATGTGAGAAGATAACAGCTTCTTTAAAAAGGGAAATATAATGAGGCTCCATCACTAATTGGCTCACTAATTAAAAAATGCTGAAATGTCTTTGGTAGCATACCATTACTAAACTTTTAACTCACTGCCCCATAGCAAAGGATTTGCTCATATACACACGTTAACTATTGTGTTGTCCTGGTTTCTTCTATTTGTAGTTGTGAAAACAGAAACTCAAGTAAGTCCATTTATGCATGTGATTACAATAATCACTTGGCCTGAATACAGAAGACTAATAATCCCTCTCCTGTTATTGGCTCTGTTGAATATTCTCTCCTGTTTTTCAACCAAGATGCAGGACATGGTCAGCATATAAATGATCACGTTTTGGATTAAACCTTTTTTTCAGCAGCTGTGTATCAAAAGGCTAGCTGCTTCACTGGCTAGTCTCTTGCTTTGGCTTGCTTGGACACTGTGAGTCTTACTGGTGGTTTGATATGAAATCAATTGAATGATCATAGGTCAATGTAAACCTAAAGATTTTCTACTGAATTTCCTGGCAAAATGTTGAATTGCTTTAGTGAATAAGATAATTCACATGGGAAATTTAAATTTTAAATTTTAAAAAGCTTATTGCACATTTTCTCCAAAAATATGTTTTCTGGTTCACTTCTTTATTTTGCACACTTAAAAATTGCATGGAGATCCATAATAGAATAGATATAACCTATAATTCTATTTGTTTGGTTTATGCACATAGTTTATAAATGAAGGTGATTTATTGTCATTGATCAGAAATAACACATGTGGACCATTTTGGAAAACTTAAGGCAATAAGTAATGTGAGCTATAATAATTATAATGAAGATGAGAAGGAGGGTGCAAGTGGTTATTCTCTTGAGAAAGTAAATAGCACCTGTAATTTTAAGGAAACAATTTGCCTTATGCAACACTTTTATTTTTAGTGCAACAGATTATTGATTAATGAATACCCAGTCCTGAGGGCGTGTAAGTTTGGTGAGCCTACTTCTGAAATTACCTGGTAATGTGAAATGGCAGAGTTCTGTTCTTTACTTCAAAACTTGTGTAAGTATTCAGTGATTGTTTCTAGTCCATCAATTATGTGACAAAGAAACTTGATTGATTGCTAAGTCAGAATTAGATCTATATTCAAAAAGCACAAAGCAACTAAAGCTAAGGTTTATCATTTACTTTCCTGCCTAGTACTATTCAAATTGGAAGGGGCAAAGACTACTTCTAGTTTCCAGGCAGGGAAAATGAACCAACTCCAGCAGCCTGCTGTTCCCCAGTGCCCCAACTCATGAAACCATGAGCACAATGCCTTGCTGTTCCTTCTTTATGTTGTCTATATTTCCTGCCTTAGGTAAAGGAGTATTAGAGATGAAGAACCTAGCTTGTGATCTTGTGAATTTCAAAATGTTGGAAGAGCAAGACAGCAGAAGTTGATTGGTGAGAGTCAATGAGAGTTGGAAGGAAACCAAGTAAAATAAGGAATAAAGACCACAGCGAAAGGCAGAGAAACATTATAATTATAATAATCATTGATATAATGATCAATGACAACCAAGGGGGAATGAGTGTTTTGGTGCCTTATTTTGACAAGGGAAAAACCTCTTCGTACTACATCTATGTCTTTTTTTTCCTTTTGACTTCTTATTTAATGGATAATGACTATTGCTCTCAGATATTTGTATCAGTTCTCTTCCAATATCAGAACTTTATCAGGAAAAATTTACCAAGATTATTTCCTTTTTAATACATTGATAGCACTTGCAAAAAAGCTTTTCTGCTATATAATTATTGATAATTCTTCTCATGCATAATTGTGAAATGCATTCTCTCTAACCTCCTTTAATTTTTTTGTAATGTAACTTTTTATTTGCAGGTCATATTTAGCTCACTTGGAATTTTTTTAAGAATATGATGAAAGAATGTTCGCCTAACTGTAATTTCTGCTATATTACTTTTCAGCTTTCCCAACAGTTTTTATTGAATAATGAGTCCTTATCTGAGTAGCTAGTGTCCTTGAGTTTACTGAAAATTATATTACTGTATTCAAATGATTCTGTCTTGTTTACCTAATAACCTGCTCCATTAATCAACTTTTCAGTTTTTTTAATCACTAGCAAATAATTCTGATAATTACTGTTTTGTAGAATAAGCTGAAATCTGGCTCTGTTAAATTCCCTTCACTTTTCCTTTTTTTTCACTAGTTTCCCTTGTGACTCTTTTATACTATTTTTTCACTAGTTTCCCTTGTGACTCTTTTATACTTCCAAGAGAATTTTTCAAACTATTTTATTTTGTTATTCAAAATAATTCTTGGTAGTTTGGCATAGCATTAATTCTATAAATTAATTCAGATTATTTTTATTTACATATTGTAAGTACAGACTAACCATGAACAATTAATCTCTTCAATTTGTCTTTCTTTTTTTCTGTAAAGAGTATTTTATAGTTATATCCACATAGGTACTGAGTATCTCTTAAATGCTTAACTACCATATCATTTATATATTTTAGAGTTGTTCCCCCCCCACCCCCCAAAGCTGGGGTTAAGTGACTTGCCCAGGGTCTCACAGCTAGGAAGTGTTAAGTGTCTGAGACCAGATTTGAACTCTGGTCCTCTTGAATTCAAGGCTGGTGCTCTATCCACTGCTCCACCTAGCTGCCCCCTTAGAGTTGTTTTGAATCGAATTCATTTTTCTACATTTTTCTCCTGGGTTTTGTTAGTAATATAAGGAAAGATTTGTGATTTTGTGGTTTATCTTATATCCTTCAACTATATCTAAATTAATAGTTTTTAAATTAAGTTTACAGACTCTCTAAAGTCCTCTAAGCAAACTACATTATCTTTAACCTCATACTTCATCATATTCTCTTCTTTTCCACTGACTTGTACCATGCTAAATATAAATTATATTTAATCATATCTAGTAACTTTGAAATTTTATATTTTAAATTCCTTTCTTTTGAAGCTTCAATCCAATATATTTATTATAGGCCTACTAAGTGCAAGGGTCTTTTCTAAATGCAGAAGAAAGATGAAAAATCACTTCATGATCAACTGGAAATGAGATACAGCAAGTTGAATTTAGAGAATAACTTATACTGAAGCTTACTGGAATAATAGTCAATGTTCTTGGAGCATTTTATGGTATCTTTGGGAACAAAACAGTTCCTGGTCCAGTGTAATTCAATGCCAGGAAGTGCTGTCTGGGAGTCACAATTTCTGATGGAGAAATAAGTTAAAAGACCTCATTTGAACTCCTATACACATTGTAGGTTTAGCATGTCTCCAAATTTTTCTCTTTTCTTCGAGAAGAGTAATAATTGGTCATACAGTTAAAAGGTATCTCAAGAGATCATTGAAATGTTCCCATCCCTGTGAGCAAGAGAGGTCTTAAACCTTCCTATGATGACAATGTTTCATCTATAATCACTGTCTTTGAATATATAAAAGGATGTCATATGAAAAAAATAAGATTCAATCTGCCCCCTAGGAAACTAGAATTAATGGAAAAGAACTTCCTGATAATCATATCCTCAAATGACCTGGTTAGTGAGTTCCTCATGGTGGGGAGGAGAAGCAAGAAAAAAGGAATCTTCAAGATCACTTTTCAAGGAAATCACAGAATGAATCCATACTTTAGGTAAGGTTTGAATTAAATGATTCCTAAGAACTCTTTCAAATCTAATTCTGTCCTTTACTACATTTTTAACTACTAGAATGAGAAGAGCAGCTGTCCAAGCACCAGCCTATTATAGTATAAAAATTAAATTGGTATATGGGAGCTCAGAGAAATTGACAATTCCATCTCATGTGACTACTTTGAGGCATGAACTTCTACTTTCCTGATCAAAAAATAGTGATAGCCTGATTCAGCAACTGGTGGGCACAGAAAATCATCTAAAATTACTAAGTATTGTTATAAACAACACACATGATATTCTGTTTTTCAGAATAAATATAGATATTAACACTGCTTAACACAAGGTACTGTCACCTAGTATTTTACCATCCTCTTGCTCCTAATTTTCACAGGCTGTCTCAATATTTTTTCAGCAAGAGGTCAGCCTTAATAGGTAGGACTTTTAAGTTCTCTAAGACTAAAAAGCCATAGCTGAGTAATGAGCGGAGGAAAAAAAGTGAACTGCCATTCCACATGGGAAGCTGCTCTTTCAGAAATTTTCAAAGGAGTACTTGAAGGCCCCATCATTGTAAGTAGTCGCCTTAAAAACCATTTGTGTTGTCATGCATCTAAAATTCTCCAAAGATTATTCAAGGCTTTTGATCCAATGTAATTTTTCTCCAGTAACAATCTGCTGTCATTCCATATCTACCTATTTCATACTCCTCCCTAAACTATTCTTCATCTTCATATTAACCTGTAATCTCTAAATCCCTTATCATTCTGCCAATCCATCACTCCCACTCTATTTATATTCCCCTTACTCTCAAAGCTTGACCTCTTAACACTGTCCTTTACTCTCAAATCTGTTCTTTTTCCTCAAATTTTCAAATATGTGTAAAGATAATTTTCAACATGTTTGTTAAGACTGTGTTTCAATTTTTCCCCTCCCTTTGACCTCCCTTCTCTCTAAGATAGCAAGCGATTAGATATAGGTTAAACATGTGCAATCCTTTCAAACATATTTCCATATTTGTCATATTGTACATCTCTTGCTCTCTTTAACTGTCACTACTTGCCAAACCCCAAATTTAGATTATTCTCAGCATCCACTTCTGGTCGTACTTACATTCAGACTGGGTCCACCACAAATGTATATATGTTATCTTACATGTATATATATATATATATATATATATATATATATATATATATATATATATATATATATATATATATATATATATATATATATATATATATATATATATATATATATATATATATATATATATATATATATAAAACCTAATTTCCTTCTGTCAGAGGGAATGATTTTATCAGTATTTTCTTACTATATCATCTCTTCAAATATCTTTTGTAAATGTAATGGGGATGTTTGTTTCTGATTTATAGTGAACATATTGGCAGAGGCTCAGGAGCTACAGTACTACAAACCCCAAGCCCCTCAAAAATTCCTTAATAAGCCTACAAATAGTAGTTAGCCATCTTGTAGGGATACCAATCTCTGAATTTGAGCATTTCAGAGGAGTGTTACACAAGAGAATTTTTTTCCTGAGGCAATTGGGTTAAGTGACTTGCCCAGGGTCACACAGCTAGAAAGTTGTGTCTGAGGTCAGATTTGAACTTAGGTCCTCCTGATTTCAGGGCTGGTGCTCTATCCACTGAACCCATCTAGCCCACCTAACTCCCTAACAAGAGAAATTTTTATCTCCCCATATCATTGTTTTCATTCATGTCACTAATTCCAAATGTGGAAACTCTCCACACTAATGAACACTATAACCTTGTTGGAATTCAATCTTAGTTGCCCTTGGTCATGCAACCAATATGTGTCAGGTGGTCTTCAATTCTTCTCTTTATGACTTCAAGGTTATGTCTCTATTCACTATATTGAATACTACTTTTATATGTGAGTATATCTGAATGGCCGGAAAAGTCAGTGCAATCCCTTGGTAAATTATTCAAGGCTTTTGATCCAATGTAATTTCTTTATTCAAAATATGATTCATCCTGGAATAGTATGGTTAGCATGCTAGACTTGGAGTAATTTCAGATCTTCCTCTGAAACTTATTAACTGTGTGATCCCTGGAAAGTCACTTAAACTCTGTGTGCCTCAAGCAGCTCCTTAAGATTTTTACCTGCTAAATCACAAAAAGTTAGCCATCTATTTCAATGGAGGAACATCAGACTTCTCTAGTATTTATATATGATTAATATATTACTTAGGCTGCACTGGCTATTCTTTGATAGCATGAATTCTAATTATCTCATTGCCTATAATGTCCAGATATAATTGCAAATAATTATCTTATCAAGCTTTCCTTGTTATATCCCTGAGATATTATCTTATGACTCAGTGGAACAGTTTAATTAACATTTTTCTTTTAAATATGTTTCCAAAGCTTAACACATTTTGAGTGGAACACCAGCTGTGACACTAAAAATATTCCTTTTGCTAAGCTGTTTGTTAGATGGAGGAAATTATGACAAACTTTTGAAGTCTATAATTATTGCAATGTATCTTGCGGCAAACAATTTATTGCATGTTTCTCAAAAATACCAGTGACTGTTGGATACCAGTTAATAAAACCACAAGTATTAGAGATCACTGGGCATATCCTGGAGAGTTTTGTTTATTTTCACTTGTATGCATAATGACTGTTTCCAGTTTTTTAAACTTCCTCTCCAGAGACTGGAAGCTAGATAGATCTCTAACAACCCACAAAAATAAGGAAGTAACTGATAATATCACATTATACCAGGCTAGAGCTCAGCAGCTTGTTCTGTCCATTGAGATCATAAAAATTCTTGCTTGTGATCAAGGTTGGGTGACTTCCAGAAAGCAGGTCAGGAAAATTTCCATGGGGCTAGGCTTAAAGTAGTTTCCAGTGCTTCTACTACTATACCTTTCCTTCTCCTAAAACATTGCAGAAAACACAGGCTAATTGAAAAACATTGTCTTCCTTCTAGAGTGGCTTGACCCTGCTTATAATGTGAAGCTTTTTGATGAATAGACAGGCTGTCATTATTTTATCACAGAAGTTGCAAAAATCCAATTCAATTAATCATGCATTTATTAAGTGCCTCCTATATCATAAGGGATAGTGCCAGGCACTGAGGATACAATGACAAAAATAAAAGGGTCCCTGCTCTCAAGGAACTTAACCTTCTTCTGAAAATACAACATACAAGTAAATTTAAAATACATACAAAAGCAGGAAGTTCTATATTAGGTGGTCCCTGAGCTGTGTAGAACTGAGAGAGTATACATTCCAAGTAGGGAAACCACCTCTGCCTATGCACCAATGTAGAAGATGTCATATTGTGGATATGGTGAGTTTGACCAGAATGTAGAAAACAGGAAAGAGAGTAATATAAAGTCAATAACCTTAAATTAAAGTCCCTACCAGCTTTAAATCCTATGATCCTATAATCCTCACTTCATTTGAGAATCTAGGATACATCTCCTATTCCAATTTGGGTATTCTAGTAATAGTGGATACTTAAGATTTGAGGGATTTTGTCTTGCGAGGACTCCAGGAAGTAGAATTTATAAAGAAGGACTTTTCTTTTGATCTTAAAAAAAAGTGGAATGCAAAATTGTCATAACACAGTAGTAAAACTGTTTTTAATATAATATTTTTTAAAATGGAAAACTAATTTTTATTTTATTTTGTTTACACATTGTTTTTAATATTTTAATTTGTATTCTTATTGAAACAGAAAAGTAAATCACTAATGTTCTGAGTTTAGAAAATAAGGGTTTATAACATTATAAAATAAAAACTGCATTCAGGAAATACAAAATAGGATGAAACCATAACAAATATAAAAATCAAAGAAAAGGAAATGTTGTAAATTATCATGGGGGGCAGCTAGGTGGCTCAGCGGATAGAGCACCAGCCCTGAATTCAGGAGGACCCAAGTTCAAATGTGGTCTCAGATACTTAACACTTCCTAGCTGTGTGACCCTGGGCAAGTCACTTAACCCCAGCCTCAGGGGGGGAAAAAATCATTATGACATTTAAAAATGATTTAAATAATGCATCTCCAAATATCAGAATAAGTTTTGGTCTATAGATATAACCAAAAAAGGAGTTGGAAGAAGCAGAAGCAGAAAGTGAAGAAAATATGATGTATGAAATAATACAATAACATAGCATTTCATTAAAATGTTATAAATAATATATACAAAAATGTCTTTTTCATTAGATGGTATTTGCTACATATGAAAAATCTATAAAATTATGGTAGGTAAATATTTATAGTTGGATATTTTATTATTTTGAAGGATTTTTTCATTTCATCAAAATGGGTAGTCCTTTTGACATACATAATAAGCTTCTTTATCCTTAATGAGTCTTCATGTTTTCCTATAAATATTCTTCAGAAGAGCTATCTATTATGCTAGAAGCCTTTTTTTTTTGCATTCAGTTTATCTTGGTGATAACAATGTACCATTCAAGCTGTTTCATTCTTGATAGGTAGATTGTCTAGCTCCTTTTCTAGTTCATATATCCCTTTTATACTCCTTTATCCATAATTCCACACAACAAACATTAAGTATTCTCTATATGCAAGAAACTATAGAATATTAGGTATTAGTTATTCAATGTAAACATGAGAAAATTTGTTATTCTCAGAGCTTCATTTTACTCAGTGCATATAGTAGTTATAATGAATAAATACAGGCATCTGAAGGAGGGAAAGATCAATAAAGGAAGGGAATCTGTTAGCAATAAACACTAAATATATACTACCTTATTACCAGGTACATTGCTAGGTGCTAGGGATACAAATAAAAAAAAAATGCTACTCTTGAGAAGTTTACATATTAATGGGGGAAACTAGTATACATAGACAAACATGCATATATATATATATATATATATATATATATATATATATATATATATATATATATATATATACACATATACACAAGTGTGTGTATGTATACTCTGTGTATACATAGTCTTATATGTACTCTATTGTATTGTATGATTTTCAACATTTCCTTTCCTTTAGTTTTATATACTTTAGATGCAGTTTGAAAAGAGAGAGGCATCTCATCTCAGGCAGAGATGAGAAGGGAATACATTTTGGGCATTCTAGAGGACCTGAGATCAAATCTCACCTCTGATGCGCATTACCTGTTTTAAATTTAGACGGATTATATAGCCTTCATTTGTGTATAATGAGGAGGCTTGATTAGTTGAGCTCTGAAATCACTTCCAACTTTAGACTGATGATCTTATAACTGCATATTGCAAAGGAATGGAGGTGGTATGTCATGATTAAGGAATAATCAGGAAAGACTTTTAGAAGATGATACATAAATTGAGCTTTGAAAGCAACTAGAAATTACTGGAGGCAAGAATACATTTCAAGTGTAGGAGCAGAGCCGTAACAAGAGTAGGAGAGCAATTGAAGCTCTGTCTGAGGGAACAATCATTTAAAAAGTGTGCCGAAAGATAGATTGGAGCATATCATAGTGAGCTTTAAAAATCAGACTAAAAAGTCTGATTTATCCCAAGAAAACATAGTCATTGAAAACTTTTGAGCAAAGGAATAATATGACTATATTTTTTGAGAGCGTAGTCATTACATTTCATAGCTTTATTGGATACCAAATTCATCTTTCCATTGACCTTTTGATTATTTGCAATGATACAAATAGTGAATGTATTATTTATGTATCTACATAAATTCTAAACACAGAAAAACTCTTAAAATACTATAAACATTTACTTTTTGCTTTTTGAATTTCTTAATAGTTAGGGGCTACAGTAGTTTGTAGATAAGAATAAAATTTACAAGAATTAAGCCACAACTATTATCAAATTATCCTAGTCTTTTATGTGAAGGAGCCTGCAAGTTGGAATGAAAACTATGTTCCAAGGAACGTGTCAGAAACAAAGTCATTCTAGTGTTTGTTAATGAAAGGCCATGAGGCAAATATGTTAATTCCAAGTCAATAAACAGATTTCTAAGCTCAAGAGTTACTTACTTGCCAAGGGCTTTAGTTTTACTTTTGACATTTATCTACTTTACTCCTGATGGAAGTATGAACCATTAACAGATGACATATAGAGCCATCTGCAAATCCCCTGTGTGTCCATTGGATAAAGTCAAATTTCCCAAGTAATATAACTTATGATGTATCATAGTGTTCACAGACTCATGAGATATCCCCATTGTTGCCTCTCCTGCCTCATCAAATGAAGGTCTGAGCAACAGTCTTGGAAATCATCCTTTGCTCCTTCAGATCTAAGGATATATCTTATCTAAGGATACACCATTGCCTGGGGATCTTCTTGTACCTATTCCACATAACTTCCATATGCCCTCCTTCCATTATATTCATTTTACATTGGCCCAATTTCTGTTTTATGACATAATTTTACTTTGGTCTTTCATATGTTACTTTGAAAATGGCTTTAAAAAAAGAAAATGGATTATAATTTTTTTTTCATAAATTGAAATCTATCAAACTTTTCATAACATGTCCCCTTTCTAGCTTCCCAGACTTCTTTTTATTCCTTTCCATATATTCTATGGTCCAGTTACATTGACTTAGAGTTCCATGAACATGTCATCTTACCTTCCATCTCCATGTCTCTGTACAAGACTGTTCCCCAAATCTGGAATGCTTTGCCTCCTCACTACCTCTTTGTTTTCTGATTTGTTTTAAGATTTGGTTCATATTCACTTTGTCCAGGAGCTCTTTCCTTCTCCCTTTTCTTCTACCTCACCTCCTCAATTGCTAAAACTTCCCCTTTTACATTGATGAGGTCCTGGGTAACTAGGTGGGGGTGGCAGAAAAAGCCTGAAGTACTGATAAAATTATAATACTCCCTAAGACAAGCAAGGAAGGGCACTGATCAGTTCAGCCTTATAGTTCCATTGCAGAGAAATGTTGGGAAACTCCATCTTACTGTATCCAATCAGAAAATCAAGTTATGATGTCAAACCTCTGAGATTAAATTTCCCTTATAAATCTATCCATAGCCTACACAATTTGCTGAACCTCTTTTGGGTTAGTCTACCACAACATTCTGTCTTGTGGTGTCTTTTCTCTCACCCCCTCCCCCGTATCTCATGATGTTTTTCTCCTTGTTATAGCTAACTAACTCTTTTAGGATGCTAAACTTCTCTATGGTTTTAGCCTGTCAGTCAATGGCATATTTCCTCTCAATAAATTGTGAACTTCACTGGGAAACTTGTCTTTTCCATTGCTAATTGTTAAAAATCCCTTTCCTTTCTATCTGCTATCTTGATACTATTTCATGTTTATCACTCAGTGCTAAATTCACTTCTTCCTTTTGTCCATAAGATCTATTCATAAATAAAGGTTTCTTTTGGCAAAGAACCATTGTGAATTCACATGTGCCTTGAGCCTTGCATCTTTGAATTAGGGATTTCTATCCAAACCCCATCATTCGGTGCTGAACCTCAACCTCATAAACATTACCTTCATATATTCTGTATGTGTATGTTTTTTCTTTTTTATAATTATTTTTATTATAGCTTTTTATTTACAAAACATATTTACAAAATATACCTGCATGGGTAATCTTTCAACATTGACACTTGCAAAACCTTCTATTCTAACTTTTCCCCTCCTTCCCCCCTCTCCTAGATGGCAGATAGTCCAATACAAGTATGTTAAATCCAATATATGTATACATATTTACACAATTTGTATATGTATGTTTCTTGTTTGTGCCTAAAGCTTTTCATATCTCCCATATTGGAATGCCCACTCCTTCAGAGTAGTCTCTTTCATTTTATCCCCAGTGCTAAATGCAGTATCTCTTAAGCACATAGGAAGTGATTGATAAATGCTTGTTGACTGACTCATGAAATTAAATCTAGGAGAGTTGTATAGAAAATAAAAGCCAAGTCTCAGAGCAGGAAGACTTTAGATGTGAGACCTCAGACAAATTAACTTCTCAGGGCCCCTAAGCAATACTCAAATTAGAAATTACAGAGGGATGTTTCTCTGAATTGGTAAGAAGGGATTCTTCAGCTGGAGTTCCTTGTACAGTTAAGATCATAATTCCAAAAAAAAAAAATCTTAAGTGATAGTCCTGGATTTTCTGTGGTTGTTGTGAGCACTACCAGTAAAAGAATTGATTTTTTTTAAGTGGCAAAGTACTCAGTAAGTCTAAGCATTTAGTTTCTTTTATAATCGTGTACTATTAAAGCCAAGTATATTGACAATTAAAATATTGTTCAGATCTTCATTAATAATATACTTTGAATATTGCAAAAAAGCAAAATGAATCCCTTATTCAGTTCTCTAGAGAAGGCAAAAACTGCACAGTGAAAATTCTCTTAACCTTTTCATAGATTTTAGCTGAACAGCTAAATATATGATGTCATTATCTCTTTTCACTGGGCCCTGAAAACATCCATTCACTACAGACTTCTTAATATCATTCCTATAACTGAAAAAAATACCCTTTAGATCAGACTTCCAGAAACAATACCCCCTTTCTTGGCTAGACTCAGATCACATTTCACAGCCATCCATTCTGGATGGCTTCTACCTTATTCTAATTCCTTCTCCACAACTGGAACAGCACTTTTTGAACCAGAACTCCAGAAAAATGCCTCCTTCCTGGTTGGCCCCAACTCATGCTTCACATCCATCTGACCTGTCACATATGAAT
Organism: Sminthopsis crassicaudata; assembly: GCF_048593235.1. Taxonomy (NCBI): domain Eukaryota; kingdom Metazoa; phylum Chordata; class Mammalia; order Dasyuromorphia; family Dasyuridae; genus Sminthopsis; species Sminthopsis crassicaudata. The sequence continues at coordinate 158,011,874 of NC_133618.1, forward strand.
CTCTCCTTTGAAAGGAACTCATGCTTACATGCAAGTTAGGCTCGTTTTTCCTTAAAAGGTGTTGAAACCATCATTGATGTTTGGTTGACTCAGGGGAGTACTCAGGCTGACTGTGGACATTACCTTTTAACTACTGAAATACAAAATAGGTCCAAGTGCACAAAGTCCAAGACATTTAGCTGGTCTTACCAATAAAATTCCTAAAAAAGAGAGTTTCACCCGGATATATCAATTCAAGGAGTCCTTAATGTACATTCTTTTTGAATATTATCTTTCTGCTGAAGCTAAGTCTCCTTTTGTTAACTGTTGAATGATTCATTTTGTTCCTATATCAAACCTAAAGTAGCTGGGGGTTGGCCTGAATCAAGCCTAGCCCAGAACAATCTTTATAGTCATGCAGGATTGGAGCATAATTAGCTCTCCAAGTGGTGGGTGGGATGTGCAAAGGAAAGATAATTGGACTGACCTTCAAGTCAGTGATTTTGGCGTGCCTCTAGAGATTTTGGTTATTAAAAGTGAGGTTCCCTATCAAAAACTTGAGAGATTAGAGAGCAAACTGCCTTTGGCCATCAGCAAGGAAAGCTCTAAGTGAATATCCTTTGTCCTTAAAAAATTATAACTTGAAAATAATTTCAGTAAAGTGCCTATCATTTTTGTTATCTCTATACTTTACAGCCAGTTAATTTAACCTTCCTCCAAATACTTTGAGGGGAATCCCCTTAGTTTATCTTTAAGACAGTTTTATAGGAATGAATTTAAGGAGATTATAAGAGATTTCACCCAGCCCAAAAAAAGTACAAATTCAAAAGGGTTGTGCTTTTCCCTTTGATGGTACTAGACTTTTTGTCTTACTAATGGTCATTAACACTGAAAGATGGCCTCTCCCAGCTTTAAGGATGTCATATTTGTGTGTGAATGGCATAGTGAAAGAACTATTTGGTTCTGAATGGCTTTTAGAAATGACTGTGCAAATAAACAAGAAATCCTCGGTCCTATATAGTTGTAAGTGGACATAGCTAGCCACTGAGGGGTACCATGAAATACCTCGAGTGAAAAAATACAAACCAAGACAGATCCCTGGAATTTTAGTACTTTTTAACAACAGTGATAATGAAATGATTTTGAGTTTTCTTTGTTCTTTAATTAGGCAATTAGAATTGCACCATATGGATTCTGTTGTGATGATGCTTTGGTGCAAAATATTGATAACTTAAAAAGACAATGTTCATTTCTCCCCAAAAGCCTGAAGACATTTCTGGACAGGAAATATGAACAAATACAATAATGGTACCCCTAATTTACTATCAGGAGTGTTGCACCAATTTAAAGTTTCTGTCTTTCTCTTGAATTTCCAGTGAGAGACCTCTTTCCAAATTCATGCCCCAGTCATACTCCCTTATCCTGGTAGAAATGGCTACTAGAGTCCAGTCCTAGCTGTATTGTTTTTTGCTTTGCCTTGAGTCTTTCCTTGATCATAAATGTACAGTCCTAGTCCTAATGGCAACATTCTTGAGTTTCACAGGTCAGAACCACCTGGATATGTCAGTGGGAGCTAACAAGTTATAGGACCATTTTGCTGCATTGGAAAGGATGACTACTGAAAACAAAAACTCAATCCCTGGCATGATCAGCTGGGCATCTCATCGGGAGATACTTGATCCATCCCATGTGGCAGTTACTGTAGTGCTAGAGAAACTAAGGCAGGATAGAGATTAGAGAATGATTTAATATTTTATTTGAAGGGGAGAGATTTACTGGGACCAAATGGATCCATGGTTTGGTCCCAGGGCTGAATGATACTATCATCTCCAAGAATCCAGCAGTGATGTCGGATACAATTCTTTTATGGGGTAACAAGAACAGTGACATAATGGGGTGGTATGTAGGATGAAGATGGCATAATGGAGGCAGGCACCTAGGATGACATAAATGGAAGGAGGTCCTGATATTCTAATGATATCTAAGATAGAAGACCTTTATCCTATCAAACATTAAGAGGGAATGGTTACAACTCAGGCAGAGTAACTGAGTAGGACAATTAGGGAAATTGGGTCAGAGCATTAAAAGGGAGCTGTGGCACAACATTACAAACTTCATCAATGGGGACAGACCAACCAAAGACAATGGCACTTTCATCTGTAGCACCTAGTCTGTGCATAGGAATACAGAGTTAGGTACCATCACGAACAACAGTTCTGCTGGGTAAAGGAGATTAGTGTTGGTTAAGAATTAGAGCAACCCTCTGTATAGGAGCAAGATACAGCAGTGGCTGCAGGTGCAGCCTAAGCTTCTTGGCTGGGCACAGTCAGCACTTACAAGGGCCAGCAGTGTTTTGGCTGATGTAGCAAATGATAGTAGACACCAAATGATGTGCCTTAGGAGAAGCACTGAATGTTGAGGTTTGGTCATGTGAACAATGAACAATGGCCATCCTCTTTGGCAAAAGCTAGGTTCATTTAGGAAAAGAGGTTACAGACAAAATGAAGAGATACATTAAATACCAGAAACGGTAAATATGAAGTAGAGTGGGAGAGCATGTAACAAGGAAAGGAGTTTTAATAATTAATAATGGAAAAGACAAGTTCCATAGTGGAACTTACAATTGGCCAGGAAAAAGAAAATATCTCAAAAGGTTGGCAGGCTAAATCCTAAAAGGGATTTAGCATCCTAAAAGAGTTTGTTGGAAGGCAAAAGACATCATAAGGCTTAGTGAGAGTTGAGGACAGAGAATAGTGGGGGGATGAGAAGAGAGACACCATATGGCATTGGGGAAGGGTAAGGGGAAAAATGCCACTGGCAGAGTGCCATGGCGTTCTGACTAAAGGAATGCAACAAAGATGGGGTGACCCATAAGCAGATTTATAAAAAAAAATTACCATCAGGAACATGACTGAGATTTCTGACAGGATATTGCTGAGCTGCCCAGAACTTTCACATAGGTTTGACATAAATTGTATTTTTGAATGTATGACCTCCATAGAAGGTGGGGCCACAGAACTAAACTGATCTTTACCAGAACCTCTTCTTTGCCTGCCCCAGGGAATAATCCCATCAATGCTCTGGTTTCTTTCTGCCAGCCACACACAACTACTAAGAACCTCATCAGTAGTACTAGTCTGGGGACAAGAGCAGAGATACCTCAGAGATATTTATAGCAGCAGATAGTGAAGAAGATAACAGGAACTATGTCATGGGTATAGGCAAATGTGATGAGAAAAAGTAGGTCCACTATTGCCTATATTGCTGACTATGCAACCATCAGTGATCATTGTATAATTTCAGCCCATGATGGCTTAGAAAACCAAGGGGTGATATTGTCGGAAGGTGGTTTGATTCCTGGCCACCAAGAAAAGATGAAGGTTTCTTCCTATCTTTCATGAGAAAAGTGGGACAAAGATTCTCAGAGGATTCTCATGAGGGAAAGATTTTGTTTTTCCTCACATGGAGCTCAAAAGAACTGTCTTATGGGCCAAGAAACACCAGGAGGATGATGGTACAGTGACTATGCAGGTAGTGTCATTTGGTCTGTTATCAAAATGGTCCTAGTGCTGCTCCTACTTAGGGTCACCTTTTTATCTTAAGAGACCAATTGTGAATCCAAAGATTTGGCATCCCCTATCATATGGTTGTTTAGATGGAAAAACTATTTCTTTTCCCCCAGGACTCTCCCAGATTCAGTCACTCTGGGGAGTTGTTAAATTGTTTTATTTTGTAAAATTTCTGTTTTTCTTTCCCTCTACTATCAGGTTGACTACATTAAGCTTCTTGAATGTAGAAGATAAGAATTGACTAATAAAACCTTTAAAGTCCGTGAAGTAGTGGAAGAATCCCTAGAAGACCTTACCACCAAAAGGAAGATAGAATCAATATCCTATCTTTTGACCTCATGCAAATTAAGCTAATTCTTCCTTACAAGAACTTTCTTAAGATTTATGACTTGGTTGCCTCAAGGATATGAGCAGACAATTTTCAGATAAAGAAATTAAAACCATTTCTAATCATAGGAAAGGAAATGCAAATTAAGACAACACTGAGATACCACTACACACCTGTCAGATTGGCTAAGATGATAGGAAAAGATAATGACAAATGTTTGAGGGGATGTGGGAAAACTGGGACACTGATGCATTGTTGATAGAATTGTGAATGGATCCAGGTCTGGAGAGCAATTTGGAACTATGCTCAAAACTGTGCATACTCTTTGATCCAGCAGTGTTTCTACTGGGCTTATATCCCAAAGAGATACTAAAGAAAGAAAGGGACCCACATGTACAAAAATGTTTGTGGCAAGAAACTGGAAACTGAATGGACACCCATCAGTTGGAGAATGGCTGAATAAGTTATGGTATATTATTATTCCATAAGAAACAATCAGGAGGATGATTTTAGAGAGGCCCAGTAAGGTTTACATGAACTGATGCTAAATGCAATGAGCAGAACCAGGAGATCATTGTACATGGCAACATCAATATTTAGGATGATCAATATTGATGAATGTGACTCTTTCCAACGAGACAACTGATGCCAGTTCCAATGATCTTGTAACGAAGAGAGCTATCTACACCCAGAGAGAGGACTGTGGGAACTGAATGTGGATCACAATATAACATTCTCGCTCTTTTTGTTGTTGTTTGCTTGCATTTTGTTTTCTTACTTGTTTACTTTTCTTTTTTAATCTGATTTTTTTTTTCTTGTGCAGCAAGAAATTTGTATAAATATGTTTACACATATTAGATTTAACATATTTTAACATATATTGGACTACTTGTCATGTAGGGGAGGAGGGGAAGAAGGAAAGGAAACTCTAAAACTCAAGGATATGCAAGGGTCAATGTTGAAAAATTATCCATGCATATGTTTTGAAAATAAAAAAAAAAAAAAAAGACTTGGTTGCCTCCAGAGCTCAAGCTGTTAATATGACTTCCTACTCACCTGGGTATAATAATGTCTCAAGGAACTCCAATTGTGTTCTGAAACTTGGCGGGTGAAAACAAAGGAAAACTTAGAAAAGAGAATATCATTCAGCTGAACTAAAGGGTTCTCAATATCTATTCTTGTTGAAAATCTTCCTGCTATTACTAAATAAATCTCCTTCTGTTAACTCTTCAATAATTTATTTATGTTTCATTTTGTTCTAATATTTAATCTAAATTAGCAGGGAACTGAGCTGAGTCAGTGCACAACACATTTATCATCCTACCTCTATTTAACAGTGGACTCAGATAATTATATAATTATGTAGATAACACAATCATAAAGTGCCACCTATCTGAAAGTAATAAAGTCTTTTTTTTAATAAGTCAAGGAATTATATGGAAATATATCAAATTATCTTCCATTGAAAATTATTTTTCTGAATACCAAGTTTTTAGTAATTTCAGCCTTTTACATAGGAGTCAATATACTTTATTGAGTAGGATAATATCTAAAGTAAATGCTGAAAGATGACAAGCCACATAAATGGCACCTGATTTCCAGGCTTTCCAGTTTTCTCAGGTTAGACCTTATCTAATATTGGACTAGACCAAGGCTTCTCACCTCTTTTATATCAGAAGCCTTTTTGAAAATCTATGAAGCCTAAAGACCCTTTTTTAGAATTATATTTTTAAATGATTGAAAGATATGCTAAATTTCATTTACAGATTAGTAAAAATAAAGATATAATTTTTGGACATCCTGAAGTCTATCCATGTCCATGAACCCCATATTAAAAACCCCTGGCTAACCAATAGACCAATTCAGGTCTAGTGATATCCTATATGGTCCTAATTGTTTTGAGATTGTAATTAAGATGAGAATCAGACTAGGTGGGAAATTTCTGAAAATATAAATAAATCCTTCCTGCTTATTAATTTGTTACAAACTTGGGGCATGCTATTTCTTTTTTAAAAATTGTATTAACCGATAAGATTACATTAGGAAGCTAGAAGGTACCCAATAGTTGCAAAGAAGCAATTCTTGCCTAATCCTTATAGAATTTTAAGCTATGGAAGAAATGTCAGAGTTCATTCTATCATAGAATCTTAGATGAAAGGCCCACAGATCACTAGTTTAATCTGTATCTGTCTCCTCACACCAAGGATGAACAAACTGAACGTCTATTAGAATTAGAATATCTTCCACAAAGTCCTATTCTGATTTATCATTATGGCGTAGAGATGATCGTGGGTTTTCCAAGGCTATGCTAATGTAGTACAGACACTGACAGATTCTACCATGCTGGGAAGGCTCTGAGTATGGTCTGGGCAATAGGGTACATGTATTTTGTAAAGTCTGATCTTGCCAAGTAAAGAGCAAAGCTTATCCCCCTTTCTGATCACTGGCTCATGAATCATTCAGTCATAATACCCCAAAAACATTAACTATCAATTACTGCTGCACCTGTAACTACAGAAAACCAGGGAGGAGTCCATTATTATTTCTAAGTGTCATTTTATGTTTAACTTGAAATAATTATCCTGTACATTTATTTTTAATTTATGTATATATATATATATATATATATATATATATATATATATATATATATATATGTATATATAAAATAGTCTAGAAAGGGATGAAATAGCCACAGGTAACTCTAATATACAATGATGCATTAGAAGGCAAAAGTGGCATTACAAGAAAGTATGGCAGATGAGGTCTGATGAGGAGAATCATAGTGTGTTCTTCCCAGGAAACTTGTTCCTTTGCTGGTGGTGAATTCTGGAGATAGCAATAAAATTGTGCTGGCTAAATTGGTAAATGAGGAGTCCGGACTGGTAAACTCTCTCTCCTTCTGGGACTGATGTGTATTTTCAGGCTGATTTACTGCAGTTCATGGAAAATAGCATAAAAGAGAACATGTCTCTTAAATTAATTTTGAAATATGTAATAAACCTGGAACTAAAAGTTTAGATTAAATCCTACAATAACAAAAAAAAAAAAAAAAAAAAATAGGGGGCCATTTATTTCCCATGACTCTTTACCCAATCAGATAGATTTAGCTAATTATATTTTTAGTTCCAAAAGCAAATCTCAGCTCTGAACTGACAGTCTTCCTTAAAATGTAGTCTCATAAGAAGGATTCAATATAACTTAGTCTATCTTGGATTGCTCTTACAATTTCATTTCCTAGAGTTGATAGCCTTGTAATTCTGGTTATGCTTCTTCTGTGATGTTTGCCACATGTTTATTTCGGGTGGGGAGCAGAAGGAGTGGAGGAAAAGACTGTTCATATTACCTTAGTATCTGGAAAGGGTTGGAACTGTTCTCTTTTTGCTTTCCTCTGAAAAGAAAAAAAAAATCTTATTTGTCAGATATACAAATAGAGCTTGAAAGAAATTATACTATAAAAAAAAGAAATCAGGTTGTGAGAAATTGAGAATATTTTCCCATTCATTATTTTGTCCTTTTTAGTATGTGATTCAGATTCTAGACCCTCAAGTTCAAAATCCTTCCTAAAACTGCTCCAGATTCTTTTACCTTCTGGCAAGGTCCAAACCTTGTGAATTCCATTCTAGTGCTTTTTCTATAACAATGTAAATCTAAACCGCTAAAGAAAATTTACAGGCCTGGTTCTCTATTTTTCCCAGCACAACTTCTTGTATACCCTGTCTCACCCCAGTGCTAAACTTAAATTCTAATATTAGTATCTCTTTCTGAGACTTGGCACTGGAGCAGAATTCCTCAATGCTATGAATATTTTTTTTTTTTTGGTACTGTTATAGGAGAAGCTGAGTCGGATGTAACTTTCCTTTCTAAAAAAAAAAAAAAATTGTTGACATTTTACATTACCTTTACTTCCAAATACATTTCTTCTGGCCCCACCTACAAGTAATCCAGATCTTGTAACAGGAAATAGAAAAGAGAAGGGAAAATAGAAAGTAATCCAGGAAAACTAATCTCACATCAACTGAGTCTGAGAATATAAACAATGTTCCATACCCCTAGCCCTCACCTCTCTAATTCAAGAAGGGAAATATTTTTTCTCTCTCTTTTTTTTTTTTTGAAAGTGTCTTCAGAATTTGTATAAGTCCAAGATTAATTTTTACATCTTCACTAAATATAGTGCTGATGTAGCAATAGAAGAACCCAGGAACCCTGCTGCCATACCAGCACATCCCAACTAACCTCATTAACTGGTTCAGGAAACAGGTCGATCCATTGCAAAAAGGAATGATGTTATAAATGGAAAACTCTGCTGAATGGTAAGCACAGCAAGGTTTCATAACTTTACAGAGGGGGGTTGATTACAATCTATTAATTAGAATATTGTGAAATGATGTTAATCAGAACAACATTATTGAATCATGTGATTTCCTGTAGAGGTGAAATAAATGAATGGAAAAAGTGTATAAGTGCTTGCTATGTGCAAAGCAATACAAATAGAAAAGTCAAACAGTCCTCTCAAGGAGCTCCCATTTTAATGGGAGAGACAACACATCAGGGTTTGAAGAGTGATTAGTGGTCGAGATGGAAATTTGACTGGTGTGGCTTTGTGTGACTTCCTATTTATCTCATGCCTTATTGTGTCATCCAGGCAGGCTTACCTATCCTGTATGTGGATCTCAAAGATCATCCAATCAATTATTTTACTTTATAAAGACATTGTACTAAATTTGGAATCTGGAGACCTAGCTTCAAATCCCATCTCAGACTCTTCTGTAGATGTGTGATCAGACATTATAAATAAAGCTTTATCTCTTCTAGCTTCCATTTCTACATCTCTAAAATAAGAGTAATGATAAATTAAAAAAAAAACAAAAAACTTGTGGTTCCCAATGTCTATATTATAAAATCATAATTAAGATCTAGAGCTAAAAAGTACCTGAGATGATCTGGTACAACCCCTCACAGAACAAATGCAGAAAAGCCCAAATTGGCAAAGTGATTTGTTCACAGTCATATTTTTTCAATTTCTCTTAATTTTCATGCTTTCTCTCTATTAATTTTTCAGTCATGTTTGACTGTTTGTAACCCCATTTTTGTTTTTTTCTTGACAAAGACACTGGAGTGGTTTGCCATTTCCTTCTCCAGCTCATTTTACAGATAAGGAGAGCAAAACAAATAAGATTAAATGACTTGTCAAGGGTATCAGAGGTCAGATTAGAACTCAGGAAGAAGAGCTTTCCTGATTCCAAGCCCAGTGTTCTATTCACTATGCCACTTCACTGCCCATTTTCTAGTAATTATTTTCTATTTATGCTGCACAAAGTTGTTTGTTTGCATGTTCTCTTACCCATTAAATTATAAGGTCTTTGAGGGCAGGAACTGTCTTTCACAAGTTTTTGAATCCTCAGAACTTAGCACAGTACATGGCACATAATAAATGTTTATTTATCAATTAGTGATTGATCTACATGACTATTAATTGTCAAGATTGTTGGGGTTGGGGGAGGGGTTGGATTGGGGGAAAAACTATGTAGCCTAAAAGCTCTATTGTTATCCCATGTTGGGATATAACTGTCAATATAAGTTTTCCACCTGCTAGAGGACCAGTAGCAATGCCTTGATCACTCCTTGAGAGCAGGGACTGTTCTTGCTAAATCCTAAAAAAGCTTTACATTTCCCAAGGCCTATAGCACTTGGCACACGCAAGAGTTTAGCAAATGTTGGTAATATTGTTTTGTACTTTTGCCAGTCTACAGTAGGGAGTGAAGATAATCCAAACTAAACACTCAGACTTTGATTTGAAAGAGAGGCAAATATTTGTATTAGGTCTCTCTATGGCCAAACCGGTTCATCCATGTCTAATTATAATTCATATATTCAGGAGTATGCGGATTTTTTTTGTAGTAGAACCTGTTTTCTGTAGCCCAAAAGTTGACAAAGAACATTGATAATTTGTATTTGTTCTTTCATCTTCCTCATTCCCTACTTATCCATCTTTTAAAAAAATGTTTCCATAATTTAATATTAATATACATTTCTTTCCTTAAAATGTAGTTTTACTAGAAGTAGTTTTCAAAAGAATTTTTAAAATGTTTAAGATTATGAGATTAAGAGTTAGAAGGGACCTTGTAGGTCTTTTAGTCCAAGTTCCTCATTTTGTAGACAGAAAAAGGATAGAGTGCCAGGCTTACACCAAAAAGATTCCTCTTACTGAGTTCAAATATGGGCTCAAAAACCAGATTTACTAGTTGTGTGACCCTAGACAAGTTACTAAGCTATGCTTGCCTCAGTTTCTTCATCTATAAAATGAGATGGAGAAGGAAATAGCAAAACCATCCCAGTATCTTTGCCAGAAAAAACGTAAATGGGGTCACAAAGAATTGACATGACTGAAATGACTGATTAAAGAAGGCCTAAAAAAGTCAAGAGGTGTTTCAAGATCATATTGAAATATAAATACAAGGGCCAATTAGATGGTGCAATGGATAGAGCTGTAGCCTTGGAATCAGGAGGACCTGAATTCAAATCCAGCCTCAGAAAGTTGACAATTACTTAGCTGTATGTCCCTGGGCAAGGCACTTAACCCCAACGGCCTTGCAAAAAAAAAAAAAAAAAGAAGAAGAAGAAGAAAAAAGAAAGAAGCACAGACCCAAAATTTAAGCTGTTTCTCTTACTCACCATTTAGTGCTTTTCTTTTAGATCACACTTTCCCCATGACAGACTTCTCGTGAAAAAGATCAACTTCTATGTTTGTTGAGTATCTGTAGTAAATCAGTCTTGTGAGAACAGGAACCAAACAACCAAAATACCTATTTGATTTTTCTGAACTTTCACTCAGATTACAAGAAATAGAGAAAAAGTTGTTGACAGTGAATTTGCTTGTTAGAACTATCTCTTTAAATGTTTAGATTTCTAAGACTACCCTTTTCTCTCAGGCATATAATTGTCATAGATGAAACTTTACTGTGTGAGTACAAATGATGCTTTCCAACATGGGATTGTTTTATATGTATGTACATATAAATATAAACATGTCAAGATATTAGGAGTCACTCTGTTTTCCAGAATTAAGACCCAAGAAGAAAGCTGTATTCTAAACTTATCAGAACAACAATCTTTCACATTCGCCCTCTAGATGATCTTAGCTACAGCAAAATCCCAGAATTATTTCATAGAGTTATTGTATTGCTTTGACTAGTACCAGATGTTCTCTAGGCTCAGATAAGCACTGAACAAGTATTTCTGTTCAGACATGAAGCCTTGCTATGAATCAAATTTGTCTCACTGTTGCTGTTACTCTTCATTGGTAGGGCTGCAATTCACTGAATATCCATTGGTATTAGAATTGAAACCTCGTCATACTGTCTCTGGTTCCTCCACAAGGGAAAGGGCCCTGGCAAATGTGCTTAGATCTTTTCCTTGCTTGTAAGTTGTTTTCTTCACTTTAAAATTAAACTTTGATTTCTGATTCTCCTGTGTCTAGCCTGCTCAGTTCAGCTCTAGTCATCCACAGGTTAGAAGGTAGTTCTAAATAATGCTTCAAGTTGCAGTTTGACATAGACTTTCTGATGCTGTCTTTTCATTAGTGAGGATGGTTTGACAATATTGGTAGTTATTATAGTTTGTTACCCTATCAAGTGGCTCTATTTTGCTCTCCTTTGACTGTTGTTTGTACCTTAAAGCTGAATTCAGTAACTATGCACCTGTAATCAAGCTTTTGGGCTTACAGAATCATTTGTTATATAAAGGAAAACTTTTAAATGTTCAAAATGCTATTGCAAGTTATGTTACATCTAATTTCGACTGTTTTTTGTCACAAATGGTGTTATAATGAATGCTTACTTAGTCAGTACAAAGAGACTAAACAAAGATAACATTTTAACAGGGCAGAATTCACTATCATGTCATTGCCTTGATTCTAAATGTTTGTGTCCTAAGATGTAAAAGAGTCAGTGGCTTTTAACTTTTTACAAATATTATAATTGTAAAATGTACAGGTTGGTTGTGTTTGAATTATGAAATTTCTTCAGATATTAATAAATTGTGACATTCTGGCTGCTCAAAAATATTATCTGGTTGATAATACGTATATGTTTTATATTGTTGGGGATACATAGACATTCTCTACACAACTCTAAGAAGATAAGTTGTAGACCCATTGCATATTTGCATGCATAGAGTTTCTACATTGGTATTTCTCTTGGCTGGTAATATCAGAGCTCCCTCCCCACAAAAAAAAAAAATCCATAGAATGTCAAAGTTAGAAGGAACTTCAGACATAATCATTGTCTCTATATTCTATACAGTTCATTTTTGAGAGGAGGAAGGGGAAGTGTCTGGAGCACTGAATTCAACAGGGTAAGTAACCCTCAATGTGGAAATCCTATCAATGCAGTTTTAACTTGTTTGCAACTTACTCTATTAGATAATTGACTAAGCAAATGAGTCTTTAATAATGATGATGATGATAATGAATAGCCAATATTTTTATAACATTTATTACGTGTCAGTCACTGTGTTAAACTCTTTACAATTATTATCTCATTAGATCCTCACAAGAACCTTGGGAGAAGTTTTTCTATTATTATTCTTATTTTACAAATGAAGAAAATGAGACAAAACGAAGTTAACTGGACTTGCCTAGGATCACACAGTTACTAAGTGTACAAGGCCTGATTTAAACTCCTGATTCCAGGCCTCTATCCACTGTACCACCCAGCTGCTTATTAGGTGATCTAACTGTGATTACACATGATATGTGTGAGGAGCATAATAAATCCAGATCTTCTTGAATCCAAGGTTGGCCCCCTTTTCTACTATCCAATGCCTGCTACCACAGGCAAAATTTTACATCAAATTAAGTGAATAATAATTGCTCTACCTGAGCTAGGAATGCAAGACAATTGCTTTATGAATTTTTGTTAAAAGCCTGGGACTGAAATAAGAATAACTGACCTTTCTAGAGGGATTTAGGATTTGCATTGTGCTTTACAGACATTATCTCCTTTGAACTCTTCAGCAACCCTAGGAAATAGCTTTATTTTCCCCATTTCATTGATGGGGAGAATGAAGTTACATGCTAGGGAAGTGATATTTGAAGCCAGGTCTTCTTTATTCCAAATCCAGGACTTAAAAAGTTAAAAAGTATTTGAATGTCTTGTCTTTGCTTAACCATATGATAGATATTGTGTGAGACACAAACCTAGTCCCAGCCTCAGAGTCAATCTGAGTCCAGGACATGAAACTGAAGTATACAGCATTATAACAATAACAGTAACAAATGTGATAACAATAATTATAAATATATGATAATAATAAATAATAACAATAAATGGTATTTATGTAGTTCCTATCATGTGCCAGGCACTGTGCTAAGTGCTTTGCAAATATTATCATATTTGAGCTTAATAAACATCCTGTAAGATGGGTGCAATCATTATCTCCATCTCAGTTGAGAAAACTGAAGTAAACAGCTAAGTTAACTGACTTGCCCCAGTTAACACAGTATATGTCTGAGGCTGGATTTGAATTCTTAACTCCAGAACCTATATAGTATTATGTTTCCCTGGCTCCCTATATCTTTTTAACCTAGCAAGTAGGTATGACTTCAATGTTATTCAAAACCAAACCAAACCAAAACAAAATATTGAAATTAATCCTAGATGTAGGTAGGAGAATATGAGGTATCCTCCTTTAATACTTTTCTGAATCAATATCAATCTCATCCTGGCTGTTTGATGTGTCTAAGACATTGCATCCCAGTTCATCAGCACTTCTTTCTGCTTATATGATACAATGTTTCAAGAAGTTTCCTAAGCCTTTCTTTTTTTTTTATTAATAGTTTTTATTTACCACATATATGCATGGGTAATTTTACAACATTGACAATTGCCAAACCTTTTGTTCTAATTTTTCCCCTCCTTCCCCCCCCCCCCCCCCACTGATGGCAGGTTGACCAATACATGTTAAATATGTTAGAGTATAAATTAAATACAATATATGTATACATGTCCAAACAGTTGTTTTGCTGAACAAAAATAATCGGACTTTGAAATAGTGTATAATTAGCCTGTGAAGGAAATAAAAAAAGCAGGCGGACAAAATTAGAGAGATTGGGAATTCTATGTAGTGGTTCATAGTCATTTCCCAGAGTTCTTTCACTGGGTGTAGCTGGTTCAGTTCATTACTGCCCTATTGGAGCTGATTTGGTTCATCTCATTGTTGAAGAGGGCCAAGTCCATCAGAATTGATCATCACATAGTATTGTTGAAGTGTATAATGATCTCCTGGTCCTGCTCATTTCACTCAGCATCAGTTCATGTAGGTCTCTCTAGGCCTTTCTGAAATCATCTTGTTGGACATTTCTTACAGAACAATAATATTCCATAATATTCATATACCACAATTTATTCAGCCCTTCTCCAATTCTAGTTTCTGGCCACTACAAAGAGGGCTGCCACAAACATTCTTGCACATACAGGTCCCTTTCCCTTCTTTAAGATCTCTTTGGGATGTAAGCCCAGTAGCAATACTTCTGGGTCAAAGGGTATGCACAGTTTGATAACTTTTTGAGCATAGTTCCAAACGCTCTCCAGGATGGCTGGATGTAGTCACAATTCCACCAACAATGTATCAGTGTCCCAGTTTTCCCACATTCCCTCCAACATTCTGCATTATAGTTCCCTGTCATTCTAGCCAATCTGACAGGTATGTAGTGGTACTTCAGAGTTGTCTCAATTTGCATTTCTCTGATTAATAATGACTTGGAGCATCTTTTCATATGACTGGAAATAGTTTCAATTTCTTCATCTGAGAATTGTCTGTTATTATCCTTTGACCATTTATCAATTGGAGAATGGCTTGATTTCTTATAGAGTCAATTCTCTATATATTTTGGAAATGAGGCTTTTATCAGAACCTTTGATTGTAAAAATGTTTTCCCAGTTTATTGTTTCCCTTCTAATCATATCTACATTAGTTTTGTTTGTACAAAAACTTTTCAATTTGATATAATCAAAGTTTTCTACTTTGTGACCAATAATGATCTCTAGTTCTCCTTTGGTCACAAATTCCTTCCTCCTCCACAAATCTGAGAGATAAACTATCCTATGTTCCTCTAATTTATTTATAATCTCATTCTTTATGCCTAGGTCATGAACCCATTTTGACCTGACCTTGGTATTCAGTGTTAAGTGTGGGTCAATGCCTAGTTTCTGCCATATTAATTTCCAATTTTCCCAACAATTTTTGTCAAACATTGAGTTCTTATCCCAAAATCTGGGATTCTCGGGTTTATCAAACACTGGATTATTAAAGTTATTGATTATTTTGTCCTTTGGACCTAACCTATTCCACTGATCAACTAGTCTATTTCTTAGCCAATATCAAATGATTTTGGTAACCGCTGCTAAGCCTTTCTTTAATAATGAGATTTCTAGGGGCAGCTAGGTGGCGCAGTGGATAGAGCACCAGCCCTGAATTCAGGAAGACCCTAGTTCAAATCTGGTCTCAGACACTTAACATTTCCTAGCTCTGTGACCCTGGGCAAGTCACTTAACCCAAGCCTCAGGGAAAAAAAAATAATGAGATTTCTACTCATGAGACCACCACCTTCCCTACAATGTCCTACCTTCTATTTGCCTATTGCAAGATGCTAAACATACTTGTGGGCCTCTCTATTTAAATTTTTTGCCTTATGATCTATATCACTGTTTAGGCCTGCCTGCTTGTTTTATTATTTTCTTCTATTTCATTGATTAGCCACTGGTATTTTTTCTCCTCAAATACCAAGTGGGAACTTTATGATCTGAGGATCCACTGCAGACCTTGCCTCTTATACACCAATACTGGGTCTGCATCAGTATTCTGACCTTGCCTGACATATAATAGGTGCTTAATCTTTTTTTGCATTCACTTGATTACTCTTTATGTCCATTGTCTTGCTCCTCTGTGTACTAAATCTCCAAATGTAAACTTTGCTATAACTTCTATATACTTGTCTACTATTTTACTAGAGCAGGTGGATGGCACAGTACATTGAACGCTGGGTCTGGAGTCAGGAAGATTCATCTCTCTGAGTTTAAATCTGACCTCAGAGACTTATTACCTGGGCAAGTCACTTATTTCTGTTTGCCTTAGTTTCCTTATCTTTAAAATGACATTTACTACTTCAATATCTCTGCCAAGAAAACCCCAAATGGGGTCATAAAGATTTGGACATGACTGAAAAATGATTTGAACTTATTTCAAGGGCTCAACTTAATTTCCTGGACTGGTGGTACCACATGGCCATCTGATAGGCATATGTTCACACTTCCTTCCTCTTTTTCTCATCACTTCTCAGTATTATCAACCATTCTTTCTCTTCCCTTTCTGTCTTAGAGAAAGTGATCCCTATTCTTTGCCAAGGCTAATCCCATGTTCTTGGTCCTAGTCCCATCCTTGTTCCAGAAATCACTCCTCCTCTTCTATCTATCTTCAATATTTTCCTTTACACTATGCATTTTTCCATCTGCCTACAAATATGCTCATTTCCCCAGTCCAAAAAATAAAAACAATAAAAAAGCTACCCAAACCTTTTCATTCTTTTTATCTCATTGAGGTGCCATTCATCTCTCTTCTCTTTTTTGTGTCCAAATTTCTTGAAAAAATAACTTTTACCTGATTCTTTGGATTTCTTAGCACTCATTCACTGCTTGCAGTCTGGTAAGAAAATTGTGAGAACTGTATGAACCAAATTGACTTTATCTTATGACTCAATTTCACCCATCACACTGTTTCCATTACCATCACTCTGTCTGCAAAAGGAGAAGCAGAGAATGCTGGGAATATGTTGAATTTGGAACCAAAAGACCTATGTTTGAAGCCTTCCTTTGATCTTTTGGAGATATGGCCTAAAGGGCAAGACATGAAACTACTCAGGCCAATTTTTTTAATCTGCTAAATGGAGATAATTATAGTTGGCACTGCCTAAACCTCATATATATTGTGAAGAAAGTGATCTTCACAACAACTCTTTGAGGTAGGTGCTCTTGCTATTCCGCTCTTGCTATTCCCTTTGTACGGATAAGTAAACAGAAGCAGAAAGTAATTAAGTGATTTGCATAGGGTCATACAGCTAGTGGGTCTAAGGCCAGGTCTGAGCTCAGGTGTTCTTGACTAGCATTCAATTTAGCATTCTATCTATGTGCCACCTAGCCTGACCTATGAAGGTCATTCCCTAAAGCATAAAATATTTTCTGCTTGCTTTCATTCAAACCATATAGAAAATTTGGGGAGTCTTTTTTTCAGTCATGAGGGACTGGTGGGAGAGGGAACACATCATGTGTTTTTGAGGTCTTATTGTCTGCTGAACCAGAATCGAGTATGCATTCAAAAAGAGCAAGGTACTCATCTCTTGATCCTGTGTGATTTCAAGGAAGCAGAAATACTTTAAACTGCCTCCAAGAGCTACTAGGTTGGGGTGGGCAACTGGCCCTTTCCCTACCTGGCCACCTTGTTTCTGTGAATATCTGCTTCTGTTCTCTTATGCTTATTCTTTCTGATCTGAGATAATGAGAATTCTGAGTGAAGATTTCCCAAGTAACCTGGTAGTTCAAGATATTCAGAAGTCTCAATAGCAAGTTCTCTAGGTATTAATGATTGATGACAATAATTACCTAAAAACAGATGTGTAAAGACGATTGCCCAGAGATAACAAAAGCTTCAGGGAGTTAAATTCTTCCTTAGTGGCAGAAAGAAATGCCAAGTATGAATTCAACAGAAGCATTGATCCTTAGAACCCAGTTGGATTCCTTGTTCAACTGGCAACTTCTTTTTTTTTTTCTTTTTTTTTTTTTATTAAAAAAATTAAAGCTTTTTATTTTTAAAACTATACATGGATAATTTTTCAACATTAAGCCTTGCAAAATCGTGTTTCAATTTTCCTTCCCCTTCCCTCATCCTCTCCCTTAGATGGCAAATAATCCAATATGTGTTAAACATGGTAGAAATATATGCTAAATTCAATATAGAAATGACAACTTCAACTAGAACTAAGAACTTACCAAGACTCTACAAAGAGAAAAAAGGATTTCTAGGGCCTGAAGTCAGGCAGCACTTTCCCATATGCATGCACATGATTTCACTGTCATTGTCCTTTAACTTTGAACTCCCTTCCTATATAGGCTTACGTTTTTTATACATTCTGATTTTGAGGAACTATTTTGTACCAATTTTTCATATCATATCTTTTCAGTAAATTCCCTTTCTAAAAAATTAATTAGTGTCTATTGATTGTTTATTGATTAGGAGCATACTGATGAGGGTTCATTAGAAATAATACGAGCTATGCAACTCTTGAGAGTTAACTTTCAGAACCATGAGGAGCAGTGGAAGCCATCTTTTGGGGATCCACTTCACCAGTGCAAGTGGGAGTTTAGGGGAAAAAAAAGTCAAGTTATTGCTGTTATCTCTTGTTAGTCTCTTAAATTTAGAATACCACAATCTGAATTTACTATTTTATTGAGAACTTGCTTCTCCTTTTGCTGGTACTGAATATCCATCCTACCTCCTTTTTTTTTTTTTTTTTTTCCCAAAAAAAAGGTATATTTATTTAGAGATAAGAGGTAAAATACACACCAGGAATGGCAAATATGAAATAGAGTTGGGAGAGCAATAGATTGTTCAGGAAAGGAATTTGGAAGAATCCATTAAAGGAATATGCCATGAAGTGTAGATATGCCATTAACTGGCAATTTAGATCCAAAGAGGATTTTAGTAGACTAACCAGAGTTAGCTATAGTAAGGCAAAGACACTATTAAAGGTACTATGTAGGAGAAAGAGAGAGTACTTCATAATGGCCTACTTTCCATTTTCATAAACTTGGTATGATTTTTGATTTTTCACTCTTGCTTACTCACAAAATCAAATTGATTTTCAAGTTATTTCACTTCTGCAATGCCTCCTTCATCCTTTTTCTCTTCTGGAGGCTGTCACAATATAGGCCCTTATTACCATGAATATTGCAATAGCTTCTTAACAGTCTGTTTACCCCTACTTTCTCCTTCCTCCCAGTCATTACAACACACAGCTAGCAGAATCATCTTCTTGATGCATAGATCTGATTATGTCACTTGGTTCAAAATCCCTCAGTGGCTTCTAATTGATCTCTCTATCTCTAGTCTCTCTCTTTTCCCAATAATTTTCCAAACTGCTGTCTAAGCAATCTTTTGAAAACAGACCTCTTTAATCCCCTTGATCATGAAGCTTTAGGAGTTTGCTATTGCTTCCAGAATAAAATATAAACTTCTTATCTTGAATTTTTGGTAATTCTGTTTAGCCTACTTACTGTTTCCCTTCATCTTTTCTATGGTCTAGCAAACAGATTGCTTTCTGTTCTTTATATTCAGCTTTCCACTTTTGCAAAGTGTATTTTGCACTCCTAGAATACACTCACTCTATCTACTTTGACCTCTTAGAATCTTTAACTTCCTTCCTAGCCTAATTCAGATCCCACCTTTTAATGGAAACTTTTGATCCCCCTAATTGCTCCTCCTTCTAAAATTCTATGTATTTATCTATGTAACTCTTGTATTACTCCTTCCCCAGAGGAATATAAACTCTTTGAGGAAAAGGTTTATTTTTGTCTTGTTTTTATGTCCCCAGCATCTAACCTTAATTATTATTATTATTATTTTGTGGGTCTATATTTGTGATTTCCTAGGTGCATGGAGCCCCAAAATGAGAAAACTAATGAAGATCTGCAATTCACAGTCCCAGTCAATTGCTTAGGGCCATGAGAGATTAGCTGATTTGTCCAGAGTTAAACACCTATTAGGACACTAACAATATATATGTAGATTAAATGCTTACCATATGCCTAGAACAAAATAATTCCTACTCTCAAGGAAATTGCTTGGACATAATGTGTTAGGGGTGGAACTTAAATCCAAGTTTACTCATTTCAAATCTAACAAGCTAATCCTATTATCCTAGCTGCCTTTTGAGGAAATATGTATGGAAGCAATAGGGAATTACAAAAAATACCCTAAAAACCAAAAAACCTTAGTAACTTCTTACAAATAAACTAGACATAAAATATTACAGTCAATAAATCCATTTAAATGGTTTTTGCATTTTGTTTTGAAATGATAGAATACCATAAGCAATTGGCTTTGCCATCTGGTAGCAGGATATTATGCAAGCACACCAAGCTAGAACTGAGATAGAACACTTTTCCCCTTGAATCTCTTTAGCACAGAGGCATCAATATGCTCATTGGTTACCTTCTCTCACATTTCTTTCTTTTTTTTTTTCCCCCTCAATTCAAATAGCATTTATTAAGCACCTACTATGTTTAGCATTGTGCTAGTGTTTAGGAGCAAAATTACAAAAAAAAAAATATTTCCACCTTCAAAGAAATTTATGTTCATTGTGTTTTATAAAATAATTCCTCCAAATGCCAATTTATGTGGTTGTTTCTGCTTTGCAGGAAAGGCATCGCTCCTGTCAAGGAAGTTTTCAATAGGCTGGTTCCTCTGAATTAGCTGCTAGACTTGTAATATTTCATTTTTTGAAACTTTTTTTAAAAAATCATTTTTGGGTTCCAGATTCTCTCCCTTAACCCCACCTACAACTACCCCATTAAGAAATCACATGTCTCATATTTCTTTTTGAAGAAGCTGTCTCTTACATTTGATTTGAGTAGCTCTTTCCTCACTTTGTTCTAGCAAAAATTGGCATCAGCAATTTGAATGAGGCCCACTCTGTCTTTTCTTAACAAGGGTTAGTTGAAATCTGCCAATCAGATTAAGGCAGGTCTAGATGTTAGGAAAATACTTAGGAGTAAAAGGGGATTTTTAAATAGTCAAAGTTTAACCATTTGGCTTAAAGGAAAAACACTGAAAGACTACTTATGATGAGATATATTACAGGAAGGTGGGTGAATTATTACAGTGAATAGAGGGCCAGTCTGGAGTCAGGAAGACCCATCTTCATGAGTTCAATTCCAGTCTTAGACACTTAATGTGTGATGGTGAACAAGGGACTTACTGATGTTTGCCTCAGTTACCTCATTTGTAAACTGAACTGACAAAGGAAATGGCAAATCACTACAGTCTTTGCCAAGAAAATCTCAAATGGAGTCATGGAGTCCGATGTGACTAAAAGAATTATTAGATAACAAAAATCATACCTTACAGAAACTATGAAAACTTTCTAAGCAATTTATATGATATTTTCATTTATACACAGTAATTTAATTATTCATTACCCAGTCCAAGTCCAGCAAAATTCCAACCTTATTGGAGATCAGAATAAATAGATTGAATCCTCTCGCTAAAACAAATGCAACAAATGTAGTTCTGAAATCCATGAAAACAGCTGAAATATGGCTCTATAAGTAACTTTTTTTCTGGTAGAATAGCTAACATGCAAGTGAAAGTAATATATCTGTAGCCAACAGTTGGGATTTTGTAACCAGTTCACTTTTTTCAACTGACTGTCTTGGGATGAAATAAAGGTAGAGATGACTGAGCTATAATTATTTTTTTTCACCTTCATTTAAAAATAATTTCCGTAATCTAACCTTCTTACAAAATTGTTTCCCTCCCAAGTTGGCAAACAGGTAGGGTGACCCTGCTTTTTATATTTTTAAGATGCTTGGTTGCAATGTTCTTGAACTCCAATTACTTCTGGCAATGTTTACTTCTGTAATTCTAGAAATACTCTGAAGCAGCAGCTGGGACATAAAAGCAAAAGGCCACCAAAAAACACACCCAATTAACAGGAGGAAACCTGTATTTTCTTTGGCATAGGGAATGAGTGGGTGAAGACACTTCCTCTACCAACTCAAACTGTCACCTTCTCTGCAATTTACAATCTCTAAGACTAGAGTCAGCCAGAGTATTTCCAGGTTGAGTGACGTGTCCAGAGTCACACAGCCAATATTTATCAAAGGATCAATCTTCCTGACTCTGAGGCCAGCTAAAATGCATTTATGTCACAGAGTAGTATTCTGTTTATATAAGGTGTGTGTGTGTGTGTGTGTGTGTGTGTGTGTGTGTGTGTGTGTATAAGCTAGATATGAGTTAAACATTTTTACTGATATAATATCTTTATTGGGGTACATAATTAAATCCAGGTTCCAAAATTTTCTCTAAGCAAAACAATTCTCTAAAATAACCACATATAATTTAAACATATATCTTCTTCCTACTCAAGTCTATTAGTCTAATGATTTTTATAGCTCTTATTATCCATTTGGCTTAAATTGGACCATGCTTTCAGCATCTGTTTGAGCTTGTTTATATTAAACTCTTATGGTGATAAGAAAATCAGTACCTAACAAATATCCATTCCAAATACCACTACTTTTGTGAGCTTGGAAAAGTCACAAACTCTGTGGTCTTCAGTTTTCTCCACTGTAAAATGAAGCAGTTAGATTACCCTTTAGGGTTCCTACCTGTTGTGTCTGGTAATATCTCCTTTCTCTGATTCTCTGTCATGAGTAAAAACCTCTGTTTTTAGTTTGGGGTAATATGATGACCTTTAGGTCTTATATGGCTCCTTTCTCTACTTTATGGGATTTAAATCATGAAGAAAAGCAAATTAAGAATAACCTCTATATTCTGTCATAATAGCTTGGAGCTTGGAAAATTCCTAATATTCATACAGAAGTATGTCTCTACCTTTGCTCATCTCTACCTAATCCCTAGCCTTTTTATTTTTGAGACCTTTTAGGGGAATTTCTTGAAATTCCTCAAAATCCTTGAAGAGGTAGTTTCAGTTTCAACTCTAAGAAGCTTCTTGGGCCACGGTATCTATCCTTGAATTTTCCCTTTTCTGTTCAAACTCAACCTTCTTTTCATTTTTTCCTTTTTCCTCCTTTTATCTGATATCCCTGTGCCTCCATTATTTTTTTTTCCTGCTCTTTCTTCTTCTCATCTCATGTCTCCTAGATTGTATTAATAATACTTACTGATCCAATTGTGTCTCTTTAAGAATTCCTGGGAATAACTCATTTGTCTTCAGTTCAAAGACTGAGACCCATAAATTGTCTCAGTGCTAATGGGTAAAGGGATGTCCTTTTGAACTACAAAAGGTTGACAGTCAATTTTCAAACCTGTGTTGTACACATATAACACGTTTATCCTAAACTTGTATAACCATAAGGCCTTCACAGAGCCTCTTATCTCATAGGTCTGAGTTACCTCCTCCTCAAAATTCAGTCATATTGCCTATCAAGAGAAAGCTATATTTCTACACGTATTTCTTTTCCTAGGGAAAAAGGGAGGAAGAAATGTCTTTTAAGTGGGCATTTAACCTTGTGATTGCACCTGCTTAGTGTGAAATGTTTATACAAGCAAGTATTTATAGTAATCTTAATGGGGGTTAGTTGAATAACAGTTCTCACCTGTACTTATTTACAGGTGAGCTATATGAACCTTCCATGTTTTGGAATAAAATTCACACTGACTCTTGGGCCTAATTGGCTAGGCTAATAAAAGTACTGGGGAAAATGACAGTCATATTGGGAAACATGACACAACCCTTTCCTTTAATGCCCATACATTATACTAAGAGAAGTAAAATGTGCATACAAAGATGTACAATATAAAGGGAAATGTAATGGAGGAAAGGAAGAAGGGCAAGGTCAGTACATAGTATTCAAGGGAAATTTAAGTAAGGAGACAAAAATTCTAATATGAGAGGAGAGGAGGGAGTTAGGATCTAGGATAAAGAGAAGTTAGGAGGGGGAGGATGATAGGATGAGGAGGATGAAAGGATGGAGAAACTAGATTGTTTCCTAATTTCTCCTAAGAGTCAGTCTACACAGTAGAAAGTCTTTATTTTATTTGAAGTAAATTCTCAGAGTATCAGAGACATTTATATTCAAATTAAACATAAGAATGGTATTATAATGTTAAACAGGAATTCTTTTTATATCAGGTACTTTGGATTACCTATTTCTTTGGTTCTCATTAGTGTGGTAAAATAAGATTGTGAAAGTGTGCTTTTAAAAAAAATGTGAACTATAAAACTTCACACTTATGCAATAAATAACAAAATAAATTAGGAAGTGATTATGTCCATCTTAAAAAGATTCTCATTTAAAAAAAGATTCAGTATAAAATCACTCAAGTAGATTTACCTCCAAAATTTGATCATTCTACCATTTTAGAGTTTCTCTAAGTACATTTAAAATATAATTTTATTTACAAATAATTGATTCAAATGAAACTTTTTTGGACATTATTGTATAAATAAAAAGTCTCCAATATCCTCCCTTATTTCTACTTATTCTATTCTTTATCCATATAGACATGCTCTCAAAGCTTTTCTACTTGGGAAATCTTCAGAGAAACTCCAGTTGTTCCCTTTCCTATGAAATATATACTTTATCCTTCTCACTTAGTAATCCTAACAATTATCCACTTTTCTCCTTTAAAAAAAAAAAAGTGTTGGGGGGAGCAGAAAAACTGAATTAAATACCTTTCAAGGATATGTAAGGATAGGGACAGCTAAATAGCACAATGGATAGACCCCTCAGGTCCTGGAGTCAAAAAGATTTTAATTCAAATTCAACTTCTTACCGCGAGACCCTGGACAAAGTCCTTTAAACCATTATCTGCTTGAGTTTTTCGCATCTGTAAAATGGAGATAATAATAGTATTATTATTAATTGTATTGTTGTGAGGATCAGAAGAGATAGTATTTATAAAGTGCTTAGCATAATCTGCCACAGTCTGTGTATGTAAATGTTAGCTATTACATATATAATTACATATGTAATATAGTACATATATAATTTTGAGACTAGAAAAAGAAATTACTTTGTGAGAGAGAAACTAGACATGAAAGGGAAACACCTAGTGTGATTTTACCGTCACTTAGAAGAAAGCAGAGCCAGAGATATACTGCATTTTGGGGTAGAGAAAGACTAATAAGTCTGAAAACCAAGGACTCATTTTGACCTGTAAGGGGTAAATTTTATTGACTATTAGCTATTCTCCTCCTCCTTCCCCAACAACAACAAAAATATTATATATATATACCAGAGAACGAGAGGAAATAGGTAATCCAAAATACCTGATATAAGGCATATATATATATATATATATATATATATATATATATATATATATGTATAGCATGAAAATAGTGGTAAAATTATTACCCACACTGCTCCAGTGGCATAGCTCCAGTTACCTGGCTGTTGCCCACCATAGATGGAGCCTGGGTTAATTGGTCTGATTTGCTCATCTAGAAATAGCTTTTTTGGATGCCACCTGCTGCCCACTTTGAGGAATAGATATTTATAACATTCAAGTTTTTATTAAACAAGTTTTATGCCATTTAAAAAATATTTATAACATTAGGTCCTAAGAAGCACATTGGAGTCAAAAATATTTGGGCTAAAATTCTGCCTCTGAATTGAAGAATCATAGGATTATAAATGAAGGGAAGAATCTTCTTCTTCTTCTTCTTTTTTTTTTTTTTTTGCTGAGGCAATTGGGGCAAGTGATTTACCAAGGGTCACACAGATAAGAAGTGTCAAGTGTCTGGAATCACATTTGAACTCAGGTCTTCTTGACTTCAGGGCTGATACTCTATCCACTGTACCACCTAGCTGCCCCAAAAGAATCTTCTTAAGAAACCACCTAATCTAACCTCTTCTATTATTATTTTTAATTTATGTTTTGTCAAGGCAATTGGGATTAATTAAGGTCACACATCTAGTAAGTGTGTTATTATTTTAGATTTGAATTCAGGTCATCTATATTTGAGGGCCAGTGCTCTATCAGCTGTAGCCCCCTAGCAGCCCCCTAACTACTACAACTCCTCCTCCTCCTTCTCCTCCTTCCTCTTCTACTTCTTCTTTTACTTCTTCTTTTTCTTTCTTCTTCTTCCTCTTCAACTGTTCTGAAACTAAGACTCAGTGAGATAAAGTAATTTCCCAAAATTCAGCCAGGTATTAAGGCACAAAAGCAAGATCTGAACCCAATCTCTGAAGTCAAAGTCAGGGTTTTCGGTGACTATGAGACTGATTTTCCTGAGCCTCCAGAGACTGTTTAAGGCCACTAAGTTGAAGACAGATATCTGGGTTGTAGTCTGCTTTGCTGCAGAATTATTACAATAAGAAAAGTTCAAATCTTTCCAAGAGATATTCTCATATCCCAAATTCTTAAGTTCACTAATGAATATGTGATTTTATCAATGCAGATGACAAAAATATATATCTCACAATTCAGTAAAGTCTGTTCCTACTGTAATTCTAGCCCAAGTCTGCTCACAAATATGGCATGTGAAGTTTCCCCCAAAGGGCTAGGAGTCTTCCTTAAGTTATTCTAATGTCCTGAGGATGGCAATGAGGAACGGAGGATGTTGTACTTTCTACTATATGTGACTTGATCAACTCTTTTTTGAATCAGACATTTCCCTGATGACATGCTTATATCATTTTTTTATTTCCAACATTGATCTAGCCTATTCACATCCACCATGCATCTCTCCATTCTTCTTTCAATGACCCTCATCTTCAACTCTTCAGAAACCAAGATTTATAAGCCATACAATATCACCAAGAAAAAAAAATTGAAATTGGGAAAATGAATCTGTTTCATGAAAAGAATTTTGTAATTTTAGAAAAGTAATCCATCTCAGAATTGAATGGAGGAAGGAGAATAGGCTAGAGAATCAGGGTCATTGTCCACAGTAGGTGCTTAATATTTTTTGAATTGAATAGTATCATCTTTCCACATGTTTGATCTAGTCAGGTGTAACTATTAAGAGTAGAATTTTGATGATGGATTGATTATAGTTATCAAATTGTGAAATCAACTATGGTAGAACATAAATCTGCCACTGATTATGAATTGTGATATTAACCATTATCTAACTTACCACCTACTAGATGGACTCTCTGATGGAATACTTAGATGGAGTAAACATTAACATTGCACAGAAATGATCCAACACTTAAGTCTAAAAGTAAATAAACTAATTTACATTTGTGTGAAGTAGATTGGAATTATCTTACTGGAGTTTAATCATGATCTCTGCCATTGTCTATATCTTCTTTGTGTTTGCTGAATTTCTCTAGTGAGCTATTTTAAGGTGTTTAACTTTGTAGACTTGTCCAAATATGACGAATTCACCATAAACATAGTAGTTGAAGTTATCCGGTTTAGTTTACTCCTATAATTGTTCTTTCTCTTTAAGAAAATGCCATTCCACTTTTACTCTGTTAGAAATAGTTCTAAGTTGTAATAGTTACTATGGGTAACTAAGTCAAAAGACACCAGAATTTTCTCTTATACTTTGCCTTTAATCCACTTAATTCACAGTAATCTTTTTTTTTTTTTTTTTAAAACCTCAGTTATTCTAGAATCTGGACATCAAATGACCTAAAATGTTTTAGGAAAAGAGAAGATTGTAAGCATTTATTTATATAGTACCTTCTATGTGCCAGACATTCTGTTAAGTGCTTTTTTTTTTTTTTTTTTTTTTTTTTTTTTTTTTTTTTTAATAAATATACTACAAAGATACTATTAATATCCTCATTTTACAGATGAGGAAACTGAAGCAAATAGGATTAATTGACTTGCCTAGAGTCACACAGCTAGTAAATATTGAGGCCAGATATGAATTCAGGCCTTCCTTCTTTGAGGCCCACTGCTTTAATCACTGTCACTAACTGCCTCATATTTCTAATATGCACTCTGTAAGTCTCTGTAAAATCATCATGATGTTGATGCTAAAAAATGGTACAATGCAATATTCTCTTAATGTTTCTTGGCACAAACAGAGACTCTCAAATATCTGGCATATTTATCTGAGGGATGAATTAAAAATATTTGATTTTTTTTTTTTGAGGCTGGCATTAAGTGACTTGCCCAGGGTCACACAGCTAGGAAGTGCTAAGTGTCTGAGACCAGATTTGAACTCGGGACCTCCTGAATTCAAGGCTGGTGCTCTATCCACTGCACCACCTAGCTGTCCCAAAATATTAGATTTTCAAACATTATTCCCCTCAATCTCCTCCCTATAGGTTAGCAATCTTTTACAGTATTCATCTCAAGTGACAAGACTCAAGAAAGTAATTTTATCAGTGTAATTATTTAATACTGCAGAGTTAAAATGTGATCTTGCTAGAGTGATGACATGTTTATGTGAAAAAAAGAAGTGTCAGACAAGATAACCTAATGTTTATTATTCATTTCTGGCAGGATTTAGATGTTTCAGGAAATATGTATATAATATATACATACACAAGAAAGTCCTGAGAATACATTGATAATACAGAATTCAGGGAGAAGTTTCAGGTCATTAAAAGAACTTTGTAATTTTAGAGAAGCAAACCATTCCAGAATTGAATGGAAGAAAGAGAGTGGGCTGGAATATCTAGGTCATTGTCCATAGTAGGTATTTAATAGAGAAACAGAAAGATCTACAGGAACTCATGCAGAGTAAAGTTAGCACAATAAAAAAACTATATATTTAGTCAATATTTACAAGATCAACAGAAAAAGAATATACACATACACACACATTCAAAAGTGAATGTTACAAAAATATAAAGCTCAAGTGTAACTCAAATGAAGAGATATGATAGAATATCTCTACTATATCCCTCTGTGAAAGTCCATAAATGCTACACAATGAACATATTTTTGGACTTTTTCAATACATTGATCAAAGCTGGTTTCTCCCTCTCTTCTTTTTAATCTTTAAAAGATACTATTTGGGGCAGCTAGGTGGTACAGTGGTTAGAGCACCAGCCCTGAAGTCAGGAGGACCTGGGTTCAAATCCGGTCTCAGACACTTAATACTTCCTAGCTGTGTGACTTGACCCTAATTGCCTCAGCAAAAACAAACAAATAAATAAAAGTTACTATTTGGTATAAAGGATGGCTTTCTGAGAGGGAAAATGAAGGGATTCTGAATATAATGCAAAAAACCCCAAAAGATATACAAATTTTTTAAATTATAGGATTTAGAGTTATAAGGAATTTTAGAGTTAGTCTGATCTCATTCTCCTATTTTACAGATGAGAAAAAAGCTCCAAAGTGGTAAAATAACTTGCCTAAAGTAATACAGATATTGAGGGATAGAACAGAATTTATGAAGGAAGCAGGAGAAATGAGATCATCATGATTAGAGGGGAAAGAGTTTCTATAGATGGTCCCACTCTCTCTTTCACCCCAATTTAGAGATTAAAAAATCAGAGGCCCACAGAAGTTGTGACTTTCTCACAGTTTCCTAGATAGTAAGTTGCAGAGCTGAGATGTAAACCCGATTCTCTGATGCTAAATCCAGCATTCTTTCTATATTCCATATTGCTCCCAATAGAAGTTTTTAAATTGTAGCTTACAGAAATAAGGTACTAAACTCTATATTCTTTGTAGCAACAGAAAAATAAAAAATGCTATATGGTTCATATTTTTCATTTTTTGAAAACAGAAACCAATACACATTGATCTGCATAGACATTTTTTTTGACACTAAAATCAAGATGAAATTTATCATGTGGGTACTTAGGTAAAAGACATTGAATTCAATCATAATTTTATAAGATATCAGAACTAGGAACCTAGAAGGGCCAGACGGAATTGTGTGTGAATATGTGTGCGCATGTATGCACACATGTACACATTTTAAAAGGAGTATCTACCTAATTCATCTGATTTAAATAGTTGACTTTAGTTCATATGGGAAGCTTCTGTAAAGACAGCTTCGAAGGGGAGCTAACCTCCCATTTTATGTCTAAAACTGGGAAGTGTGGTGAATATTACATCTGTTAGTATCAGTCACAGATAATAGATACATTCGTGTATAGTTAAGCCCCAGGATAATTCCCTTTTGATTATTGGGTTGTAGAATCTGGCAGTTGTAAATAACAATTCTTATTTACTACTCTTTGCTTTAAAATTAGAAGTGTCAACCTAGGGTTCTTAGATTAAGAGTTGGAAAATCATTTAAAGATGTAATTTCCTCCCATTCCTCATCTTATAGATCAGAGGACTGAAACCCAAAGGCCAAAATAGCAATCAAGTAAAAACTCAAACCCAAGTCTTCTGATGTATTCTTTCCAATATATCTCAATGTTTCTCAAATTAAAAACTCTTAAAGAACATTACTTTGAATTGTGTAGTTTATCATCATAAATGATATGAGTTATAATGCCCATTACTTTAAAAAAAAAATTCCTGAGATGTGGAGAAGGGTTTTCTGTTTTCTTGTTCTAGCTTATTTGGTTTTTAGATTCAACATTTTTCAAGTACAGATTTTATACTAAATTAAGCATTGGATATATAAAGACCAAAATGAATTAGGACCATTCCTCAAGGAGCCTGCAGTTTACTGGGAAGGGGAAAGGAATACAAGATATGCACAGATAAGTAAACACAAAGTAATTTCAGATGGGTGAAAGTACTAAGTGGGAGAGTTCAGGAAGTTTTAGATCAGGAAAACCCTTCTGCTAGAAGTAGCACCTGAGCTGTGCTTTGGAGGAACTAGAGTTTTACTGGGCAGGTAAAAGAAAGAAATACATTCTAGACACCTATGAAAAGGAGATGGGATATGGAATGTTATGTAACATGAACTGCAAATAGATCTTTTGCCTGGAACAGTCACACAAACATGGAACCTTAGAGTTATGAATGCAAATATACATTCAATGTCCTATAATGTTAATTATCTGAGACTGCTCTTTAGAATTTCAGCACTTAAGCGGATTCAAGAAAACTTGGATCCCTTCCTTAATTGCTGTTACTTTGATGTGTGACCTTCATTTTCTCTACTTATAAAATGAACATCCTAATGCTTATCTGTTTCACAGAAATATTATGAGGCTGTATTATTATTTCTGAAATACTTTGAGATCTCTCAGACAAAAGGGAATCATAAAAAATAATGTATTCATTATTCAGAATATCACCTCTAAATAGCAAGCAATACATAACAGATCTGATTAAATAATCAGTGACTGAAAAAGCTGAATCATCTGCATAGTTTCTGCCTAATGGAAATTTACATGGTTATTTGTGCTCATTTTCTATATTTGAACTATACCTTCACAGAAAGAACTTTTGGCAAGGGAGTGAGGGAAAGCCTAGATGGTCTAATTTTCAATTCTAGGTGAAATCATATCATTTTGATGAAAATAATTTGCTGTTCAGAATCAATTGATTAGAGGTTGGGAATAAGTATTAGCAGTTTTATTTCATTTTTGTAAAAAAAAGACTAGAAAGAGATAAAAAAAATCAAGAGAGTTAGGGTCATGTGGCTATTTTTCTAATTAAATAAAATCTAAGCAAGCCAGAATATGCCACCTCCTTCCTACCCAGCCATTTTTATTGACCTAAAACAACAAAAAATGAGAAACTAGAATGACCTATTTCACTTTTTGCATCAAGCATTCATATTCAATTTGCAGTAGGTAAAGAAAACTATTCTGGAATTTCATCAAATTTGCTTAGGCAAGTCACCATTTAGAAAATAGAACAATCCAGGGTTTCACTAAAAGAACAATGAATGTAAGGGAAAAAATAGCTATTGTTGTAATAATAATTGACATTTTTGAAGCCATTTGAAGCTTACAAAACATTCTGCATACATTATATCTTTTTTATCCCAGGAATCTTTGATGAGAATAGACCTAGTAAATATCTGAGGTAGAAGCAGAACTCACATATTCCTGACTGGTACTCCATCCACTATAATGCTGCATTGTATTATACCTCATTTTCTTCAGTTTGTGTGAACTATATAGTAAGCCTATCCAACATTTTTGTACTAAATATCTTTCATAGAAAGATATTAGTAATTAAAATTTGTTTGACACAAGACCTTTTCAAAATTTCAGGCTATAAACTGAAGTTAGTGAAGGTTACACTTATTCTGTGGTCATAATAGTTTCATGTATTTGCACAAGATTGATCCCACAGAAGCCTTAGATAGCCAAGAGAAAATATATTCTCCTTGATTTTGTATTTTGTGTTCATCTAGCACCCAAACCACAGGCCCTAGAATGACAGGTGATATAGATAGATGGATATATAGCTTCCATCATTTTCTCAGGACATTTCTGTCAGACAACTAGCAGCCCTTTGGTCTTGTCTTGATTGAATCTCATCCAGTTAATTTATTTTCATCCAGCTCATGATATTGGTCCCTACTTTCCTCAATTCAATGTTAGCAATGAAATACTGTAACATGGTAGGTAGAGCTTATTCTATTAACCCCTTTATTTGCCTTTTGGACAGCGCCAAAATAGTCAATAACAGCATAGGGACAAAGTTTAACATGAAGTATATAGATGTCTGCTAATGTTTTACAATTAAATGCCAACTTGCACATGAAGCTGTGTACTGGAAAGTTAAACTGAGATTCCTTCCCTTTGGATTTAAATAAAGGAAAGAAATATTACTAATATACCAAAGAAATAAGATGAACATTTTAATACTCTAATGTACTTTAAATTATATATTCTCTTGATATCAGGATATTCATATATCTTTGGGGAGTTGGGTTTCTAAAAATCAAAGATATCATTAAGGTTATAGAAGCAGAGATCAGTAGGTGATCTATTGTGGCCATTCTTCAGGGGAGTAAAAATGGAGACTATTCTAGTTATTATTGGGCAGAGGTCCTCATTACCTCTTGGATAGTTCATTAGACACCTTTCCTATGCTGCCACCACTCACATGGCTAATTTTTGTGGCCAAAGCTCTGAAACAGAGTCCTTTTTATATCTTCTCCACTCCTACCATTGTCAAGAATGACTGGTGCAAGCCAATCATCCTGTGCAAATAAAAACTTCATTTTAGGGTGTTACTTGTTTCAATTCTTCATAGATCTATAATCTTGTTTATATGAGAACTGTCTCCCATCAAAGAAGATTGCAATCTTTCTATGCTCTAGTAAATGGTCTTTGTGAATTGTGGTGCCCTCCCCTCCACCCCAAATTATTACCCAGTGGCCATTCTGGCAAGGAGTTTCTCTTGGTTGAGCTGGTCCCTAAACAACATAAATATAGTTCGTCCTTGGGACCATATTCTAAGATTCTCTAGTTTGGTAGGGCCCACAAGAGCTTGTGCTCTATTGCCAGAGATTTGAAAACCCAGAATCATCTCCAGTTCAAGACGAGTCATAAGCATAGGAACTGAATGGAGTATGAGGAAACTCTGAGATTACAAACTAAAGATAAGTATGTAGACTGACAGAGGCATCACTTTTGAGCTCAAAGGATCGTAAAACTCATCTACTAGCAATAGAAAGCAATGGAATATATTTTGGGAGATACATCATACAAATCTGTTGATTCTGCTTGCTTCTAGAGCTATATAAAATTTGCCAATTTTTGTCTTACCTCCTTGGCCCCCAAAGAAATCTGTAATTTTTATGATTTCAACTAGCTTCTACTCTTTTTTTAAATTATTTTTTAGTTTTTTATATACAAAATGTGCATAGTTGATTTTTCAACATTGACCCTTGCAAAAACTTCTGTTTCAACTTTTCCCCTCCTTCCCTCTATCCCCTCCCCTAGATGGCAGGTAGTCCCATACATGTTAAAAATATCTTGCTGCATAAGAAAGATCAGATTTAAGAAGACGGTAAAAATAACCTGAGAAGAAAAAACAAAAATGCACTAGCTTTTGCTCTTAATTCAAGCTAGGGTTTTTCTGAATTTTACAGATAGCAAAAATTGCATTAGATCTAAATTAGATTTTTATTTCTAATTCAAATTCAAACTGAACTTCTGGCCTATTCTAAATATCTGAGTCTCAGATCTATTCTATTTCTTAGCTTCCACTGGCCTAATTAAATTCATTATTTTACTAGCTATCTTATGCCTCTTTATTTTTGCTTCTTATAAGAACATAGATTTGTCTTCTATACTAATTCTTTAATTATAGAGATGAGGAAACTGATACCTATAAAGTTTAAATGATTTTTCCAATGTAGTGCAATGAAGGAAATGGAAGAGCTAACATTTAAGCCTAGGTCCTCTGATTCAAAATATCATGATTTTTCTCCTGAGATAAGATCTTTTGTATAATAAAACTAATGAAAAGAATTAGTTTATATCTCTTTAAATTATCCCGAAATTCCATAGATTTCATATTAAATAAGGTCATATTCGTCCAGATTTTTTAAGGGTTTAATTAGTGGAATATCTTTCCCAACTCAAAACAATGACATTCAAATGAATTCATCTTATAAAATTTACCAGAGATTAGCTTTAAAATCATATTACACTAGACAACTCCACTTCTTGAAACATCAAACAAGGATGAATGGCCAAATCTGGCACTACTTCCTTCTATGAGAAAATGTCCATCTACTTTGGGGATGACAGGTTTAGAAAAATATGCTGAGGTTTTGGGGTGTTTTTATTTTTTATTTTTGCTAGGCAATTGGGAAGTGATTTGCACAGTATCACACTTGGATCTGAATTCAAATCCTTCAGGCAGTTACTCTATCCACTTTGCTATCTAGTTACCCCAAAAAAACATTCCTATGAAAGAATAGTATTTGCCAGTTTTTCTCAAATCCAAATTAAAAGTGATAGTTATTCTTTGTATATTAATTCCTTAATCAGTTTGTGTTAATATTTCAAATGATTCAAAACATAATTATTTTTAAATTTTAGAGTTTCATGGAACTCTATAGAATTTAGTATTCATTGATAAAGCCCTTTTTAAGTTTTTTAATGTTTTAATGCAGAAGTATCAAACACACCATCTACACAAGTCCCCAGTGCAGCCAAACCATATTAAAATATAATTGCAAAATGTTTAATAGAAAAAAATTATATAATAAAACACAGATAACGTTACATTTTAAACCTAAGTCAGTTTGTGGCCTTCATTAACTCTTATGCACTTTATCTTGTTTCCATTACTCTCAATGTTTGAAATTATAATCTTTGAAAGAAATATAAGGATTGAGTTTCATGACACTATTTTCAATAGATCTATGATCTCGTTGATATAGATATCTACCTCTTAAGGCAATGATTGTTATTGTTGTCTGTTGTGTCCTCCTTTCTAAAGCCCCCACGATGGGTGATTAAAATATACCTTCTTAGTGGAGAAGTGATAAGGCGGGACTCCTGAGGATAATGGAAAAATGGAGTCAGTTTATTTCAAGGATTTTCCCCTTTATATAATGTATCAAAAACACTGTGCATGTGGGACCACATAACTTGCTATTGTATGTAGTTTGCCACCTGGTATCACTCTGCTTCAGTCACAATACAG
This sequence comes from Sminthopsis crassicaudata, assembly GCF_048593235.1. NCBI lineage: Eukaryota > Metazoa > Chordata > Mammalia > Dasyuromorphia > Dasyuridae > Sminthopsis > Sminthopsis crassicaudata. Next base: position 158,046,995 of record NC_133618.1, read on the forward strand.
GTTGTCACTGCCCCCTGACTTCTCAGGAAGGCTCAGAGCCCTTAGGGGTGATGGGGAGCTGAACCAGACATTGTTAGCAGGTTCCCTCTGGATTGAAGGATCTTATACCTCATCCAGAGTTTCTTCACTGACTGTGATCCTCTACATCTCACCCTATCTTTTGTTTTAATTGAAACATGTATATACCAGTGGTTAAATCTGTTACCACGGGAGGAACCACACAGGCAAGTTTTAATATCATACAAGCAAGTAGTAACATAACAAACAATATGAATAAACAAAATACCATAAAGATTTCCCAGAAGGAAGGTGTAAAAAATGACTATCAATTCATAACCACACATACACTTCCTTCAGCAGTCAACAGATAGTCCAAAACCAATCTATTGTCCATCACTTCATGTCTCAGGGAATCCAATGATTCCTGAGGATTTTGAAGTCCTGCATCAGTCTTACTGAGAATTATTTTTGATGCTCATGAGTAAGGGTTAACTGCCAGGCTCCTTCATTGGTGGGCACAGTCAGTGATGAAACCACCTGATGTTTCTTGGATCTTCTCCTTCGTTTCAAAGGTCTGCTCCATCTCTCTCTGATGGACAAGATGAATACAGCTCAGATTCCTTCATCTGTAGAGATACAAGCAAATCCTCTCCCTTAAGCAGTTAATCTATGTGGTACCTTCCATTCATCACTTTCTGGATCTCTCCACATCACCTGGTGATTATCTAAAGATACTGGAGCTGCTCGCACTGAACACTATGGGAGCCAGTGCATCTTTGTCAAAAATCAAGAAGTTAAAAGTATAAAGAGCTAAATTTAAAAGTTCTCTAGGGTTACCCATGGCTCCCCACCTCTTTTGTTTTTGGAGAAGCATCTTAATGTCTCTGTTTCTCTTCTCCACTACTGCCTCCTTGAGGATTAAAAGGTATGCCAGTGGTGTGTAAAATCTTATACTGTGCACAAAAGTGTACAAAATATTTACAAGTATATGCAGGTCCATTGTCTGTTTTTATTGCTTGTGGCACACCCATAATTATAAATGCTTGTATAAGGAATTCAGTGACCACTTATGCTGTTGCTTTTGATGCTGATATTGCAAAAGTGAATCCTGAAAACGTGTCTACCACAACATGGATAAAAGACAGATGACCAAAAGATTTATAATGGGTCACATCCATTTGCCAAATTCCATTGGGTCTCAATCTAGGAGGGTTCTTCCCCGGAGGGAGCATGGAAAGGAAGGCAAGCTGTACAGGCTTTTACTATGCTCTTAGCTTTCCCTCTTGTTATCCCAAATTGCAGATGTAAAGCTCGAACAGCCTGATAATATTTAGAATGGGATTCTTGGGCTGCCTGAAATAAAGGAGTATTGGCTAGCATGGTGAGATGCAATCTGCCTTTGAATTTCCATAAAAAACAGGACCTGGCAATTTTATATGATAGTGAACATGCAAGATATACTATTTACCTGGACATTTTCTCACTTGCTCTTGAAGTTCCTTAAAGAGCTGATATATATTAGAGGCTACAAATTTTATTTGGGCTGTGGCAATGCTTTGTACCACACCTACTGAATAGGCCAAATCTGATATTATATTTACATCTCTTGGATAATGAGTAAGAGCTAGAATGATTGCATACAATTCTTTCTGCCAAGTGGACTGAAAGGAAGTTCTGACCACCTTTTTTATAACTAGATCAGTATAGTGTATAGAACAAATGTTATGTTTGGATGCATCTGTAAAGATAGTTGGTCCTTTAAGAAGAACTTTAGAAACCTTTTCTTCAAGAATCCATTGCCAATTATGTAACAGTCTGGTTATCTTTAATGAAGACCCATGTGTAAAATTTGGAGCTGTGGCCAATAAAATTTGCCATTCTGGGATGGTTTCACAGGATACATAAATTTGTGCATTGGTATAAAAAGGTGTATATCTTCTCAGGTCTTATCCCAGATAATTGTACTGCTCACTTAATGGCCTTTAATAAAATTCTAGCCACAAGCACCGGGTAAGGAATAAGGCTTTGTTCTGGTTGTGCTGGGAGGTTCACCCACTCTGATCACACTGTCTCCTTGCTGAAGGACTGCTGTGGGTGCCTCTTTTGTAGCAAAAACAGCTATTTCCAGAGGTTTTTGAGTGATTCTTTCAACCACATTGGATAAAGCCAGTTCAACTTCTCTCAAAGCCTCTTGAGCGTCTTTTGTAAGCTGGCGTGGTGAATTTAAAGCGCTGTCTCCCCTTAAAATCTCATATAATGGTTGCAATTGATAGGTAGTCAAGCCTAACATGGGATGCATCCATTGGATATCTCTTATCAATTTCTGAAAGTCATTTAAGGTGTTTAGCTTCTCTGTTCTTAAAAGGAGTTTTTGTATTGTACCTTGGGATGTATTTCATATCCTAAATATTGAAAAGGAACATTTCTTTGAATTTTTTTTCTGGAGCTATGTTTAATTTGTAGTTCCTTAGTGTTTCTATGTTGTTTCTAATCTCAACACAGGTTGTAACCGTCTCCTGACTTCTCAGGAAGGCCAAGAGCCCTTAGGGGAGATGGGGAGCCAAACCAGACATTGTCAGCAGGTTCCCTCTGGTCTGAAGGGTCTTATACCTTACCCAGAGTTTCCCCATTGACTGTGACCCTCTACAGTTGTTATTCCTTCATTCTCAAAGAGGGCCATGATATCAGGGAGGTGAATCCTTGACATGCAGTGAATTGGATTTGAGTGAGAGAGGGCTGGGCAAGGTCATCTGCCTCACTTTCCCTTCCGGAGCCATCTGGGTCCAATGGCCACATTTAGAACAGAATGACTGGAGATGCTCCTGGATCCCTTCCCAAGATATTTTGGGGATTACTGGCTAGATTTCTTTCTTAAGGACCCTGCTTTAAACTAAAACCACTTTTATTCTCATTGATTGGCCACCAATAAGTCCTAAGCCAAGCTCCATTTGGTCAGTTTGGGTCCCTATTGATACAGCTTAAATATAAATAATAATCATTTCTGCTTTGGCCAGAATCCCAGGGAGTCTTCCCCACTCAGATTCATTCATTCACTCATTTATTTAGTTTTTTTTTTTCTTTTTGTACCAGGTGAAAGAGGAAATTCTTTTCCTCAATTGCTACCCAGCCTTAAGAGTTGGAATGCTTGGCAATTTAGTTTGAAAAAGGACTTCAATGTCTGGTATCCTCTCCTGCCAAGTGATCTTTAGAATCTTTCTAAGACAATTCAAATGGAAGTGATTCAGTTTCCCTGCATGGAGTTAGTATACTGTCCAGGTTTCATAGGCATACAATAATGCTGTACTGGGGACAGCTTGCCAAGATATAGATACAGATATAGATATAGATATAGATATATAGATATTATGAAGAACTCACACATAGCAAGCACTCACATTGTTCAGAAAAAAAAAAACCATACAAGGTCTCTCTTAAGAATTTTATAACTGATTGAATAACATGGGAGACACTGGCACAGGACTGCCCAGCATGGTGTACCCTCATCAGAGAAGCTACTGTGTTCTATGAGCAAAGCAGAATTAAATCAGCTCAGAAGAAATGTGAAGTTATAAACTATCTCCCTGATCTTTGGGGAGGGAAAGGAGAAAGGGTTGGAAAAGCCCAAATTTAAACTGTGTCCCCTTTAATCTTTGGGGGAAGGGTGGTCCTGAGTCCTCCCAGCCTTTGGGAGGGCTCCCCCTCCCCCCTTCATAGGGGATACTCCCAGATAAATAATCTCATTCAATTGGAAATCTCGGCCTGGGTAATGGTCACCACCCTCTATTGGAAGGCCCCCAGCTCCAGCCCAAGAAGAATCAATTTAATCGAATGCTATGTGCCCAGACCGTTGCAGAAGAGCTTAAAGGATTTTGCCCACTGTTGAAGATAATTTTCTCTTCTCAGCATAATAAACCCATTCTTGCCACAAACCTCTCTGTTGTATTCACAGGGGTTTGGAAATCTTTCGCAAAGCCTTCAATGGGCTAGGGAATCTCATTGCTGTCAGGGAATCTCTCAATCCTCATTTCTCACACCTCAACAGTGAGATGTGCAAAGTTAGAGAACCCACACCAAATGTTCATAAGGTCTATTTGTGTCTGACCTGTGGCAGAGCATTCTGAGATCGTATTGGTCTGATCAGCCATAGCTGAATACACTGTAACTCAACTCTAATTAGTGATGTCAATTTAGTCTTATAGAACTATCTATCAGCCAACTAACTTTAATCACTGAATGGGTATGGTTTCAGTCAAACTGAGACTTGTTAAAGACCTTAGCTTAAAAAAAAGCCAAGGTTTCCCATTGCACCTCTTAAGATAGAGATTTCATGCCAACCAAACCTTTGTGTATGATGTATTTTTCTTATTCATGTCTTTCCTCATATCCTACAGATGAGTCCATTTATTGGCCACCTTTTAAATAATTTGACATTATGTGGGGACCAATGTGGCATGAAAACTGTCCGTTATTTAACCCCCATTCTCTTTATATGGCCAACCCACCTCCTTTTCTGGCAATGTATCTCCTTCATAATGGTTTTTCCACTACTTCCTGTGTATATTTTGTTTTATTTTTTAGTCTACTCACATCCACCATACATCTCTTCATTGTCTGACAGGTTTGTGATTTTGATTCTCCAGAAGTTTTGATAGTCCATGATTTATAGCTAAATAGCATCACTGAAACAGGAGTACTACACTCAAAAATGGTCATCAAGAAAATATCAAAACCCACTAGCTGATAAACCCATTTTCCAGAGACAAACTTGATATAAAGAAGGAACAAGAAGCTTTTGCAAACATTATTCTATATCAGACCACATTTTAACATTGACAGAAGTGGAAAATAATTTGCAGAAAATATACGATGTTGTTCTGCTTATTACCATTAACTGTTTAAAAAGTATTTGCCTTGGAAAGCAAAAAAAAAATTAAGTTTCTGTAATAAGATTTTTCCTACACACATATTAAAATCACAAAGGAGCCCTTAAAAAGATGCAACATAGGTAACTTTGTTCACTGACAACCTGATTTGTAATATCTATATTTTAAGCGGAATATAAAAAGATAAAATTCATGATAGAAATATGAGTTTGAAAAAAAAAAGTTTTTTTAAACCATTCCATAAATTTAACCACTAGTTCTAAATAACAGAAATAATAGCTAACATTTATAAAAAAACTTTAATGTTTGTTAGGTGCTTTATATATATGTTATCTCCTTGTAGCCTCAAAACAACCTTGGTAGGGTAGATGAGAAAGTAGAGATGAAAAGAAGTTAAATAACTTGCCCAAGACTTCATAGTCAGTAAGTATTTGAGGCAGGATTTGAATTCAGGTCTTCATTAATCTAAGCTATTCAACTATCCAGACAAAGTAATGAGCCTAATAGTGACATTTCATGTATTGAGGACAGACATAGTATGGTTGATAATACAACACTTGGTATGTGTACTGCCTTACATAAACATTATTTTTATGCCAATTTCTATTTTTGTTTTATTTATTTTTAGATTGTTCCATTATTCTATGTGTTTTGAATATAACCTTTGAAATAATTTGCTTTTAGAATGCAGTATTATGTTAATTTTTGATGCTTAGTTTTGTATTTTCATGAATGAATGAAAAAGTATTTATTAAATAGTTTCTATATGCCAAGTATTGTGAAACTTCATCAGAAAACTCATCATCTCTGTGAGACTGCATCAGTTTTGATACTCACACATCATCAGTACCTACCTTTAATACTATAGAGCGCCTCCCAAAACCTCCATTTAAATTTGGCTCCCAAGCTATCCATCTCTTCATTTCCCATAAGTTTGTATTCCTTGGACTATCTTTTTTCATTACTCCTCTTCTTCCTCTCCTTTCAGCTTTCTTTTCTGTGTCTTTTCCCTTTATTAAATTTTAAACTTCTTGAGAGCAGGGACTTCCATTATTTTTCATATTTGTATCCTTAGAAACTTAGCACAGTGCTTAGCCTGTAGTAGTAGGTGCTTAATGAATGTTTATTTACTACATAAGGGATACAAATAGAAATACAAAAGTGAAACAGTCCTTGTTCTCAAGAAGCTTATATTCCAATAGGAGAACACATCACATATATAGTGTGGACAGGGAAAGGAGTCACCAGTATGGTGAATTGATAGTCAATTGCCATGGCCTTCCCAGAAATAATGGTAGCATGGAAGTATTGGTTTGATTACTGAATTTGGAGCAAGAGGCAGTAATTGAAGATGGACAGTAGGGGAATGGGTGGCAAGACAACTGGAACAGACAGCTGGAACAGAAAGCTGGAGGGGATGAGAAGTCTGGCCTAGTCTAGAGGTCTGGGGCTGGTCATATAGAGTGAGCTAGTTGTACTGGCGCATTCAATAGTCAAGATGGCTTGAATCCAGGCTGAAATTTCCAAAGCTGAATAGATTAATTCCCCTAAGAACTTAGGGCATTTTTTCTGGGGTCAGGGCCAGGGATGCTGATCCAGGCGGGGAGACGCTCAGCAGCAGCAGAGCAGATGGCATGATAGCCAGGTGTACATCTGGAGGGGATATGAAACATGGTCTTGTCTGGTGGTCTGGGACTAACTAGAGATATAGAGGACTAGTTCAGTTTATACTGGCTCACCCACCATGAGACAGAAATGTCTCATATGTTTAAATGAGATATGAATAGAATGCTGTTGACAAAGAAAAATAAAAACATATCTAAAACAGAGGATATCATGATTGAAGAGTACAGCTGTATAAACATCTGGTTGAATAAATTTAGAGAAACACTTGAGATTTCTTTTTCTTTAGGCATTATTTTAAGCTTTTGTGACCATATTTTCTGTACAAAAAATCTGAACACATGTTATGACAAAGAATATTCTTTTTTTTTTTTTTTTTTTGTCAAATTCCTTAAAAGTACACTTTCTTTTCATGAAATCAGAACTGCCTAAGAAAATTTAGGCACTACTAGGACATTGCATTCAGATTATTATCAGAGCATTATTTTGCATTGACATGCCTGGCAACAAAATGTTTTACCAAGCAGTTTATATAGTCAATATATTTGTTGTGGCTAATTGAATTTTCAAAAGTAATTCACTCAGTGTGAGTTAGGTGAAACAGGCACACTCTTATATTGTTTATAAAGCTTTGGATTAGTTTGACCTTTTTGAAATTAATCTGACAGTATATAATAAGAATTGCAAAGCTGATCATATTTTTTGTTCTAGTGATTCCCTCCTTGAACTACTTCTAGAGAATATTTTTAAAGAGAAAAATATCTACTTGCACAAAAGTTTTGTAGTGGCTTTACTTATAATCTCCTTCTTCCTGCCCCCCCCCCCCCAAACTCCAACAAACTCAAAGCAGCCTATATATCAAACATTAGGAGAATAACTAAATAAATTTTATTTTATAAACTTTTTCACCCTGGAAAAAAGTAAGTAGATAAAAATACTTATTGTTGAGACATAGGGAAGATTAATGAATTACTCTATCAGTATATTGTAACGTGCTCTCCTGGCAGTTACAATTACTAGTCTGTCCTAGACCCACCAGAGTACCTTTGACCACTGTCCTCTGCAGTGTGAACTCTACCTGGCTCGCCTCCTCTGAGGCCTTCAAAGGTCTCTGGCCACAATCTCTTGAATGTATAGTTTAATAACCAGTAGCATGCTCAAGAACAACCACGTGTAATCTTAAAAGCCTTTATTATACCTACTCACATAATGCCCTGACTGAGGCCCTGACTTGTTGGTTCCCGAGTGAACACCTGGTCAGAAGACCCACGTGTTCACTACCAAAACCCTTACCTCTTTTGGCTATCCATCTTGGCTTGGCCACCCAGGCTAGGGAGCCAGGGTGAAGAGCGCCAGATTAAAGAGCGGCGCCTGCTGCCTGCAGTGGGCTTACATAGGGCCTGCGAGGTCACACACACAGCCAATCAGCGAGAGAGTCACCCATTATGAAGCTATCTCAAAATGGACAGGATCCCACCTACAAGGCAGTCCTAATATCCACAGAAATTTCTTCCGGACCACTCAATCTCCCGATGCACTGTGGCGCCCATTTAAAGGGCCCTTACAGTATATCTATATCTATAACTATATCCATGGTGCACTAGAGAGGCATCATGGGCCCAAACTTAAATAGGAGAAGCAGCTGAATGCTGTTTTGGAAAACAGCATTTTTAGGGATTCCAACCTATTCATTGGGACAAAAGTCCACTTTTTTAACATTCATATTTTACCAATAATTTTATGACTTTCAACCTTGAAGAATCAAAATTGTTGGTGACTTATGAAGTAATAAAAAGATGCATGTTGGACTTATGGAGGCAGTAGTATAATGATGAAATAGGCAAACAGTTGTATAAAAGACATCAAGTATATGTTTAACAGGAAGATGAGGTGGGCCAATCATGTATAGAAAGTGAGGGATTTTAGATGGATAGACCAACTGGTACATGGGTATACTAGAGGATGGGGGAAGGGAAGGGAATACTAATTTATTGGCACCTAAGTGCTGTACCTAAGTACTAAGTACTGTGTACTTAAGTCAAGTACTGTGCTAAATGCTTTACATTTGATTCTCAGGACTTCATCAGATCCATGTTATTATGATTCTTATTTTACATTTAAGGAAGCAAAAAGTTGAGTGGATCCTCTTTGGAGAACTTATGGAAAAATATGGTCAAGAATTACATAGGAAGAGAAGGTGTAGAAATTTTGCAACCTGTTTTGGTGGCGGAAGTAGACATATCTTTGAGGTCATACACCTATTAAATGCTGAGGTATCAATTTAATGTGACAGTGGATCTGATAAGTCCTCATAATAAGTGATCATGATAAGTGCTGTTTCTGATAAGATTCATCTTCTTGAGTTCAAATCTGGCCTCAGACATTTACTAGCTATGTGACTCTGGGCAAATCACTAATCCTTGTTTATCTCGTTTTCCTCTGTAAAATAAACTGGAGAAGTAAATGGCAAACCACTACCAGTATCTTTGCCAAGAAAAATCTAAATGGGGTCATTAAGAGTCAGATATGACTGAAAGCAAATGAACAACAAAAATCAATTTGATAGCATGATAGAATCTCTGATCCAAGCCTGAAGAAGAATTTCCCTTTAACATGCACTTGTCAAATGCATCTGGCCTTTTTTTTTTTTTTTTTTTTTTAAAGACCTTTAGTGAGGAAAAAATCCACTCCCTTTCAAGCTTGCCCTTTTCATGACTGTGCAGCTTAAATTATTAAGAAGTTGTTCCTTGCATCAAGTTGCAATCTTTCTTTCTACAACTTCCATGAATTAATCCTAGACTATCCTCCAGATTCGAGAACAAGACAAACAACTTTATTTGACAGCCTTACAGATATCTGAAAACGGAAAACATACTCCCCTCTCATCCTACCTTGTGTCTTCTCTTATCCAAGATAAATAACCTCCATTCTTCAAATGGACTCTCAAGTATCATGAATTAGAGATCCTAAAAATGTTATCACAACATTAATACAAAAGTGGTTTCAATATAAAATAACAAATATGAAGAATATAAAATATGGAAAGGATCACAGAAAAAACACAGAATCTGGACTATAACATATACAAAGAGAGGACTATATAAAAACAGCAACAAAATTGGATAGTTACACAAATGAAAAAGATCAGAAGGGGCACTAAAGTAAATAGGATGTTATTTCATCAATCTTCACATATACACTTTTTTTTTAATAAATTGAAAATTATTTGGAGTATATGTTTTTGTATGATTCTTTTGTTGTTTATTATTTTGGTAATTTTTGGTTTAGTAATCAATAACCACTTAAGTGCTGACAGTGGATCAGACACTGGAATCATAACAATTATTTTTTATAACCATTTATTTAAAATTTTTTATTCTGAATTTCATAAACCAAGCATTTCCATAACATAGTGGGATAGGAAAAAAAGATAATTGTACATGAAACTGCAAATCTATTGTAATATACATCTTGCTATACCTTTTAAATATATAATAAAGTTATCATATAAATTTCTTTTCCCCCCTTTTTTTCTTCCCTCCTCTACTTCCCTGCCTTAGAGATAGCTAACATTAGACACAAATATGTATGTATATGTAAAACCATCTCATGCATACTTTGGATGCAAATAGCATCTTCCTTCATATGTCCTTTGTAATCAATTTGGATTTTTATAATAGTCCAAATGATTTAGTTCCTCAAAATCGTTCCTAAAACAATACTACTGTTTCTATATAAAGCATTCTCTTGGTTCTGCTCATTTCATTCTTCATTATCTTATAACTTTTATAAACATTATAATTATATAAAATTATATGTATCAAAATGGAATCATAAATATTCAGAAAATTGTGGCATAATAACATATGTACAAATATAAGTTTAACTATATGGTTCAATTGTTTCTCATATGTGACATTCTATTATTTTGCACAAGAGGTCCCCATATCTACCATATACTACCTGTTTCTTGAAATTTATAGTTTTCTTTTGCTCAGTTTAAGTGCCTCCTTCTACATAAAGCCTATAGTTGCTAATACCTTCCTTCCCCCAAAGTTTGGTAATTGTTCTGTCAGTTTTCAGTTGTATGTGACACTTATGCCCCGACTTGGGGTTTTCTTGGCAAAGATATTAAACTGTTTTGACATTTCTTTCTTCAGCTCATTTTACGGATGAAGAAACTGAGGCAAACAGTTAAGTGACTTGTCCAGGGTAACACAGCTAATACGTGTCTGAGGCTGTATTTGAATCTTTCTGAATCTTCAGTTCAGTGCTCTGTCCACTGCACCACCCAGCTCTCCACACATATAACGAAGTAAATTTATGAGGGAGAAAGTACTAATAACCTGGTGGTTCAAGGAATGTAACTTTTGAAGAAAGACAGGTTTCTGAGAAGCAAACATCAGCAAAGGGTCTTCTAGACATGGGAGAAAATCTTTGTGAATCTGTGCTGAATATGAGAAATATTTTAGTAGTCTAGTCTGGCTGAAATTTATGTGTAGAAGTTATATGAAATCAAGATAGGAGCAGAATGCAGAGGATCTTAAATGTTAGGCAGAGGAGTTCCTATCAGGAACCTCTAAAGATATATATACAGGGGAATGACATCATCAGATCTGTGTCCTGGGAAAATTATTTTGTCAGCTTTGTGAAGGAAGGGGAAGAGATTGGAAGAAGACAGAATGATAAGGTTCAGGTGAGAGGAGATGAGATACTGGATTAGATTGGTGACAGTGTAAGGGGAGAGATAGGGACAGATGTGAGAGATGAAATTGAAATAAAATTGATGAGATTTAGCCACTCTCCTGAGGTACTCAAACATTTGTAGAGTAAATTCATGGTTGGGAATGGGTTAGACTAGATCTCATATGAAGTGATTCTTCACTTGTATACTATCTGTCAAAATGTAATCAGTATTCTCTGATTATTGGTTACCAAATGAGGGATTTTTCAATCTTTTGAATTATAGGTACATCTTATTTAGAAAAATCTCCTTTCTCTTTCTTTACATGTCAGATAAGTGTAAAGTTTTACTTGTAGCAATTTAAATAATAACAATATGATAATACAGTAAGTTTTTTAAATGAAAGCTCATTGAAGAAATAATTCTGAATTTAGGAAACTTTTCAGAGAATTCCTTTATGACTTGAATATAATCCCAACTAAATCTAACCTAAATCTAAACATAATCTGATTTATATGGATTTATCAATGAACTGACTTTGTAAAAACATGCAACTAAGAATCTCAGAATTTGCATCCTTTCTTTTTCTTTTTATACAGTATATTTATTTTTGTATGAAGTAATTTTTAAATTACAGAATTTTTTTCAAGGTAGAAAAGTTTTTTTTTATTCTTTTTATCTTTCCCTACCCAGAAAAAAATGGTTACTCTAAACAAGAACAGGTAAAGAATTAAATATTCTACACACTTAGTACATCATTGGTGCTCATTTAAAAGTTCCCTAATAATAGACATTTCCACTTTACTAAACATTCAGAGAAAAAAGCATGAGCTTTTAGACTATAGAAAATAGTCACCTTTGATAACTTGAAACTATTTTAATCTAAAAAAAAAGCTAGCTTTGCATGTTATTTTCTAATATGTGGAAATTTGTATATTCATGAAGTAATTTTAAAAGTAGAGAAATATACCAAAGAAATGTCATGTGATTGGTGCAAAGTTATCTACTTTGGCACAATGTTGTTAAAATAAACTGAAAAGAGTTTATAAATGTGTTGCTATTTATAGGTAAGTTTTGAATTACTTGGAGAGGAATCAAAAATCACATTACTGTTAAATTAGTTTTACTTAGTACATATTTAACCAAATTAAATTAAAAATTTTAAAATTTAATAGTATTTTATATTTTCCCCCATTTACATATAAAGATAGAATTCAACATTTAGTTTTGTAAGATTTTTGAGTTCCATATTTTTCTCCCTTTCTTTCTTCCTTTCCCCCATCCCCAAGACAGCAAGCAATCTGCTATTGGTTTTATACATACATACTCAATCACAACATTTTTATTCTTCTGGAATTTTTAATTTATAAAGAAAAATATCACAAATAATATATCATAGATCTTCTGTTTTTAGATACTTTTAATTTTAACTAAGTTTTATAATTATGAATAAATTTTTCAGTTTTCATTATTCTCTAATCTGTGCTTTTAAATAGCATGATTTATTATCTTTAAAAACATGACAATGACTTAGAATCTTTTAAGAATTACTTTGAGTCATGTTTTCTAAAATAGAGACTTATGGGTTCATTATTTTTGAGAAGAATCATGCCATTTCAGAACCACAACTATTACAACTAATATTTAGGATTGAATTTAGTATCATCTGGACTTGCAACACAGCAACTGATGAAACAAAACTATAGAAGCTGTCCAACATCTGAGTGAATGGAATGAATGAATAAAGTGATAATGCACAGCAGCATTGCTGACAGGAGTCTGTTGGTCAGATTATTCAGTAATTTCACTGAAATTTCAATCCGTGCAGCAGATGGAATCTGGGTTATGTTCATAGCTCCAAAGGGATGTTGTTTGCCTCCCTCAGCTTCCTTGCTAGCAAGCAATCAAGCATGGCTGGTAGGATCTCCCTCTTAGGGTGGGAATGAAAGGAACTCCAGGAACCAAAGAAGATATGACAAAGAGAAAGTTACAGGAAAAGTACAATCCATCATGCTTGCAGGAAGTTTGCAGAAGATGAAGCTACTTGTCTTTTCAATAAGCTACCTAGTAATTGAGTCACTTGATCTGTAACCTCTCTATATTATCTATATTAATAAAGATCCTAGTTAAAAGAGACACAAGAAGCTTATTTAAAAGGCAAATATGGAGGCTAAAAATAAAATTTCCACATATCAAAGTTAATACTGAAGATCCATGACAACTTAGGTTAGATATGGCTCTAGATATGTTGTTAATCCTAAAACAAAACAAACAAACAAACAAAAACCAAAACCCTGGCATTTCTGGCTGAGTGTGAAGATTGAAAAAATAAAAGTATAAGAATTTTTTAGTTATTTCAGTGCTTGCTGATATTGTCCATTCTACCTTTGAACAGCTCTTATTGAAATGTCTTCTTTATACTAATTTGAAATTTCCTTCTCTGGAATTCCCTCTGTCCCTGCAAGTCATTCAATTTCTTTACGCCTTAGTATCTATAAAATGCATATAATATCAATACTTATCTACCATAGTTATTTTAAGGATAAAGGAGATGTTTTTCAAGTGCTTTGCAACCTCAAAGTATTAAACAACAGCTAGCTGTTACTATTGTTTTTAGCTATTATTGAAAAAGACGATTATGTGATGAAATATTTGATGTTACAGTTTGTAGGGAGCCACAGAAGTTTACTGAATAGGGAAGCTGCATGATAAAACCTGTGCTTAAGAAAAATCACTTTGGTAGCTTGTGGAGGATGAAGAGGAGAGGAGAAAGATAAGGCAGGAAGACCAATTAGTGCATAATTTCAATTGTTCAGGAAATGAGTGATGATGACCTCCATTGAAGTAGTGATTCTGTGAATAGAGATAAGGGAATGGATGTGAGAGCTGTTAGAAAGGGAGAAATAATAAGATTTAGCAACTGACAGGATATGTAGGGTGAAGAAAAGCAGAGTTGTGGGAAAAACCAAAGTTGTAAACTTAAATACCTGGAAAGATGGTAGTGACCTTGACAGTAATTGGAAAGTTTATAAAAATGGTAGGTTTGGGGAGGGAGAGAGGAAGATTGCATAATCCAAAGACTACTTTCTTTTCCTTCACTGAAGGAAACCAACCCAGTTTACATAAGACAAATGCTACTCCTTCAGTATCTCATTGGTAATGTCAAGGTCCCAGAATTTTTCCAGGTGATCTTCTAATACTAAAGTAGACTCAAAACAATCCTGACCTTTGAAGGAAGCCTAACACAAACAACATAGGAAAAGAATTTTATACAAATAACAAAAACATAAGACAATCTTGTAAAAGTATAATTCATACAATGGAGGTAATGCCAGAGAAAATTTAAAATAGATCTCCTAGTGCAAAAATAACTCTTAATAACTTCAAGTCCAACACCACTGATTTCCATTGTAGTCCATTTTATAGTGAGGTAGACAAGAAGTCATAAATCTCTTGTATGCAACACAAGATCTGGGATCTGAATTAATGTTGTGACTTACCTGTTCTATTCAGTATTCTTCAGAACATCTTGGCTCCCTGGGTTCCCCATTATAGGGATGATCCCATATTTTGGCTCCTTTATAGGCTCCCCAATCAGAAAATGTTACCATAAATCAGTTAAAAGATCCCTTTTCTCTCAGGTGAATTCCTATTTGCAATGATTAGGAAAAGTTAGTTTCACCTTTTCCATATTGTTAACAAGCAAAGCATCTCCCAATAAATACTGATCTTGAAATTATCTTAACTATATGAAGGGAAAGAAACTTGATCATTAAAAACTCATTATTTCCAAGGTTGTAGAGAATGTTCTGAAGTTTCACAAACCTTAAGACCCAGGAAATTCCATACAGAAAATGGAATAAGGAAACACTAGGGAAGATTAACTGGGAATATGTTTCAAATTATAACCTTAGCAAAGGAGTCTTCCTAAAGGATAGCTGTGAGAAAGTGTGAACTCCCTCTTCTGTGGTGCTGATTTATGAAAGACTCAGCCTTTAGAGGGCCTTTAAAACCTCAGTTATCAGATGTGCTGTCTTTCAGATAAAGTTGTTTTAAAAGTCCGTTTCAAAATTGAATGATACTAGCTCCCTGAGGATCATATGGAAGTTGAGAAACCAAAAAATGTGATGCCAAAGGACTCAGTCTCAGAATTTCTTCAGAGAAAAAAATGGATGCCTTGATCAGAGGCAATGATACAGAGGGGTCCATAAGTCTATATTTTATAAGAACTTTGATGTATCTGCTGTGATGGTTGTAAACTTGACTAGCTCCCACAACTTGCCACTCATTTGAACCACTATCCCATCTAGGGTCTTTCTGCCAGTGTATTTTCATCTGGCCTATCCAATATGCCATCATCAAAATGGTGGTAGATAGTGGTATTCTAAAAAAAGTGAAGCCTCTTTTAGATCTCTGCCCAACAAACTATAGCAATGTATAGAATTTAAATAACTCTGAGAGAGAACAATGAAGGTACGCTGAATTCCTTCCAAATGCTCCTGATTAGTCTCATCCACAGAAGGAGGAAAAAAGCATTAATAAGTTCACTAACTTCATAAAGCTCACCCAGGATATAGACTACCTCATCTCCTACATTGACAAGTTCAAGAGGAGCCTGAATTGACCAAAAAGTATATTCACTTCATGATAATCTACTGTAAGTTGCCAGATATCTTTTGCCTCGTCTGGATACCCAACCATATAGACTTTATAAAAAACATAAGCAGGTAGAGTTCTATTTATTTTCTTTGCATCTTCTAACGTTCTCATAAGTCTTTTTTTTTTTTTTTTTTTCCCTGAGGCTGGGGTTAAGTGACTTGCCCAGGGTCACACAGCTAGGAAGTGTTAAGTGTCTGAGATCAGATTTGAACTCTGGTCCTCCTGAATTCAAGGCTGATGCTCTATACACTGCGCCACCTAGCAACACCTTTTCTCATAATTCTTACATAGTTTTTCAGCCTCTTTATTTCTTGGGTGGAAAGTCAGCAATGAAAAACAGGAAGTAATAGGGGAGAAATGCTTAGAAGAAAGGAAGAGCTACAGACAAAAGGAATGGAAAGGATGTAACAAAGTATCTACTTCACAGAATTTCAGAGTTAGAAAGGACATTCGTGGACATTTAGTTTAGGCATTTCAATGAAAAAAAAAAAAGATTTCACTCTGATATTGCGGACAAATAGTCAACCTTTTTTTTTTTCTTGAAGTCTTCCAATGACAGGAACTCAATGTCCCTGGAGAAAACCCAATTCTACTTTTGTCAAGTTCTTGGACTGCCAAATTTTTCATGACATCAAACCTAAATTTGTCTTTTTGCAACTTTCACCTCTTATTTCTGTTTCCGCCTTTTAGGGCCAGAGAGAATTGTCCCTCCCTCCATGTGACAACCCTTCAAGTACTTGATAGAAAACAGTCATGTCTCCCCAGAGTTTTTTCTGCTCCAAGTTAAACAACCCCAGTTCAATGCATCCTTCTTTTGTTTTCTTTCAAAGGGGAAGAGTATTTGTCACTTAGAATTATAGGAAGACATCTTACAGGTGGTCTAGCCCCGAGCTTCTTAAACTGCGGTTTGTGACCCCTTACGGGGTCTTGTGCCTGAATGTAGAGGTTGTGAAATTATGATTTATTATGGGTAAATTTTTTGTTTGTATACTTATGTTATATATCTATATACTTGAGATCATGTAAAAATTTCCCAGGTAAAAAAGGGTCATGAGTGGAAAAAGTTTAAGAATTCCTAATCTAGTTAACTCCTTTCATTTTATAAATTAGATAACTGACACCCAGAGTGATTGAATGAAAAAAAAAAAAAAGATTAAGCACCATATTAGGTGCTAGTGACACAAATACAAAAATGGAGATAGTTTTTGCCTTAAGAAGCTTATATTGTAATAGGAGTAAATAATATGTATAGGAGGATAGTTTCCAAGGAGAGATGTTGTGATTTGGAAAATTATAGTGTTGCCACAAAGATAAAATGAAGTGTGTCTGGAGCTGGCACAGATCTACTGGGCCACATGAGGCAGTCACCAATCAGTAGAGCAGAATTCACAGTAATTTGTTCATAGTCAAAAAGCTAATGTCAAAGTGGAATTTGTAGTAAGAGAAAATTGTAGTGACTGAAATGGCTCACTCATGACTTTCAATAAATAAGTCACTAATTACAATCGGCCTATTTCTTCATCTGTGAAATGAGGAGAGCTGAGAGACACTACAGGTGCTATATAATTGCATCCCCTAATTGTTATAGATGAGAAAACTGAAGTTTAAAGGCTGACTGGCTTATCTAAGACCACAGAGGTTATAAATAGGGGGCCTATGATTGGAATCCAGGTTTTCGGATGTTCAGCTTTTATTGTTCTTTTTTTTTTTTATGGGGAGAGGGGTATTATTATTTGATGCTTTTTGTTTGTTTATGTTTTTCCTCCCTATCTACACAATAAAACTATGACATAATTTATGTCACATAATAACATAAATAGATGTCACAGGAACCTTAGTTATGACAATAGCTTTTAATAGTACTACTCCTTCTTCCTGCACAGCCCTCCAACCATCAAATGGAGAAGTGATTCCTGTAGAAAATAGATCCTTACTAACTGCCAGACAAATGCCACAAATTAAATAGGCAACCCATCTGAGCTGAAGCAGCAGGGCACTGAGAAGAAGAGAAGGGAGACAATATGTGCCAGGCAAAGTCAAACTATCACTATCTCAAGACCCTGAACCAAGAGCATTAAGAATAGTAATGCTTTTGGCAGAGTCTAAAGCTATTTTCCTTGGAAACAATCCCTGTGCAGAAGGAACCTGGCAGCTACTCTTGCAGATCCTACTGAATTCTCAGAAAGG
Source organism: Sminthopsis crassicaudata (assembly GCF_048593235.1). Classification (NCBI taxonomy): domain Eukaryota; kingdom Metazoa; phylum Chordata; class Mammalia; order Dasyuromorphia; family Dasyuridae; genus Sminthopsis; species Sminthopsis crassicaudata. The sequence goes on from NC_133618.1 coordinate 158,065,031, forward strand.
AAAGTTCTTGCCACCAAAGTCCTTGGCACTGTCAAATGGTTTAATGTCAGAAATAGATATGAATTTATCAGTGGAAATGGCTTTAAAGTAGATTTGTGACCATGGAAGCTTTGCATTGGACTTTTGCTGCCACCTTCCATATATCTTGTTTCTCCCATCTGATTATTAGCTACTTGAGAGCAGGAACTGTCTTGTGTTTCTCTTTCTATCCCTTGTGCTTAATACTTAATACTTTATTCATTTGTAAATGAGCAAAAGAAAGGGTTTAATCTCTTTGCATTGATAGTTGTGGATAATGACGTAGGGCTTTTCCACAAATGACCGGGGCCTAAATCTAGGTAAATCTGAATTATGTAGGGGATAGTGCCTTAGGCCTAGAAGTTAGCAATATCTGTGTTTAAATCCAGTCTCAGACACCTACTAACTGTGTGATTCTAGAGAAGTCATTTGAGCACTATTTACATCAGTTTCCTGATCTGTAAAAATGGGGATAACAGCACCTAAGTTCTACAGTTGTGAGGATCAAATGAGATAATTGTTAAACACTTAGCATAGTGCCTGGCATTCTAAGCATTATATAAATGTTATGTTATTATAATTATGCAATTAATGCTTTCTTTCTTCTTTAAACCTAAAGATTTTTAATCTTTTTCTGAGTGAGAGCAGTTTTGTTTGTTTGTTTGTTTGTTTTTGTTTTTTAATCTCCTTCAGTTCTTATCTTTGCTGCTGGAACTAGGGTGAGAACGAGAGTGAGATGCTGACAGTGCAGATCACTGAATAACTGGGGCAGTGAGGGTGCAAATTGATGGTTAGCCATGTTAAAAGTACAAGTCAGTGTTGGGGAATAAGGCAGAGTAGTGGCTCTGATAGAAACTAGATAAGGCTTAGAAATAAATAAGCTTTCTGGGGACGCTCATAGTAAATACTTTTTTTTTTTTTTTGGTATCTCTAAAATTAGAGTATATGGAGGTAAAGAAATTACAGATCTATATAGAGCTTTATGGTTGACAAAGTGTTTTCCCACAATAACCCTGTCAAGTAGGTAGTATAAGTACTAGTTTCTTCATTTTACAGACAAGAAAACTAAGCAGAGAGATTATATACCTTGTTCATGATCATGTGCTTATTAAACATCTAAACCCTCATTTGAATTTCAATTTATTCATTCCAAATCCAATGTAGTTTCCAGTATAGCATACTAACTCAACCTCAAGCCTTTGTTTTTTATACTTCTTGGCAGTATTATACTTGGGTTCAGGAGAAGACTTGAAGTAATGGATTAAAAAGAGTTTTTCACATTATCTTGTTTCCTGGTATTGCTATTCCTTCAGAAAAATGAATACTTACTATAACAATGTGTGACTTTTTTTTTTTTTTCTCTACCTAAAATGCTTGGAATTGACAAAAAACTTTTGTTCCCAACATATGGCTCCTGTTACCGTAAATTAAAGCCAATTATACAATACTGGAAGGCAGATATTTCTTATGGGATTGATGAATCAGGAAATCCAATAGAGACCATGAAGATTTAGAACTGGTGGGCTATTTAGTTTATAAGAGATCACTCCATAACATTCTTTTATTCTGGTAATATGATAATGAGAGACTTCATTTATTAGAAAATATGACATGTATATGTACTGTCAAAAAAAGTTGTAATTATAAAATTAATAAAAAAATAAAATAAAAAAAGAAAATATGACAAAATTTCCAAAACTGGATTAAGAATTTTATATGTAAAAGGTTGTTTGAAAAGCTATCTGATAATATTAAGAGAGACAACGACTCATTTTTCAATTCAGGCACTCATAATGCAACAACTGAAATTTCCTTAAGTTTCAGGTTAATTAAATGTTCTTACTATTTTTAATTCTTCTTAAAGCTCTACTTTATATTGAGTTTGCACTAAGAATCAGATCTAGAAGGAAAAAGCCCCTTCAGAGCTGATCTAAGAACATGTCATGTTCTAGAATATAAAATTATAAACCTTGAATTTCTTTCATCTAAAGCAAGGATACATGAGTTCTAATAAGTGAATTTATCTAAAGCTAAGATTATAGGAAATTGCTGTGAGACCTCACGGGACTGTAACTGATGTGATTCTGAGTTTATTTTGAGAATGAAGACCCCCATATTGCATCTCAAAAGTTCTACTCTTAGGGGAAAAGCTCATGATGACCTTAAAACGCTTAGTGCTGTGTGAGTCAGATCTCACAGGTTCTATTTCTGGTTCTGGTACTGGAATATTACATGACCTTGCACAAAAAAAGTGCATTTTCTCCAAATAATGCGATCTTCATTAACCCTCAGAGCACTCCTTGGGAACTGGATGGGAAGCAACTTTACTTTCCTCATTTTTAAATTGGAAGTCAAGAGGAATAGGTCATAAGGAGGACGACCTAGTGATGAAATTGACTCCAATTTCCTATAGTGAGGAAACTGATTTGTCCGTGAAGAACATGGACAGAATTTGAACCTTCTGACTGGAGTCCTCGTTATCAAGCTTCCTTCCTTCCTTCCATTGCTCCATTGCCCAACGACTCAAAGGCTGTCAGAAGTTACGAGGAGAATCTAATAGTCCTTGCTTCAGCCTATACGCATTAAGCTGACTGAAACAGTAATATCTAGAAAGGGGGACCCAATAATGCCGGTTTTACTTGGAAATGGCAAAAATTGGCCTGTATGGATTATAACATGGAGAGCGCAATTTTCTATTAATATAGAAGATTAAAATTTCCCATGGGCCAAACGATTTCTTTTTTATAAAACTGAGACTCAAACGACTTCTTCAAGAAAACATGTAGCTGATATGATAGCGCTCTAAGGAAACCCAGCAAACTGAATGCCTGGGGCGGGAAGCCCCCATAGTGCAGTGGGGCAAAGGGGAGGAACAAAGGTCTCCCCGTACCCGGAGGGGGAAGCTAGGGGAAGATAGTCCCTGGGTTCGGTTCAATGAAGAACTACATTTCCCTATAGGACGCGCGGCAGGGCTAAAGGTGGACAGGCTAAGGTGGAGTGATGAGAACATCTCACCCAGACCTCTTCCTCCAATGTCGAGCGACACTTTGCACGACGGGATTTGTAGTTCAGAAGTTGTTCGAAGGGAGGTAGAGAAGCTAGCCTTTGTCGCGCGCTTCCCAGTTGGATTTTTTTTTTTTTTTTCGGTTGAGGGTGGGAGGGAAAGAAGGAAAGAAGTGCCCGGTCGGTAGGACTCCCGCACTTGCGCGCTGGGATCCTCGTGGGGTGGAGGCGAGGCGGAGTCACGGCCAAGGAGAGCCTGGACTGGCTGAGCGCGTGAGTTTGTGGATGGGGTGGAGGGGAGGTGGGGGCCCGCTGGTCGCCTTCTCACGTGGTACAGGGCTGGTCAGTTCCGTGTTGACACCTCCTTCCTTCCCTCCTCCCCCTTTTCCCCATGCCGGGCCCCTCCCCTCCTTCCTGGAGCCCCAGAGGAGGGAGTCGCGGGCAGGCGGCGGCCGCGGTGGGATTGGGGGGCAGTGGATGAGTGGTCGCGCTAGGCGGGGGTGGGGGAAGCGCCGCGCGCGCGCCTGTGGGTAAGAGCGTGTGTGTGTGAGAGAGTGATTGTGCGTGTGTGCTGCCCACCTCGGCGAGGCACTGACCGTATGCCGTAACCCGGCGCAGTGGAGGCGGCTACCTTCCCCCGAGGCTTGGTGCTCGGGCGCCCGCGGCGGGATGTTTTCCCGGAGGAGCCATGGGGATGTCAAGAAGTCGACTCAGAAAGTGTTGGACCCTAAGAAGGACGTACTGACCCGCCTAAAGCACCTCCGATCTCTGCTAGGTGAGGGGGGAATCGCCCAGGCACGTTGCTAGGTGACTGGGGGGTGGGGGAGCCCCGGGGGCGCGCACGCGGCTGGACCGGGAAGGCGCTTTGGGGCTCACCTGCCCGGGGCAGCGCGGGACTTTCCCAAAGGGCCACCTTGCTCACCCTTTGGCGGGGTGGAAAACTGTCCGGAGTTTCCGGGTGCTGAAAGAAGCGTCTGGAAGAGGCCCCCAGATGGTGGTGGGGCCCCATGAGGAGTACAGGCTTCCCCCCAGATTCTCTCCACAGTTCTTCGGAAGATACGGGAGGAAGTTAGGGCTTGCAGGGCGAAGAACCGAACAGCGTTGTTTTATTTATGACTGTCATTGGTTTAGCACATTGCCTGGCGCTTCATAAATATTTATTGAACGGAATTGAATTGGGTTGAAATGGAATCCGTTTAAAAACACGTTTCGAAATTTTTTTGCAGTGCGTCTGGGGTCTTACAGGTAACCCACGGGGTAGGGAGAGTTTTGCGGGCACCAAGTGGTGCACTTCACGCTTAACTTTTCCGCCTTATCTGGCCGAGAAATGGTTCGGTTGGTATTTTGACACTTGCCTCCGGAGTTTTAAAAAGGATTCACCTTTCACCCCTTTATAAATGAAATGGTGATGGTTTTATTCCTTTTCAACTTTAGGGATTGGTCTATGCAGGTATGATTTTCTGAGGGGGGTTACTGTAATTGATCATGTTGCCAACCCATCTGGGTGTGAAAGTTCTGGTAATACTTCCTGTCACTTTGAATAGTGTAGGTATTCTGCTTCGGAGTCCGGATTTGGCTCTGGCCGAGATGCTTTGTTTTGGTTTCCATTTTCTTATCTTTCTAGACTGTTTCATTTAAAATGAAAACTTTTTTTTTTTTTTTCCCTCATTATAGACAGCTTTATCTTAGCTTTTAATTGTATGGCAACCAAACCAGATTTAAAAAAAAAATCCTTAGGATTTATTGATGTATTTTCCTAAGATATAAGCAAAACATCCGTTTAGTTGGGAAAAGTTTGAGTCTTAATGTGACCAGACTTAAAATAGTTCTCATAAACTTTTGTTTTGTTTTAATGAGTGAAGATTTTTCATAAATCTAACAAGAGTTGCTGGTCATTTTCACTTAGAGTCAATGTCAAATTTAGACTATCTGACAGGAAGAGAGCAGATTATACAAAACTATCTTGACTCTTATTCCATGAAAATTAACAATCAAGGTTTACAATGAAAGCTAAATAAATACCTGCTGACTGACTTTTTGATAATGACTTTAATAAGCTAGTCTAATTTTCATGGCAATGAACTCTGATTTTCTTTGTGCCTTAAACTCTCCTACTCCCCCCTCTGCAGTGTAGTATTTGTTTTGTGTAACATTCTAGATCAATACTACGATTAGTGATATTTTTGACAACTAAATACTGTTAAAGTGTAAATTTAAATAAAGCATTTGCTATCTGGTGAATATTTTGGCTAAACTCTTGTTCTTTTGACTATAGGGAAAATTGATTATGTTTTGTAAAGTCTGGTCCAGCTTAACCTCATTCATTTTAGTTTTTTTAGGCAAAAAATATATTCCTGTCACTTTCAGAAGGATTTTATTTTTCTTCTGCCCTGTGTTAATTTTTTCACTGTGAGGTTTGTGTTTCATTTTATGACACCTTATCATATATTTTGATTTGTGAGGCTTGCATGCCAGCAAAATTATCTTTAGTTTTATAAAATTCAGAAGGTATTTATCAATTTTCTCATTTTCATGCTTGTATTTTTGTGATACAACAGGCATGATTAAATACATTTGGTTTTTGTTACATGGCAAAAACTGTTGAGCTACATGGAATTCAGACTGTGATCCAGTGTTTCTGGAAATTTGTAATCCTTTACATCCATATCCTATACCTTGCCTTGATGCTATTTTTAGAACCCAAACTTTTTTTTTAAATAAAGCTTAAATTGAAAGATATAAATTAAGTCATGGTTTTGGGAGCTGTTTAGAGATAATTGTAATTAGTATTTTAAAATTTGTTTTGTGTAGCACTTTAAAACTTTTTATATGTGATCTCCTTATTAATAATATTTTCCTCTGTACACAAAAATGATACTGTCAATATTCCATTAGTAAGATAGAATATAACCTTTGGGATCTTTTGGGATAACATCTGATTCATCCCTTATGAACAGTAGTCTGTATTTCAAGACAAATGGCTAAGATTATTTCTCTGTAGCCTGATTATCTGTATCTCCATTATATTGTTAAGCTTACACACACACACATATATTTTACATAAGAGATGTGTGTGTGTATATATATGTTTATAAATACATACATATATATGTATGTATATATATATATATATACACATACACACACATACATATATATGTAGTAGATTCGACATTTTGTAGATGGGAAAATAAATATAGTGGCCACATTAATTTATGAACAAGTTAAAAGCTTTAGGTGTATTGCCTTTCCATGTTGGGTGTCCAGACCATATGGTTGAATTTTGTGATAGGGAAATCAGCCACATATTTAAAAACCTTATAGGTATCAAATGTAAACTGATGCCTCATTATTTCTGTGTTCCCAAAGGCTATGCTAGTAAGGCATAAATTGTGGAAGCTTTTAACACTGCTTGAAAGGTTAGGATGAAGGAAGGAGAGGAAGTGATTCAGAAAAAAGATAATAGCCATAATATGATTATGGAATTAATGATGAAGATGGTGTAATCATGTCTTAGTGAAGAAACTAACTTTACAAGAGTGATAGGTGCAAATTGAGTATAAGTAGAAAATAAGAATCATCATATAAAGTAATACCTCTAGGGAGCCAACATGGTAGGAAATAGTGAGATTCTGAACTAAAAGCGTGACCTCATCAATTAATATGCATTTATTAAACTCCTACTATGTCAAGTATAGTGGATTCAAAGACATCAATGAAGTAGTCCTTAATCTTGAGAAGTTTACAATATTACCAGGAGACAGCAAAGTAAAATATAGATGTGAAAGAGACTAAAAAGGTTAATATAACACTAGTTTTTAGGAAGGATTAGAAAAATAAAGGGACTGAAATCAGAGAGACCAGTGATATTAATTTAGTGTACAGTCTGGTTTAGGTGTTAGTAATCAAAATCGAGATGAATGAGTCACTTTTTGAAGGAAAAAAATGGATGATATTGTGTTTGCTTACATGGGACAACGAAGATGATTAAAGAGTTAAAAGATCTGATTTAAGTTTTAGAACTTGACAGAAAAGTTGGGTTGGGGAAGATGATGAATTTAGTTATAGAAAGAAAAAGATTTATTTATATAAAGGAAAGATCCTATAGTCTTGGGGTGGAATCAAGATAGTGGAGTGAAGACAGTATTTTGCTATTTGAGTTCTAACACATCCTTTCCACAGCAACTTAACATAATATATTAAATGGAATTCTAAGTGGGAAAGTCACAGGGAGTCATTTTTCTAGTTCAGTGTAGCTTTGGAAGATAGAAAGAGAATTCTGTAGACATTGGGGTGGAGGCTGGCCTGGAGTGCCATACAGCAGAAGTGTCATTTAGCAGTGACAACAATACCAGCTGTGGAGGAGCAACTCAGCACACATGAGCATCAAGGGGACTGAATACTGGGTCAAAAGAGATCCTAGGGGACATCAGTGATAGCACTGGGAAGGAACAGGTACCATCTGGCAGCTCTATTGCTCATTACCCAGTTTTTGGTCAGTTTCAGGGGAGAGGAGTGGAGTAGTTGCAAAGGAGCAAGGGCCCAAAGACCAGAGAGAAGACCAGGAAGGCAGTGACTAGACTTTTCCCAGATCACACCATTTTGACACTGGAAACTTACAGATTTCCAGATTGAGTTGTGAAAGCAGCAGAAGTTCAAACCCAACATGACATAAAATCTAGAGTCAAGAAGTAGACTGGGAAAATGAGCAAAAAAGACAAAATTAGAATGTAGAAAAGATGAGCTTTTTAATTTAGTTCATCAAAAGGTTTTTGAACTTTACAGTCTGACTAGGTCACTTCTGATTTAATTGAGGAGGAATCTAAAATGTACTTAAATGAAGTTACTTGTCAGTCCTGAGATACTAGCTATTGTAGTTAGTGACAAATCTGGAGCTAGAGAGTTCATGCTTTTCCCCTCATATCCTATAATCTTAAGTTCTGCAGATAGGGAAGAGAAGACAGTATAAGAAAAGCAGTAGAACATCTCAAGGAGGTAGCATGTCTTGACTACTGTCCCTCCTCAGACCCAGATGGAAAAGTCCATGGTCCTGAGCCCCAAAGCCTTGCATATAGCAGTGTCTTCCAAACCACTAGAGTAGGTCCAGCTCAGTTATTAAAGCCAAATGTTGAAGGGAGAAATTGTAGAGAAAAAGGGACTATTTTCCTCATCACTGCAGCAACAATTTCTGATTAATTACTATCAGCCAATAGCAGACACCCCTCTTGACATTGGTCTTGCTTCCACTTCAGCCCCTCACCCTCATCATCTGGGGAGGCACTTTCTGTGGAGAAGGAGTGAGCCATCCACATAGAGGGTAGACGGGCAATCTAAGCTTCAGCGGCCAGGTACCCTCATGGAGGGATGGTAGGCAGTATGTGCCAGGCAAGTCACATCATTTACCTGAAGCCCTGTTTCCCTTCAGACTGATGGAGACAATCTGAACTTACTCCTGCACTTATTCCTTATTCCTACAACTGGAAAGACTCAAAAAATTCTGTTCCCCCAGTTTTTGGTACTATTAGATGATTCAATATCAGAAACTGATAAGATTATATCCGTGGAAATGACATTAAGAGGAAGAATTTTCTTCTACTTTGTCTGCATTCTAATAGCTATGCAAATTTTCTATTGGACTTCACTTTGAAATGTGTTATCTCCCTTGTTAGAATGTGAGCTCCTTGTGAGTTAGGACTATCTTATTTTTCTATTTCTGTCCCCAGAGATTTGTACATGGCAAGTTCTTAATAAATGCTTCATTTATTCATGGTGAAGTATTTTCATTTGTCAGTTGATGGTTTGAACTTGAAGTCAGGTAGGAAGACAGAATGCCCAGTTAAGATTTTTTTTCCCTTTCAAAATTTCAAATGACTGATAGAATCCTAAAAAATATTTCAGGATATTTATTTGTTGAAGAAAGTAAAAGTTGACTTATAGATAATATCTCAAAGTTTATGTTAAAGCAAATTTTCCCATTTTCTCAATTTTCCCAATTCCCCCCCCACCCCCTTTTTCTTTCTTTCTTTCTTTTTTTTTTTTTTTTTTTTTGATTTGCTGCCTAACTTGTGCAAATTGTTTTGTTTTGTTTTTGGTTATAGCTTGCTTTTCAGCATTGTTCTGAAGAGTTGGAATATCAGGCTTAATCTGATAATACTAGAGGAAAGGTTCTTCTAAGTTTGTGTAATGCTGGCTCACTACAGTTGACTTGGCAAGCAGAGCAGATAACATGAAGTTCATGTCCACATGAACTTTAATATCACATGGTAGTTCTGTAAACCAAAACATAAACGGATAGATATAATTCAAGCCTGTCACCCTTAGTTATTGTCCTTTTCAAATGACATTATTTCAAGCAAAATTGTGTTTCCGTCATCTTTTCTTTTTAACTTTATAGTCAAATGAGTATAAAATAAACTTCCTGTATGTGTATGTAGCACAAATATAATTGGCAATCTATTTCTAACTGAGTCTTATGGTATGAGAAAAGTTAGAAGCGATATGAAAGATTAGGCTCATTTATTTTACTTTCAAGTTTTTTTTTTTTTTTTCCTTCTGAGTCAGGAGTTAAGTGACTTGCCCAGGGTCACACAGCTAGGAAGTGTTAAGTGTCTGAGACCAGATTTGAACTCGGGTCCTCCTGAATTCAAGGCTGGTGCTCTATCCACTGCGCCACTTAGCTGCCCCCTACTTTTTAAGTTTTTAAGGAAAATTGTCTTCATGTCCTCTGAGAAGGTAGGTTATTAGTGGAATTAAAATCGTTAGGGCATACTTTAAATATTAAAACTTTTGTAGGTCAGGTGGCTGAAATAAGAGCTTAAAATTAATTTTAGAAACAGAAATTACTTTCAACTTGAAATTATATATATTTTTAAAAAGGATTAAAAGTTTTTAGTAATATATAGTTCAAAATATTAACATTCCTGAAGTCTATCATCTTTTCTTGGAGATATTCCTTTTTTTCTATTTGAGTTTTGGAAAAACACTGAAATTGAATATTTTGCTATGAACTTGATATATTTTCTACTTCTGTACTAATTTTATCTCGTGAATTATTGTACACTGAAAGGGTTTGTATTGTTCCCCCTTTTGATATTATAATATTGATAAATCTTATATTTATATAGATGTTCACATTTTAAAGGATTATAGAATTTCAGAGCTGAAAGGGAACCTCAGATGTTACCTAGTCCAATCCATTTATGCCTGAACAAAAATCACTTTTATCACATATCCAATAAGTTGGCTTTCCTCCATAGTTTGAGGACCTCCACTGAGGTAGAACTCACTACACATTCTGTTCCTTGTTGGAATAGGTCTAAGTGTTAGGAGGTTCTTATTTCTCTCATAACTAAATCTGCCTCTTTGCAACCTCCAGCCTTTTGTTCTAACTCTGTTATCAGAAGTCTATTCTTCCCCCTGCACAACCTTCTGCTCCCTCCTAACCTTCTGCTCCCTCCTCCCCAGTAATAGTCCTTCATTTATTTGAAAGCAGAATTTCCCTGCTTCTCAGTTGGAGAAAAAATTTTCTTCTTCAGGCTAAACATGTACAATTCTTCCAACTGATTCTTAGACGACATGATTTTGAGACTTTTCATCATTCTGGTTGTTGTACTTTAGTTGGCTGGTGAATGTCATTCCTAAAATATATTTTTCTAGAACTGGATACAATATTCCAGCTCTGACCGGATCAGGTTAGAGTGGTGCCACCCTTTCTCTGTTTCTGAGCCTGTATTTCTCAGTGCTACCTTAGGTCATATTAGCTTTCTTGTCTGCCATATCCCACACTATTGCTTTCTGTAAATTTTGTAACTCTCTAAAATCCTTGTGTCTATTTTAGATGAACAGACATCTAGCTATCCTTCCCACATTTTGTATGAAATTAATATTTTGAACCCAGGTTTAAGACTTTATTAAATAATTTTTTTTGTTCAACAATTATTATATTCCAACTAAGGAAAGTATTGTGGAAATGCAAATACAGTTATGATAATCTCTTCCTTCCAGATTTTATATTATTAGATTCAGTCTAAAGTTATAGACCAAGGGTTCTCAAATTACTGCCTTTGGGCCAGATGTGGGCTGACTGAGGACGTTTATGGGGCCCACCAGGTTATGGCAAATGGGCTGAGGGGCGGAGACACAGTGTGAGTTTTTGATTTTACTATAATCCGACCCTCCAACAGTCTGAGGAACAGTGAACTGGCCCCCTATTTAAAAAGTTTGAGGACCACTGTTATAGATTGTTAAGTAAGGTCTTTTTTATCTTTCTTCAGTCATTCATTAGGTTAGCAATGCCCTTACAACTTCTGGTTACTTGCAAATTTGAATGCTGTCTGTGCTTTGATTCAAGTAATTAATAAAAGTGAATAATAGCAGAGATAGCTGGAGCATTTCACTATATACAGGTCTCCTTTCAAGCTCATAATCAAAATATTAACAGCTATTCTTTGTTATGTGCCTGTTCAACTAATTCTGAATCCATCTAATTCTATTGTTGTTTAGACTACAATTTTCATATTTATCTCAAGAATAGTCTAAGAGATTTTTTTTTCAAATGCTAGATAAACTATTAGCATTCTTGTGATGAATAACCCTTCGTTTGATGGCCTTTTAACTGGGTTCCCTGCCCTCAAATCTCACCCCCCTGTTGTTCATTTTCTGCTCAGCTACCTACACGATTTCCACTCTAAATTATATGTATGACCATATCAGTCTTCTGCTCAGAAAGCTGCAGAGGCTCTCTACTACCTCCAAGATCAATAAATAATAATACTATTTAAAGCTTTTCATGATCCAGCCTTTTGTTAGCTTTCAGTCTTTTTGTACTTTATTTTCCTTTAAGTATTCTGTGATCCACCTATGCTGTCCTAATTTGTTGTTGCTGTTATTTAGTCATTTAGTTGTATCTAACTCTTTGTGACCCAAGGATTGTACTGTGCCATATTGGCCATGGGGTTTTCTTTGCAAATTTATGTGAGTGGTTTGCCATTTCCTTCTCCAATTTTATACAGGCAGGGGTTAAGTGATTTGTTCAGGGTTACACACCTTATAAGTGTCTGGGGTCAGATTTGAACTCTAGTCTTTCTGACTCCAAGTCTAGTATTCCATAGAGTAGGTGACCTAACTGCCCCTTGTTGGCATAATTACATTTCCTTAAACATGACAGTCTATCTCCCAACTCTGGAATCCTGCCTTTTTACTTCATCTTCTTATTTCCTTTGGCTTCCTTTAAAACTCAGCTCTTCTTTGGGAGGCATGTACCAGTCCCTCTAGCTGTGTTAGTGCCTTCTCCTATAATACCTTCTGTAATGTTCTTTTCTCTAAATTGTAATGTTCTCTTGGAGCAGGTTTCTTGGGGAGCTTTTGGAGGCAGCCTTAGTTTCAGTTCAGTTCAGTAATCCCAAATGCAGCCAGGAGTTAAAGTCCAGATCCTTTATTGTGTCCTTCAAAGTCCTGAATCTTTTCCTGGGCCCGGTTAGCTTTAATAAAGGCCTATTTCTCTCCTTGCTTCCAAGAGCTCTCTCCGAATGTCTCCAGCCAGCACAAAGGTGGAAGTTGGAATGAATCTTGACTCTGAATCTCCCAAAGTCCCTCTTGGCCCTGAGAGCTTCTTGCTTATACACTGCCCACTGAGTACACACCAATCATTTCATCACTAGGAAACCATTATTTGGTTATTTGGTAGGATTAAATCAATGCTAAATTAGATTTAACCATTGTCTCCTCAATTCCACTCAGTACCTTGTTTCAAGTTCTGGCCCATAACATCTCCTTGTGGGATCAGGTCAACCATACTAAATTAGATAATTATTGTCTCTATCCATTCCAGTGACTTAGCACCTTGTAAGAATCCTAACATCTCCCCCTTTCTTTTGATTTAGAACATAGGGTGATCATGACCTCCCTGACTTCTCAGGGAGATGAAAACATCAAAGGAAATAGGAAATCAAATCAGATTAGCGGCTTTCTGAAGGGAGGGACTCACTTGAAACAGTATATATAAATCCATCAATATGGGAGGTATTACACATAATTATATAAATTACATAAGCACATAGTAACATAACACATGAGGAATTATACATATCCATAAGTCCTAGAAATAATCCAAAAGGAATCCATTGTCCATTAGTTCATGTGCCAGGAATCCAATAATTCCTGCAAGCTTTGAAGTCCTATAATAGTATCATCTTGTGTTAATGATTCCTGCTGGTTTTCAAGTCTTGCAACAGTCTTTATCATCAGCCATGCTCTTTCAGTGTCAGATGTTTCTTAGATCTTCTCCTTTGTTTTGAGGTTTTTCTCCTTCTCTATCTCTCTCCAGGTGCTCATTTCTATCCATCTGTTTCCTTCTCTGTCTGTAAAAATACAAGCAAACCCTCTCTCCCAGACAGTTAACCTAATTCCTTTCTATTTACCACTTTCTAAATCTCTCCTCATCATCTGGCAATTACATTGGAGCTGTTTGCATTGGACAATCTGATTACTTTTTGGCTGATTGACCATGTAATACCTTTCTGATATGTGATTGCTTTTTGGCTGATAGATCACATCAGAGTCCTGACCTTCTAAAGATCCTCTGGGTGTAAACTCAGCTGCCATCAAGCCCCACCTATTTTTTGTATGATACCTTAGAGCTGGGCCCCACCTCTCATTTCTCTGGGTCAATCTACATTCTGAGGCCCAGTGGAAGCCCTTGTGGCATTTTGGACATAGGGTTTTAGGTCTTTTCTCACCGTGTCTTCTCACTCCATCTCCATATCTACATTGAGCTCTTAGATGTCCAACTTTTCCATGTTGAAAACATTGACGATTTTCTCTAGAAGTCCCTTGCCAAGAGGGACCCTGTCTTTCTATGTCCAGCATGGTCTGGGTATAATAAGCATTTGTGCCCCCTAAAGCACAGCGTCTTATGATCTCCTCTAAAGGAGCATCTTTGTGTAGTCCCCATATAATTCTTCTGCAAACCTCATTGGCATTTTCCATAGCTAGATATCTGGTCATTATTTCTGTAGCTGCATTCTCTCTCCAATGAACTGTGACAGCTGTTTGCAAACATCTCACAAAATCCACAAAGGGTTTTTTGGGACCTTGCTTTATTTTTGTGAAGGCTTCACTTTCATCTTTCTGTCCGGGGAGGGAACCCCAGGCTTTTATTGCAGCCTTAGAAATTTGCTCAGATAATTAATCTGTTCTGAATTCTCTCCATATTGACCTTTACCTCCTAGTTGGTCAAAAGTGAATTGTACATTAACTCCTGTTTGCCTATTGCGTCTGGCTTGAATCCTACATAATTCATGATACTCATTCAGTTTTTCTTTGTTTTCTTGTAGATTTCTTTTATTATCTGCTATTTACTTTTAACTCATTTTTTCTCTCTGCACCTTAAAGAAGGCTACAGTTAAATGTAGACATATATATATATATATATATATATATATATATATGTATATACACACACACACACACACACACACACACAAATATATTTATTTATAAACATACATATATTCATATATACTTAAACACATATATGTAAGATCATACTGTATATTTCTACCTGTCATCTCTTTCTCCGAAGGTAGATAGTATCTTCTTGAGTAAGTCCAACTCTTTCCATGTTTTTCTAAATCAATCAATCCTTTGCCACAGCAATATTCCAACCTAATTGCATCTTATCTGAGTGATTGTCTATAAAAATTTTCTCCATTCCTTCTGTTCTTGTCTATAGTGATTTTACTTATGCCAGAATTTAAATTTAAAATAATAGAAATTATTCATTTTAAACTTCAAGAATACTTTCACTTTATATTCTAGTTTAAGGTCTAATACTGTTGAATCTGCTGCTTTTTCAACTTTTTTCCTGACGTTTTGTTCTTCCAATGGATTTTATTATTATTTTTTCTAAATCAATAAGATAATTTTTTAATGATTTTTTTAATTGGAATGTCATTGAGTAAATAAATTATGTAAAACTGTCATTTAAAAAACTTATATTGACTTTACCTACCCATGAACAATAAATATTACTTAATTTTTTAGATCTGACTTTATTTGTGTGTTATGTTTATAAGTATATAGTTCATGTGTTTGTTTTGACAGGTATGTTCTTAAGTATTCTATACTAGTTAATTATTTTAAGTGATCTAAAGCTATATTGAATAATATGGCTGACAGTGTAGTTCCCTATTTTCCTCTTTTGATTAAGTCTATTTTAGCTTTAACTTTGAGATCATGATTGGTATCCCTGCTTTTTTAAATAATAAATTCTGCTCCTGCCCTTTATTTTATTTATGTGTATATCATTTTTATAGCAAAATGTAGTTGAATTCAAATTTTTGATCTGCTGTTTCCATTTATTAGCACCAAGAAAACAAATATTTTGTCAACTAATACCATCCACATATAGAACCAATGATTACAGGAAATGGAGAAGTTTTGAATGCTGTGGATAAATTCACTTACCTAGATAGTGGATAATGAGGTTGATGTAGGCATTATCAGAGTTTGGGAGTCTCCCAAGAAAAGTGTGGCAGAGGAGAGGAATTAGACTGACCACCAAACTGAAGATCAAGAGACCTTGTGCTGAGCTCATTGTTGTGTGCCTGTGAAACCTGGACAGTATGCCAAGAAACTGAATAGTTTCCACTTGAATTATCTTAGGAAACTTCTGAAGATCACCTGGCAGGAGAAGATACCAGACACTGAGTCCTTTCTCAAACTAAATGGCGAAGAATTCCAACTCTTGCTGCAGAGAGTGCAATTTGATTGAGCTGATCACATTATGCTAATATCAAGTGTATGCTTGACAAAAAGACAATTTTATGGAGCACTCCACAGGGCAAGTGTTCACCAGCTGGTCAGAAAAAGCTACACAAAGACACTCAAGATCTCTCTTAAGAACTCTAGAATTGGGGCAGCTAGGTGGCACAGTGGATAGAGCACCAGCCCTGAATTCAGGAGGACCTGAGTTCAAATGTGGTCTCAGACACTTAACACTTCCTAGCTGTGTGACCCTGGGCAAGTCACTTAACCCCAGCCTCAAAAAAAAAAAAAAAAAAAAAAAAAGAACTCTAGAATTGATTGTATGACATGGGAGACACTGGCACAGGACTGCTCACCAGGGCCCATCTCATCAGAGAAAGTGCTGTTCTCTATGAGCAAAGCACAACTGAAGTAGTTTAGAAGAAATGCGAGATATATAAAAGTTAGAGAATCTTCTCCAAATATTCATAGGGATTATTTATATCTGACCTGTGCTAAAGGATTCTGAGCTCATGTTGGCCTGATTAGCTACAGGTGGACACACTAAGTTGACTCTAATATTCATCTCATTCACATTCTAAGCGATTTTGTGTATTTTCCTCTTTCCTTTTTTTTCTTACTCTCCTCCTTACCCTATTGCTCTATTAACTACCTTGCCTCTTATTCCTTAATCTAATCCCCATTCCTTCCCTTATCCATCTATATATGTGTGTGTGTGTGTATATATATATATATATATATATATATATATATATATATATATATGTGTTGTTAGCTTTTACCCATTTCTGATGAGAGTAAGATTTCAGCACTACCTTCTCTTCCCTCCATCACTTTCTTTGATCAGTTTTTCCTTTTATGATTCATTTGTGTGAAATAATTATTCCTTTTTATCTCTCTGTGTACAGATTTTTTTTTTAAGAATCACCCCACCATACATAGCTCAACCCAAACCTTTCTTTCAAACTACCCAAATAATGATCAGTTATAAGAGTTTAATATATTTTCACATATAAGAAGTAATTTGACTTAAATGAGCCCCTATGATTTGTCTTTAATGTTTATGTTATATTTCTCTTGAGGATCTTACATGCTAAATTTCCCTTTAAATTCTGCTGTTTTTGAAACAAATAACTGAGTTTTTCAATTTGTTGTATCTTTTTTTTTTCCCCCATTCAGGATTATACTTAACTTTTCTGGGTAAGTTACTCTTGATTATAACCCCAGCTTTTTTTCTCTACAAAATATATGTTCAAGACATAGTACTTCAGTGTAGTAGCTGCTAACTCTTGTGTAATTTTTATTGTAGCTATATGATATCTAAATTTTTTTTTCCTTGTGGATTGCAATATTTTCTCTTTACTTGATAGCTTTGAAACTTTTCTATGATGTTCCTATAAATTTTCCTCCTGGGAATTTTTTCAGGTAATGATCCATGAATTTCTTGTTCTAGAACTTCAGGGCAATTTTCCTTGATAATTTCTTGTCATATTAAAATTTTAATATTAAAATTCTTTTTTTAAATGATAATTTTCATGTAGTATAACTATTCCTATATTAATTTCTCTTCAATCTGTTCTCCATATCAATTGTTTTTCTGATTAGATTTTTCACATTCTCTTCCATTTTTTTCATTCTTTGGGATTTTATTTTATTTTTTCTTCATGTCTAAAAGTGTTATTAGTTTCTCCTTACTCAATTCTAGTTTTCAAGGAATTATTTTTTTCTTAAGTTTTTGATTCTCTAGTTCAAGTTGGTTGACCTTTTAATAATTTTCTTAGATTGCTCTCATTTTTTCTTACCTCATAACCAAGATTTTGATTTTTAAAGGCCTTTTAAGTTCTTTCAAGAATTAATTGTTGTGATCTTCTCATTTAAAAAGGAGTGACTTTATAAGCTCCATTATCTTCCTCTGAATATGAACTTAGGTCTTCTCTGCTCCATAGTAGCTATTTATGGTGGGTTCTTTCTTCTTTGCTTACTCATTTTTATTTTGTCTTAACAGCTATTAGCATAAAGTTCTAGTCTTGTGGGTGCTTTAAGCGTCTGATCCTTCTCACTGTTCTTTCCGAGGTCTCTCCCAATTTTGGGCCCCCAGCCACACTGTCCCACAAATGATCTTGTTCCCTGTGGTCCTTCCATAAACTGTCCTCTGTGGCCTGAACCTGAAATGAGGGGCTCTGCCTTTCTGCAGGTGTCCAGAGCCAGATTAATTGCAGAGTTATTTGTGTAGATATCTTAGTGACTTTATTACACTGTAAGAATTTTGCTGTTAGTAATTATATACTCAGCTTTGTTTTTCTTTTAGTATCTGGTACTATGCCTAGTACACACTACATACACAAAAGATGGAAAAAACGCCAAATGTTTTTATAGGACTTTGAATAGACAGAGTCTGTGGTTACTTTTATCGCATCATTTTAAGGGTTTACTGAAAAACTCACTTCTTAAGTATCTCCTTATAGTCTACAATTCACTTGATGAGAGTCATTGGAGGGTTTTATTTCTTACAGTCTACATCACTTTGGAACTTCTCTGACCTTTCCCCCATACCATAGGAAACTTTTTTTTTTTTCCCTGAGGCTGGGGTTAAGTGACTTGCCCAGGGCCACACAGCTAGGAAGTGTCTGAGATCATATTTGAACTCTGGTCCTTCTGAATTCAAGGCTGGTGCTCTATCTACTGCGCCACCTAGCTGCCCCCCCCCCATAGGAAACTTAATGGGGAAAACTTTACTGCCCTGCAAGATCTCATCAGCCTTGATATAGCACCTTATCATTACCTGCTGTCCTAATGATTGGAGGGTTGAGTCAGACTCTGAAACCTCTACTTAATAAGGGAGTTGAGCTTAGGACATCCATTTTTCATCTGGATGAACTACTTTACAATTTCTCTGATTTTCCCACCCTGTCCTCTTAGTGTAGCTTCTCTGGCACCATGATCTTCCTACTTTTCAGCTTTCTTTTGTATATTGTCTTTCCTCCCATTTATTGTAAGCTACAACATCTAGTTACATCATGATTTGAATCTAGCTCTGTTATTTTTCTGTGACCTTGCTGAGTACCTTAATCTCGCTGTGCCTCAATTTCTCATCTATAAAATGGTGATGACACCATCATGATTTTCCTTATTAGTAGTTTGATATAGTGAATAGAGGCAGGACTTACTTACGAGTCTGGAAAACCTGTTTTCAAGTCCTGCTTCCTACATAATGTGTTTTAGTCCCCCAAACCTCTTAGTGCATGGGCATCTGCTTGAGGCTGCATTTGTAAAGATGCTGACTTATTGGTAGAACTCATGGGAGAGTTCTCCATACTAGTGAAATCATATGTCTAATTGCTACTCATATCCCTATGTCTTAGGATGTTGTGAGGAAGCACTTTGTAAAACCATGGAATTTTGCAAATATTCAATTGTTTATATACCTCAGGGTAAAAATGAGAGACCAAGGACTATTCCCCCTAAAAGCTGCTTTTTCACCAAAGTTGAGTATATGTTGTTGTATAGAATTTAGAACCAGGAAGGCCTATATTATAATCAAAAGTATTTGTTTCATTTCAAAGCAGAACCATGACTGTGTCATTAAAAGGACAATGTGGTGAAGTTCAGTTCAATTAACTTTTATTACTTTGGTTGACATGCACATGTAGTTAACCTTCTACCTTTCTAAAATATATTTATTAGGTAAATTCACTTATCTGAATCATAAATGAGAACCAGAATTATAAGCAGATAAAATTGAAATTGTATAGTTTGGGTTCTCACCTAAAATGGTTATAATTAAAAGAAAAATGTTCTGGTGCTTACATGAGGATAACCTTTCATTGATGTAAAAAATTTTGCTCCCTAGAATTACAACATCTCCCCCATAGCTTAATCTTAGAGAGTGGTATGAGGGAGAGGTTCAGAGATTTGTTTTGTGATTGCACAACTATTAATTTGTCAGAGGCAGAGCTTAAACCCAGGTTTTCCTGATTCTCCAAACCTGTTTCCCTGAAACTTGCTATCTCTCAGTGTAAAGTGAGGGTAGTAGAAAGAGAGATGATACATTCAGTAGCCTAAATTTAATTATTGGCTTTGATAGGACTTGTGCAAGTCACTTTAACTATGAATCTTGTTTTCTTATGGTGATCATAATGATCATCATACCAGTACTATCTCACAGATTTTTGTGGAAGAAAATCATTAATAAACCCTAAAGTGCTATATAAATATGAGTTATTTTAGCTTAAGTCTTAGCCTTATTAATTTCATTTTGTAGACAGATAGTTGCTTTCCTATATTCCATTAGTTTATAAATTGTGGGTTTCGGACAACTTTTTATAGTTGCTTAAGTAGAATTACTAGTGATGCTGAAGTCATGATGTGCTTAGAAACCAAACAAAATAATGTCCAGAGTATAAAAATTTTAAAATATGTACTTAGATTTTTGGATGGACATGTGATTTAATCAATATGTGTGTGTGTGTGTGTGTGTGTGTGTATTTTACATTGGATTTAAATTCAATTCAACAAATATTTATTAAACACCTATTAATAGTCAAAGACTGTGCTAAGTACTGGTAATACAGAGATGAAAACAGCAACCTTTCCCTTCATAGAGTTTGTAGTTTCAATTGGGCATTTGTAAATATACTATTTATACAAATATTATAAATATATATTATATTTATACTGGAATACTACTTATACAAATAAATTTGATGATATCAAGTAGAATGTGAAAAGGGAAAAGAAAAGGGTCCAAAGTATTTTAAATTTATGGAGTCTGAGATTAGCTTCATTAGTTACACAATAGGGAAGACTTTGTGGAGAAGATATTATACCCAGTTAGGTCTTAGAAAAAAGTAATGTATTTCACTAAGTGGTGATGGGGAGCTGCTGTGGTAGTGCAGACATGACAGACATAAATAGACAATAGGAGCAAAAGCACTGTGAAATTAGGGCAGTAGCTGATGTAATTTTTATTATAATATGTAATATGGATATTTATATAGATTATTTCTTATTGTGAATTTAAACTTTTAAACCACTATATTTTACAAAACTTTTATTTTTAAAGAAACTAACCATTAGAACGACAAATATTTTATTTTTACTATGGTGATGTGTTAGATGCTCATCTTATTAATGTCTGTATTTGATATTGTGGTGAAACTACTCATATCTCTAGGTAAAACCAGTTACATTTCATTTAATTCTTTTAAAAAGTTAACTATTTAGCGTGAATGATTCTTTTAAGAACTAAAAGTAGATTATTCCAGAGTCTATTCTATAAAACTGCTAGTATCTTGTAGAGATTAGCAAAGAAACCAATTAGAATAAAATTTTAAGTTCCCTTTTGGGAAAGGGGATTGAGTGATTTAGAAGCTTATTGTTAGGAGATAGTTCTCTTTCATAACTGGAAAAGGAAAAGTCAAGATTGAAATTATTTATGTTCATTCAGTGGTTTTTTTTTTTTTCCTTCTTCTGGTTTTGTATACATAAAGCCAATTTCTTATTCACACAAAGAGAGAGGAACCTGGATAATTACAGATTTTGGAATACTAAGATAGTACTGTATATATAGCCTTATCTACAATGAGATATCAGTAAGCAGTTAAAGGTTTTTCAAAAGTTGAAAGTGAACTTTTCGGTAAAGATTTTTGATGCAAAGCAACACAGAAGTATGAGAGCTAAGAGCCATGTATATCCCCAATGGGCTTTTGAGTAAGAAAAAAATCCAGAATGACATAAAGGTACTTTTACTTTGATAGGGATGGCAAATTTCCTTCTTTATACAGTAAGGATTGCTATTTATTAATTTTTCATATGTGTACTATCTCTGGGGTGATTGCCTGGGACAAATGCTGTTTCTGTCAATTAAACAATAACTATTTTAAAGTGAAAAATTAAATTTTAAATATGATAGATGATGTTAAAGATATTCAGAAATATATCAATTCTATATAGGCTGAATAGTTCTCAAATTACTAGTCTTGTCTTTTCAAGCCAAAGGTCTTGTGTTTGGTTCTCTAGGACCCTGCTGTTCCAGAGAATGATTTTTCCTATGCAAAGCTTATTTTTAAAAATCTGGCATATATGTTTTTCTACAAACTTCTTAATCCAGGTAAAAAAGTCATAGTTCTGCTTCCTTCATTCTTATCTCTGACTGCCAAGCTGAGTGAGAACTGCAAAGCTTTGGTATCGTCTACTACATGGGCTAGACTAAGGCTTGAACCTTCTAACCTTACTTTTACTTTTGTTACAATTAGGCAGGTTAACTACATGAGTCATCTTTAGTTCTCCATTGCTGGGCTTAGTGTGTCTGTCCCATGATGAAAGGTTGCCAGGGGCTGACTTCCAGCTATTCATTTTCATCCCCTGTAGCCAACCAAGTGGTCAGTTGTTTGCGGAAATAGGATCAGCATCTTTCACTTTTATCTATTCAACTACTTTTGTTGAGATTTTAAACCTCTCACATTAACTCTTACACTGGCCTCCTAATTGGTTTTCCCACTTCCAGTCTCTTCCTTCTCCATTATACCATTCATGTAACTGTGTCACAGTACTTATTCCTAAAGCAGATTTGATATCGCTTGCTCAAGAAGTTTCAGCTTTTCTTTCTTGCTCTTAGTACAAAATGCAGTCTTCTCTGATATTTAGAGTCTTTTACAATTTAATTTTGTATCTTTCCATGCTGATTACATACTACTCTCTCACTCTCTACAATACGGCCTACTTCCCATATAAGATATTCCATCTCCAGCCTCCATTTTGCACCAGCATAGTAATTATTTTTCAGATTTTACATCATACCTCCCTTATCCATGCCTTTTTATAAGCTGTCTCCTATGCCTCATTTCTATTTATCTCTTTTAATACTCAGTTCAGGTCCCATTCCCAGTATCATTGCTGATTACTTTGCTTTTCTACCCTAGTTTTTAGTGCTCTCTTTTTTCTCACATTATATTTGGAACTTAAATCCATGAATTTTAAATTGTAAAGGACCTCAGAGGTAAAATAGTATTATCCCTTTGTTTTATTTTTTAATTAAATTTTATTTTTACTTTCAAATTCTTTCTCTTGCCATTAAGGTAAGAAACATTTACAAATATGAACACATGAAAACAAATTTCTGCATTGACTATGTTTTGAAAAAGGAAAGAGAAAGAAAAAAAATGCTTTAGTTTGCACTCTGAATTTATCAGTTTTCTATATGGAGGCAGATAGTATTTTTTTTTTTTTTATGAGTTCTTGTGTTGACCAGTCTTTATAATATTGTTTTTACAGTAGTATTCTTACTGTGTACAGTGTTCTCCTGGTTCTGCTTACTTTGCTTTGCATCAGTTTATATTTCTTTCCAGGTTTTTCTGAAATCTTCCCTTTCATTATTTTTTACAGTATTCCTTCTCATTCATATGCTATAATATCTTCAGTCATTCCCCAGTTGGCCATCCCCTCAGTTTCAATTCTGCAACAAAAAGTGTTATTATAAGAATTGTACTTTGCTGGGTTGAAGGGTATGTGTAGTTTAATAGCTTTTTGGATCAATTTCCGAATGTTTTCCAGAGTGGTTAGACTAGGTCACAGCTCTGCCAACCAGGCATTAGGATGCCTATTTTCCAATGGAGCATTTGTCATTTCCCTTTTTTGTCATTTTACCTAACCTGATGGGTATGAAGTGGTACCTCAGAGTTATTTTACTTTTATTTCTCTGTTAATTATTGATTTAGGACATTTTTTATGGCTGTTGATAGTTTTTATTTCTTCTTCTGAAAACTACTGATTGATAAATTTGTCCAATTGGGAATTATCAATTGGGAAATGACTCTTATACATTTGGCTTAGTTCCTTATATAATTTAGAAATGAGGGCTTTATCTGAGAAATTTGCTGCAAAGATTTTTCTCCAGTTTCCTACTTTTCTTTTAATTTTTACTGCCTTGATTTTGTTAAACCTTTATTTTAAAGATGAGGATTCTAAGGTCCAGAGGCTAACTTGCTTAAGGTTATATTGATATTCAATAGCAGAATTGGGATTTTAATCTTATAACTTATCTTTGTAAAGTTATAATTCCCTTACAGGACTTACTTTAATAAAGGCTCCATTTATATTCTGGGCTCTGTTTCTTAGGCTTAGTAAAGTACTACAGAATATGTTTGTCTGTTTTTGTTACACACAAACATACATACACACACACAATAGAGACAGTCTGCCCTTTTCTCCTTAGTTTTTTGACTGAGCTGTGTTGCAGCACACTGCTGACCAAACCAGCACAAGTTTCTGCCTTTTAATTTTCCGAGGCATTGGGAGGAGGTAAAGGCAAAGTTGAGTTCTGTTATCAGTTCTTATATTGGATTGACTTGTTTGGTGGTTAAAGGAACTGGGTACCCAATGAGGGTGTTAAGGATTAGGGATTCACTTTTTCTGTTTTTAGTTCATAAGGTTTTTACCTTATTTAGTTTCTTGGTGTCCTAGAATGTAGAAACAACTGGAATTGCTTTATTTTTTATGCATAATTCCTACTTTAGAGAGGTATGAGAGGTCATGAGGATAAATAAAACTCCTATCCTATCCTATTTGTTGGTTATTTAACCTGGAAACTGTAACACATTTCTGAAATGTTTACTATACTCCAGAGACTATGCTAAGTTCTAGAGAGATAGGATCTTGGAGAATGACAGCTTTTGCAAGACTACAGAAGTAGAAATAGCTTTTTTTTTTTTTTTTTTTTTTTTTTTTTTTAAGTAAAGAAGGTAAATGAACTCTGCCAACTCAACTTATTTTCATGGCATTCTAGTATATATTATTGAGGCGATGGTTGGGTAAACACTTAGAAAGGAAGCAGTGATAACTAAATTTCACCAGATGTAGTACTTTCACCTGGCATTTTAACAATGTTTGTTAAATTAAAATTGAATGACTTTATTAAGCATGCCTAATCAGGAGCCTTTTTGTTGTTGTTCTTGACAGAATAAACTTGAAGATCTAGGAAATGAAATGCTGTTGATAAAGCTTCTCAGGTTGTGCTTATGGATTAGCTGGAGAAATGGGCCAGATGTTATTACAGTTAGATGGATTTGGAATTGGTTAAAAAATGACATGAAAAGATGGGTTATTGTCAGCTTAGAGGGACATCTCTAGTTAAGTGCTTAATAGATATAAAGCTTTCACCTTTTGTTGCTCAGAATTTTTCATCAGTGACTTGATTGAAGGCAGAGATGACTTACCTTTCAAATTTGTGGTGAGAAATACCTAAGTTATTGGATGTTAGAGTCATCTTCTTGTGTCACGTATTTACCTATTCTATTTAGTGACTAATTCTGAGTAAGGCATTGATTAAAGTGTTGATGCAAAGACAGGTGTAAAACAGTCCTTTTTCTCAAGGAGATTCCATTTTATTTGGAGTGTTGAGTAGGAATATAATCACAAATAAGTAAATATAAGATAATTTGAGGAAAAGTAAAAACTGGGAGAATGAGCTGAAGATTTTTTGTAACGAGTTGCATATCCAAACTTTAGCCTTTAGGAAGCCAAGGTTTCTGATATTTGGAGTTGAAAAAGGGCTGCCTTTCTTGGCATGAAGGTGTAGGGGGACAGTCAGCCTATCTATAGGCATATATACAACTGAAGGAATGTCAAATTTGGGAGACATTTTTCTTGTTGAGAAGATAGAAAGAATTGGACTAGATGACAGTACAGTCAATTGGATCCAGAACTGGATGGACTCAGAGTTGTACTTATTAGTTCAATGACAATGTTACAAGAGATTTTTAGACAGGTACTTCAGAGACCTGAGGTTGGTCCTGTGTTTAACATTTTTGTCAGTGACTTGGATAAAGGCGGAGATGACAAGTTCAATAGATTTGCAATTGCTACAAAACTAGGAAGGCATAATTATCACACTGAATAATAGAATAGTATTAGAAGGTCTTAATTTGAATTTTGCCTCTGGCACTTTCTATCAATGTGACACCAGGTAAACAATGATGATAATCATTTATTGTAATATTCTCTCTAAAATGTAATGTTTGTTCTCTGTTGAGGTTTTCTTGGGGTCTCTGGAGGCAGCCTTCTTTTCAGTTCAGTAATCATCACACGAGTAGCCAGAGGTTAAAGTCCAAATCCTTTATTGTCTCTTTCAAAGTCCTGTCTCCTTCACTTGGAGCTATGGCTAGTTTTCTGGAGGCCTTCTTCTTTCCTTGGTTCCATGAGCTTGAGCTCCTGCCTCCTTCTCTGCCCTCTGAATGTCTCTGAATCCAAAGGTTTGTGCTTTATTCTGCAGCCACCACAAATGTGGATGATGGAATAAATCTGTCTTGGCCTCCGAGACCTTCTAATGCTGCACTTGTCCTTTCTGGCCCTGAGAGCTTCTTGCTTATATGCCGCACACTAAGTACAAACCAATCATTATATCACTAGGAAACCATTATTTGTTGTAGGATTAAATCAATGCTAAACTAGATTTAACCAGTCTCCTCAATTCCACTCAGTACCTTGTTTCAAGTTCTGGCCCATAACATCTCCATGTAGGATTAAATCTATCATACTGAACCATGCTAAATTAGATAACTATTGTCTCTATCAATTCCATTGACTTAGTTCCTTGTTTCAAGTTCAGAGTTCTGGCCCATAACAATTTATATAGCCTGTGTACTAGCCAGTATTCTAAGTGCTGTTCAAATATTATCTCTTTTGAGGCTCATAACAATTCTGAAAAGTAGGTGCTGTTATAATCCCTTTCTATATATATAACCAGAGGTTAAGTTGTAAAGTCCTGTGGTCTCTCAGTTGTAATCCTTCTCTGGGAGGAGGTTTCTTTTCTCTGTGAATCTTTTTCTCTGTCCTCTTCCCCTCCAAAAGTATGGGATTGCTGGACTTGTAAATCCACAGGACGTCTTCTCCTTGACCCAATCCAGAACTCCTCCTCCAGGCTGCTGTTCCAACTCTGGCCCAGAATAGACTCTCCCAACTCTGGCCCAGACTCGAGTCTCTCCTTTCTCAATGTTGTCTTCCTTTATCCTCCCAGAGAATGGGCGTGTGAGAACTCAAGGGCTTGTGGAAAATTACTTCAACCAATGAACTTGCTCCTTTTAAAGGTTGTGTAAACTCCTTTTCATATATAAACTCCTCCTCTGAAGTTCAAAGGGGTAAACTCCCCTTAAAGGCCTGAACCAAAAGGTGTGAACTAGAGAATTGTTAAATACCGACTTAGCACTTAGTAAGAACCTAACATCTCATTATCTCATTTGCACTTAGTAAGAACCTAACATTAAGTGACTTGTTCAGAGTCACTTAACTAGTACACTTTTGAACACAGGTTTTCTAATACCCAGTACTCTATCCATTGTAAGTGTAGTCTTTCTGACTTCTTGCTTAGTACTCTATCCACTGCATCACTTACCCTTATCTGATATGACTTTATCAATGAAAGTAGCATGAAAGAAGCAGTGTTAAGGTCCATGAGATCATTGCATCTGACCTGTAGCTGAAACCATCTATATTTGTTATCTCCCCCATCAGAATCAATCACTTAGTCACTAAGCTCTTATTAACCATTTACTATGTGCCAGGTATTTGTGCTAAGGAATGGAGGTATAAGTATTTAGACAGTTCTGGCTTTCAAGGATCTTATAATTAAATAGGGGAGACAACAAGCAAACAAATAAATACAAACAAGCTATGTATAGGACAAAAAGGAAATTATTATCAGAGGGGAAGCACTAGAATTAAGAAGATTTGGGAAAGATTTCCTCTAGAAGCTAGGGTTTTAGTTGGGATGTAAAAGAAGCCAGGAAGCCAGGAGGTAGAGATAGAGAGAACATTCTAGGCCTGGGAGATAGCTGGAAAAAATGTTAAGAGCCAAGAAATTGAACAGCAAGGATGCCAGTCACTGGATTGGAGAACATGTAGGGAGTAAAGGATAAAAAGACTGGAAAGTTAAGAATGGGAAAGATTATGAGGGCTTTTTAACCCCAAAGTGGATTTTGTAATTGATGTTAGAGACAATAACCATTAGAGTTTATTGAATGGGAGGGTGGACAAAGTAGAATTGAAGTAGCACAAAAGAAATGTGAGATGCACAAATTTAGAGATATCTCCATTTATGCTCTACCTGTGGCAGAGTCTTCTGAACTCATATTGTTCTAAGACATAGTATACCTTGAGCCCCATATAGTAATGTTATTTTGGTACTCTTCAACAAACATGAAGGACAACCACCAAATCTTTGGAAGTCCATAAGATTTGCTAAGTGAAACAAGTAAAAGTGGGAAAAGATAAGAGAGTGGTAGATAGCCCTGTGGGATAACTATGGTTAGTAGATGTGACCTGGAGGAGTCTCCAGCCAAGGACACTGAGAATGAGATGTGTCTCATGTAGAAGAGAGTAATATTCCTAATACCTGGAGAAAAGAATGTATTAAGGAAAGGATGATGAATAGAGCCAAAAGCTGTAGAGAGATCAAGAAAAATGAGGATTGAGAAAAAATCATTGGATTTCGCAATTAGGAAATCATTTGTGATTTTACATAGAGAAGTTTTGGTGGAATGATGAGATTGGAAGCCATATTGTAAGGGTTAAAAGAAAGTGAGAGGGGAGGCTTTAAAAACTGGAATAAGATGGTTTGTTCAAGTTAAAGGTGTTTGCCTTGATAAGGAATAGAGCTGCCTCTTCACCTAAGATAGGTATGAAGAAGTATAGAGTAGCAGAAGGAACCTGGCTGATATGAAAGGAGGATGAGAGAAGAAGAAACTTCTGGTGAATGTCCTCAAAGTTTTCTGTAACATTTGAGGGAAAGTTCTCAGCAGAGGAGATAGGGAGAGAGGGAGCCATGGAAAATTTGTTGTTCGGTTGTTTTAGTTGTGTCCAACTCTTCATGATACTGCTTGGAGTTTTCTTGGTAAAGATTCTAGAGTAATTTGCCATTTCTTTATAGATGAAGAAATTGAAGCAAACTGGGTTAAGTAACTTGTCCAGTCTCACATAGTCAATAAGTATCTGAGGTCACATTTCAGTTCAGGTTTTGACCCCAGGCCTGGCCTTCTCCCATTGTGCCACCTAGTTGCTGGCTGCATGAGAGGTTTGAGGAAGAATTAAGAGGTTTGAAAGAGCCATTGTGGAGAGTGAATTGATATGGGAGGTGTAGCATTGCCTAGGAGAGTAAGGGCATATTTGAAATTGTGTAACATACATTTTTAGTAACCTAGTCAGAACAGTTAAACGATTTTCTCCACCTTTGTTCATCAGTACACATTTAGGAGTGATGAAGCTGGCATCTAATAGGATTGATACAAGCCTGAAACTTGCCTGGCTTGGTGATATGAGAAAGGGACTGTGGATTCAAGAGATATTGACAGTATAAAATTGAATTGGTTCTCCAAGGGATCAAAGTGAAGAAAAGAAGAAAAAGTGGTTAGTACCGAAGTGATAGCTTGGGACAGAATTGAAGAATTGATGGTTTGGAGGTCATCATGAATGTGAAGAGTAGGATTTAGTAAGGTAAGACAGAAAGAGAAAAGGAAAGCTAGTAGATTAGAGTTAGCTAAGGGAATTTCAGAATTCTTGAACATAGAATTGATGAATTGGGGGGGGTGATGGCAAGATCAAAGGTATTTTGTGTGTGTGTGTGTGTGTGTGTGTGTGTGTGTGTGTGTGTGTGTGTGTGTGTGTGTGAGAGAGAGAGAGAGAGAGAGAGAGAGAGAGAGAGAGAGAGAGAGAGAGAGAGAGAGGTAAAGTAGAAGATAAGCTGTGGGAAATGACTAGGTTAAAGAACTGAATAGTTGAGATAGTCGAGGGAAAGGTAGTATGTTAATTGAATCCTGTAGTATGAGTGCAGGAATTGGGAAGGATTGTGAGCAAGGCACTAAGCTCTCTGAAGAAGAAAAAGGTGTGTCTTGGGAGATCTGCTGACTGTAGATACTAGGGTTTTATTGAGTAGAAGAGGTAAAAACCTCAGAGGAAGAGATTAATGTAGCTAGAACTTGGAGAACTTAGAAGTGACAGGCGGGAGCAAGGAATATTCCTCCACCTCCACCTTGACCAGTGAACCAACAGTATTGAGTGAAATAACAGCCAGTACTGGAAAGGGTGACAAAGGTCATCTGGGGAGAACTAGGTCTTGGTGATTGCTAGAAGATAGAATAAAGGGGAGGAAAAGATTAGGATGAAGATTAATTGTTGCAATGGAATAGGTTATTTTAGAAGGTATAATGAAAGGGGTGGGTTACATTTGGTTGGGACTTTTTGTGAGGAAGGGTTGAGGGAGATGGGAATATGGTATCAAGTTGGGAGGTAATGGAGAAAATGGGGTTTGAATGATGGACCTACAGGGATTGAGTCAGGGGATTTTGTAGGTTTTGACTGATATTATGTTTATCATTTGAGTTAAAGGTGTACTTCTCTTCCTGGAGGAATCGGGATCAGACAGTAGACATGAGATAAACATAAGATAGGTGGCACAATGGAATGCCCAGTTTCTTACATTCTGATTATTCTAAAGGCAGGATATTGAAGTCGAACCTGTTCTGGGAGTAGTTGGAAATCCTACTCCCCACCAATTTTCCTTTTCCTCAAGGGATAGGTGGGACTGGAGAGGCAGGTCATCTGTTAGAAGTAATGTCAC
This sequence comes from Sminthopsis crassicaudata, assembly GCF_048593235.1. Taxonomy (NCBI): domain Eukaryota; kingdom Metazoa; phylum Chordata; class Mammalia; order Dasyuromorphia; family Dasyuridae; genus Sminthopsis; species Sminthopsis crassicaudata. Next base: position 158,095,422 of record NC_133618.1, read on the forward strand.
TCCTCTTAGAATCATTATGCAATGGGGAGAAAAGTCTCCCCATTGCAGGAGGCAGATTATCAAACTAGATATAATTAGAGGTCAGGGGTTGTGGTCAGATGGAAAGTTGCTTCTTTTTTTTCAACTAAGGCTGGAGACAGCGGGAGCTGGAAGTCACACAATCAGGAGAAGATGCATTGCCTCAGATAGAAGTTAATGCCTGTCTCATAATTATATGGTCAAATGGAAGTCATTCCTCTTCCCAAATGTGAGCTCCTTCACAACAAGTTCTGTCTTTCTTTTTCATTTATATCCCCAGAATTTAGAACAACACTTTGTACATAGTAAGCATTTAATATTTTTTTCATTCATTCACATGGATATATAATGGTAAATAGGAATTAATATTATAGAACTAGAGTTCAGAAGAGACTGAAAATCATTTAGTTTTAGGAATCATAGAATTATAGATTTAGAGCTGATTATAAACGAGCTCTTGGGAACTGATGAAATCATCATTGAGATAGCTTAGAGAGGGAAGAAACTTCAGGGTAGTCTTCTGAGTCACTGATGGTTAAGGGATGATAGCTGGGTAATAATTGAAGAAAGGAGATTAAGAAATTCATACAGGTAAGATGAGGACCAAGAGAGAACATTGTCACAGAAGAACCTTGGAAAGAAGTGAGGACGTTCATAATGTCAAAAACTGTGCAGAAGTCATTTAAGAAGACTTCAAAAACTATCTGATTTATCAATTACAATAATTACTGGTAACCTTAAGGAGAATAATTTCAATTTTGTGATAGATTCTGAAGCCAGTCTGTAAGTGGTTCAAAATGGATGAGATGTTATTAAAAAAAGAGGGCAAGGCATGATCACAACCTTTTTTTAGGGTTTTTGTTTAAGAAGGAGAAGAAACAGAAGAAGAGAGCATGAAAAGTTGGAAGGATCAAAAACAAAGTATTTTTTGGATGAAGGAGATTTGGGCATGTTGTTAGATGACAGGGAAAGAGCAGATGAGAAAGAAAGATACAGTAATTAATAGAGAAGATTCCTGAAGGAAAAAATACAAAATATCAAGAATACAACTTGAGTAGCAAGAAAAAATTACTCTTATAGACAGCAATAAAAGGAAAGAGAGAATGGGAGATAGTGTAGGGATGTGCTGAGGTGTAAAGTAGAGGAAACAGAGTCTGCAATAGATGAACTTATGACTTTTTCAAAATACTTTGTACCAAGCACTGTGCTAAGTCTTAGGGATGTAAATAGAAAAAGCTATATACTCCCTTCTAGATTATCTCTAGGATGCTTTTACTCTAATTGGTGTAGATAACATATGAAAGAAAATTCACCCCTAGGACTGAAGAATAATTCTGAAGGTCTTAAGGGTATAGCAGAAGGTGCTGTGGAAGTCTTCAGATTTAGAGGGAGGACAGCTAGAAAGGCTTGGATAACTTTAGTAAAGTAGATGATAAAATCTGGTGTCATCCTTTTTACCAGAAAGAATAAAATTGGTGATTTTGTGTGCAAACCACCTGATTAGGAAAAGAGTCTAAAGCTTAGATTGTTCTCTGCTTCTCCCTTGAAAGGCTAAAGGCATGGGGTCTTTCAATTCTTGGAATGGTTTCTGTATAGCCTGAGGCTCACTCAGGTAGGAAGAATGAAGAAAAGGGTACTTTGTATGGTTGCCTCTATTTTCTTAGTGAAAGAGTAGTCTAAGTCCTCTATTGAGAAGGAAGAGAATTAAGGAAGGTCTGAGGTTAAGAGAATTAAGGGAGTTATGAGGTTTGAGGAAAAAAAGGACAAGTTTGGAAAATGCAGTAGAGAGTTAATTAGGAAAGATTAAAAAGATTGTGTAGCAGTGAAGATCACTTTGAGATTAATTAGGTAATTTATTCTTTTTTCCTCCTCAATATTATTTTATTTTTTCCAATTATGTGTTTAAAATAGTTTCCAACATTTATTTTTGTAAGATTTTGAGTTCCAAAATTTTTCTCACTTTCCCCACACCTTACTTCTCTCCTTCCCAAGAGAGCAAGCAATATGATATAGTTTATATATATATATATACTATAATTTTTAAAAACATATTTCCATATTAATTATGTTATAATAGAAAAATCAGAACAAAAAGAAAAAGCAAACAAAAAAAAGTGAAAAAAGTATGCTTCAATTTGAATTCAATCTTTTTCGTTCTCTTTCTGGGTGCAGATGGCATTTTCCATCCTAAACCTATTGGAATTGTCTTGGATCTAATTGGAATTATCTGAGAAGAGCTAAGTCTTGTTATAGTTGATCATCACATAATCTTGCTGTTAACTATGTACAACCCTGGTTCTGCTCACTTCACTTAGCATCAGTTTTATAAGTCTTTATAGGCTTTTCTGAAATCAGCTTGTTCCTCATTTTTTATAGGACAATAATATTCTATTACTTTCATATACCATAACTTATTCAGCCATTTCCCAGTTGATGGGCATCGATTCATTTTGTAATTTTTTGCTGTCATAAAAAGAGTTGTTATATAAATATTTTTATACATGTGTGTCCTTTTTCCTCCTTTATGATTTCTTTGGGATACAGATACAGGAGTGAGACAGTTGGATCAAAAGGTATGCAGTTTTGTAGTATTTGTCCCAAATTGCTCTCTGGAGCCAGTTGGGCCAGTTTACAACTCCACCAATAATGCATTATTGCCCCAGTTTTTTCCCATCTCCTCTAACATTTATCATCCTTTTCTGTCATTTTAGCCAATCTGATACCAGAGAGATGATACCTCAGAGTTGTTTTAGTTGCATTTCTTTAATCAAAAGTGATTTAGAAGGGGCAGCTAGGTGGTGCAGTGCATAGAGCAGCAGCCCTGAAGTCAGAAGGACCTGAGTTCAAATTTGGCCTCAATCACTTAACATGTCCTAGCTGTGTGACCCTGGGCAAGTCACTTAACTCCAGTTGCCTGGGAGGGAAAGAGGAGGAAGTCATTTAGAGCATTTTTTTCATGTGCTTATAGATGGTTTAATTTCTTCATCTGAAAAGTATCTGTTCTTATTCTTTGAATATAATATTGTTATTTCTAACAAAAGTCATGGCAAAAAACCAAACCAAAACAATAACAAAAAACAAAAGGGAAAAACTTCATCAGAAAATAAAACGACCCTCCCCAAAACAGATCAAATCTTGTTATTTTTTGTAGTACTAGTAAAAAGTTTATTTTTTTTTTTACCATCCCTTTATTCCCTTACTTGATGTGATCAAGAGAGAGATAAGTATAATTCATATTTGAATCCTTAGAAACAAACACCACATTTCCACATTAATTTCTTCACCTTATAACAAATGTGCCACTGTCATTTCTTTTAACTCAATACACATTCCTAGGCAAAGTGATATTGAAATTAAAGAACCTCTGAGAAGTATACAGAGCTAACATCATTAAAATGGACAGCCTATATTTTTAAGGAAAAAATATCAACATAAAAAGTCCTGCAATGATTGTCAATATTTTCCTCTCAATATCCAGCATGTGTCAGGTAAGCCCAAACCCTGACGCTAATCACTTTCTTCTGAAACTATTATGGAGACAATCCAAAATCAGAGCCTTGGAAATAGAAGTAAATACCTAACCACAAAATCTGCTTTTAGCCCAGCCCTTGAAGTCACTAACTGAGGACAAAAATAATTGTGAGAAAGGGCTCACCTTCCTTATCTCCCCCACCCCAATAATTTTTGACCAGCTGCTGCTAACCAGCTGCAAATAAACACAAGAGCCCTGGGAGTAACAGATTTCTAGACTATGGGTCCTTGAGTCCAACACAGAAACTCCAATTATTATTGATAGAGATAGACCTGGAGGAAAGGTGACATCTATTTCCACTAGTGCCATCCAGATGTCACCATAAGAGCAATCAAACCAGTCTTATTTGAAGCAGCAGGGAACCCTGAGGAAGAGAGAGAGGAGGCAGCATGATCCAGGGTATTGAAACCACAGGCAGTACTTTAACCTATTCCAGCCTCTGTCTTGAGACTGATGGAGACATCAGAACCCTGAATCTAATAGCAATGTTTCCAGCATACTATTCCCTGCTGTCGTCCCAAGAAGCAATTTCTGAATCACTGATCGATAAAACAACGTTGTTACAAAAATCTTTGGCACTGTCTAATGGCATGACACCAGAAACTGAAAATGATTTTATTAGTGAAAATGACATTAAAGAAGAAGAATTGCACCTGCTTAACCACTGCACTCCAATTACAACCCAACCATGGGATCCTCCCAAAGATCTTGTAGCTGAAATCTTTCAATTGAATGTTCTCGTTAGAATGTGAATTTTTTGGTTGTAGAGATTGACTTCATCTACTTCAGAGTTGGAGTAGGCCTGAAGGTCCTTGAGCATTGACTCAAGGGCACACCTAAGTCCCCTTCCTGCTATCCTCCTATGACATCATTTTCACCTTACTTCAATCAGATATGGGCACTTAATGTACTTATTGGCCAAATTCAATTTCCTGGGTAGTTCCCTCCTTTAGAATGTAAGACCCTCAGCCAAAGAGGATGATGGTCAGTGGTGGGAGGGTTGTTTACATTAGGAATTATTTAAAGTGTAAAACCTGTCCCAAAAGGTGTCTTCTTCCTTAGATTGCCTGCTCTATGGTTGGGACTGATTCTCTCCAGAACATAACAATAAACTCTTGCTTTGCTCCTAGAGCTCTCTCCAGCTTTTTATTAAATGGTGACTCCTCACCATTTCTGAGCCACACAGTAGTACTCAGCACAGTGCTTTGCACTTAGTGCTTACTTTATTGATTCTTGATTTATTGCCTTTCTTTTATCTCCTGTATTTAGCACTAAGCTTAATGAACTTTATTTATTTATTTGAAACCATGCCTTCCTACTCCACCCTAGCCATGCCCATTTTACAGTGAGAAACCTGAGGCTCAGAATGTTTAAGAATTTGTCTAAAGTTACACAGATAATGAGGAATTACTGTGATTTGAACATATATAGTGGTGATTTCGTATATAATGCTATTTTTGTGAATCCAAAGATTTATTGATAAATGAATATGTTATATATCTAGAGGAATAATCCTGCCTTTTAACCTTAGTAAAATTTGGAGTTACATTAGTTTACATATGATAGACCTAATGAAATAATGATATTAATAGCACATATTTGCATAGTGCTCAGTGTACTTTCACTTTACACAATCTCATTCAATCATACCACTTTATTAATTAGATAAAATAGATAATGTCATATATCTTGATAGTTCAGGAAGTTGTGAATTAGTGAGATTGTAAGTTAACAGGGAACATAGTTATAATTTGAAATCAATTCTAATACTCTTCCCATTGTGCTGTTGATGCTTGTTTAAAAGTTAAAAAAAAAAAAGTTTTTTTGTCTTCTTTATTCCACAGAAATTAACAGTACTTTGTGACTTTTTATACACATTTTATAAAAAAGCTTATGATTTCTCATAATGGCCTAAGCATGTGATTATAAATGAAAATATTTTTCCTTTTTTTTTTTTTTTTTTTTTTTTAGATATTGTAGATACGAGTGAACTGAAATTTTTTTTGAGACCAACTATTCTCAAATATATTTCATCTTCTATGAAAATTTCCATAACACTGGAAAATAATTTAAAATTAAAAGGTAAGCTTTTTTTCCCCTTCAAATTATGTTGTATTAAAATGTACTGACATGTATGTATTTTTTCTCAGATGTTAAATGGCAACAGTTAAAAAGTCCTTTTTTTAAATTGTGTTTTAGTCTTATGCCTTCCTACACATTTTTTGGATTGAAAAATAGAAATACAGCTGTGATATTTATGTTCTCTCTTCTTTTTATTTCATATTAGAAGGTAAATGCTAATGAATAGCGAAACAACTAAAAGGTAGCTAGCAAGAGAAAATAAATCATTGGTCATGCATATCAATTCTTTGTGACCCTATTTGGAGTTTTCTTGAGAGGGATACTAGAGTGGTTTGCCATTGTTTTGTCCAGACTATTTTCCAAATGAGAACAATCAGGGTTAAGTAACTTGTTCAGGATCATATAGCTAGTAACTGATAGATTTGAACTCAAGAAGTGTAGTCTTCATGACTTCAGCCTGTCACTCAATGCCTGGCACCATGTAGCTGCTTCAATGTATATGAAATCATTGTTCCTAAATAGACCTGAAAAGGATCTTTCTGATCATTGTAATTTAACATTTTAAGGATAGGGAAAGTGAAGTCTTCCGAAATTAAATGTAAGACATATTCTCCTAAGGTATATGGTGATAAGACTGTTATACAGGGTCTTGCTCCTACTCTAGTATTTAGTCTTAAGATGAATGGGTTATGTACGAGTATAGTTATTCAACAAAGAATGAATGTGTTCCATCCTTTCATTTATAGATGACTTTGTTGTTACTTCCACTGAATTCTTATTTTCAAATTCTGTTTTTAGGTGAAAGTAATTCTGGGTTCTGAAGAACCCAGGCTTTGCCATTGGAATGCTTAATAGTATGGTCATGCTAATCTTGAATGGCTTTAAGCACAGAGCCATTGATAGGCTTTTATGTCTGTCATTTTTTTTTTGCTCAATTTAAAGAGTTGTCTGTTAGGTGATGAATTTTTATTTTTGCTCAAATCAGTGAATGAAAACCCTATACTATTTTGTAGAAGGAGATTGTGATTCTCATTAGTATGGTATGTAAGTTCACGAAGAAAAACTTGGAACATTGAATTAAGTAGCACAATAAATTCTATGTGGCCCATTCCATATATATTTTATTATCATAAAAGCATACTTTGATTCCTGGTAACTTCCAGAGGTATCTCACTGTGATTTCTGTCTTTAATTTCTGTCAGGTATCTGATTTGTATTTATCTGGTTTACAATTGTTACAAATGGGCTATACTGTTTTGGAATTTTTTTATGACGTGAGATTTCTTGGTTATAACATATTCTGAGCTATGCACTAATCATTTTTTTTCTAGTTAGCATATAGAGATATATGCTAAACATGTACAATTCTTCTAAACATATTTCCATATTTATCATGCTGAACAAGAAAAATCAGGTCAAAAAGGAAAAAAAATGAGAAAGAAAACCAAAAAAAGGTGAAAATGCCATGTTGTGATTCACATTCAGTCCCCACAGTCTTTTTTTTTGGATGCAAATGGCTCTCTCCATCACAAGTTTATTGGAATTGACCTGAATCACCTCAGTGTTTAAAAATCCAAATCCGTCAGAGTTGTAGAGGAGAGGTTCTTAACTTGTTTCCTTTTTGCAGTTAGATGGCACAGTGGATGGACTTTTGGACTTGGAGTCAGGAAGATTCATCTTCTAAGTTCAAATTCCTCCTCAGATACTTAGTAGCTATGTAATTCTGAGCAAATCATTTAACCCTGTTTGCCTCAGTGTCCTCATCTGTAAAATGAGCTAGCACAGGAAATGGCAAACCATGCCATTATGAAAAGTTATGAAGTTATGAAGAGTTATGAAAAGTCAGACATAACCAAAATGAAAGAACAATAAAAATTCATTTGTCATTTTGGGGAGAATTTCCAGATAACTTCCCAAAATAATGTTTTTAAATTCATAAAATAAAATACATAGAATTACAAAAGAAACTACAGTGAACTATAGTTATCAAAATATATATTTTTAAAAAACCAGTTCTCAGACCTCATGTTAAGAACTTTTCCTCTTGATATATGGAACCTGTTCTTAAAAAGGGGACTGTTTTTTTCTTTATAAACATATAGTTACTCAGGAGTCAGGATATGGAGGACTAATAAAACCACTTAATAATTTATAATTTTTTTATTTTAGTCAAATCAGTGTTGGAACAAGAAAAACAAAAAATAATCATGTTTCACTTTTGGGGGAGGGAACATTTCTCATACTTTAAAAATCAATACAATTAACTGAAGAATAAAAACCATAACACTTTCTTTTAAAATGACTGTCCATAAGATTTCTAACATTGGCATAATAACCTTATTGCTTTTGATTTTTTTTTTTTTTTTTCTGTATTCCAGGAAATAATAAGTCACAACGGGAAGAGCTGGACTCTATCCTCTTTCTTTTTGAAGTAAGTGGGGTTTTTTTCTTTGTATTCTCAGCATTGAAAATAAAGAAAACTAGAATTATTTTTTCTAGGCATTTAGTTCCAACTAAAAGACAATAGTAAATAGTTAAGTAGCAGTATATTATTTATATGGCAGAATAGAAAAGAAACTTAGTTCCATAAATATATGTAGTTCCAAAAAATAAATAAATATATGCATTGACAAATGTTTGAAAACTTTATTGTCGCCTTCCTATTATATTTAGCATTTCTTTGTTTTAATTCCACAGTACTCAGATCTCAATGGAAATATGTATGCAGAATAAAATTGAAAACCAATAATTTTGAAACTTAATTAAATGAACTTTTTCTTATAGTTTTTTATATTAAAAGTTTTTAATTGCTAGAACTCCATATCAAATCTTTACATGTTAATACTTGATGAGAATTAATTAGATGTTCAAGTTATACAAAAATCAAATTTTTTTCCTTACTAAGCAAACATATCTTTAATGTATTTGACTTTAGTTTCTTCAAAGTCATAATTTTCATTCTTGATGTGTAGTTATTTTTTTACCAGATCTATCAATGGTAGAACTTGAAAGCTTTGTTGGCTACTTTTATATAACAAATGTCCTAATTATTGGTTTGCCCAAATTATTCTATTTGACAATAGAACAAGATTACTTTAAGGAAATTGAGTTTTTGTGAAGTATTAGTAAAAAGTTATTGTTTATAATTAGGCATATTTTGTGGCCTAAAAAGTATTTCTAGTTCTTACTTTTGGGATAAATGGAGGCATTTATATATAAGAATTAATATAAGTATTAGAATTGATAATATTATAAGTAATAAAATTGTAAATATATTATATAAGTATAAGAATTACGTATATACCTTGTCCCTAAAAGCAGTTGAATGGGATAGAGTTACAAGAATGGAGAAAAAAGAGCTGCTTATACTCATTGTGGTATGTATGGGAAACTTTGGGGGTTCTAATTTCATCCCTGTTCTTTCTATTCAGCTGTCTTCATAAAATCATAAAAAGTCAGAGTTAGAAGGGACCTTAGATGTTATTTTCTTAGTCTGGGATTCAGAGACACCTGAGACATCTGTGAATAGATTTCAATCTATTTCTGGGCTTGGATGGGAAAACCTTTATACCTTTATTTTTCACTTACCTTTAACTGAAAGTTAGCCTTTGTTCCAATTATTTAAAAATATTATTTTGAGAAAGTCCATAGATTTCATTATACTGTCAAGGAATCTGTGACCCACAAAAGGTTAAGAGGCTGACAAAATGACTTGCTTTGAGTCACAGTGTCAGAGAACAAACCCACCTGTCCTAACTTCAAGTTTAGTATATATTTTTTTTTAACTACATCTGAGCTTACTCTGAACAGGTCAGTGAATTTGAATTTCAATAAATCATATCAATATCAGTATTCTTAGTGTAAATGAAACAAGAAGACAAAAAGGTAGTTGTGACTCCTAAATGGAAGGAGTCTTAGTTCTTTTTTGCACAAATAAAACTGAGCAGATTGCTTTTATAAAACATGTTATTAAAAGGTAGCAAGAAATATAAGTAAATGGGATATTTGATTATTTTATATTGAAGTACCTGTGTTAACCATTTGCAAAAAACCATGAATATTATAGCTCAGACTTAGAGCAAGAAGTGACCTTAGATCTAGTTCCACCTAACTTTTTAATAGCTAAGTATCTCTCAGGCCAAGAGAGGTAAACTTTCTTGTCCATGGTCTCAAAAATAAGAACATAGCTGAGCTGAGATTCAAATTCAATTCTTCTGGCTCCATTTCTAAAGCTTTTTATATTATATCATATTGCTTTCCTAGAAGAAGAGAACAAATTAAAGAGTCATGACTTTGAACATGGTGTTACCTCCAAAGGAGAATAGGGAAACTGGAAAGGAAGAATTTAAAAAGAAGTATGAGTTTAATTGTTGAAGATGCTAATGGAACATTTAAATGAGGTGGTCCAAAAGGAATATATATATATTCAGTAGTGAAGTTCTCAAGATAGAATAAGTCTGGATGTTTATATGTAGCCCATCAAATAAACTTTGTAGATAGCCTATGTTTGGGAATACTAGGATTTAGAGCTAGAAGGAATCTTTTGGGTCATATAGTACCCCCTTATTTTACTGATAAGGAGGGAGGCTGTGGCCCAGAGAAGGTGACTTACCTAGGGCCACACAAGTAATAAGTGACAAGTAATAAGAATTTGAACCAGCATTCAGAAAATCAACCAATTTTTATTATGTACTTACCACTGAGCTAGGCACTGTGCTAACCACATCAACTGATTTCTAATCTAGCACTAGTACCACCTTGATAACAGAAGAGCAAATGATTATAAAGTAGGAGGAGAAGCAGAAGAAAGAGTTATGGAAAACACACTGTTTTTGACTTAAAATGAAAGATTAATCAAGAGAATGATTAAAGGAGTAAGCTGGAAGGGCTCTAGAATACAAGTTGAGGGGATTACCTGGGGTAGAGTGGTGTGTTACTTTCAAGATTAGAACAAAAGAAGCAGGGAATGAATGAAAATATTGAGGAGTTTTGAGATCCAAGCCTAGGGGAAGATGAGGGAACTCATGTCAGATAATCTTTTTCTTTTTCTTTCAAAAAAGTAGTAGCTAGTGTTATCTTCTGTGGGACAGGTGGGAGAGGAATGACATAATACACTCTTTAGGAGACAAAACATTTAGAAGAGCTGCTGTAGAGAACATGGCAAGTAAATGAGGGAAGAATAAAAATGTCTTCTGTTTAGGTCTCAGGGCTCAGTTTACATTAGGTAGCATGAATTTATTAAAGGAATCAATTAACAAAGCCACATAACTTTTTACTGAAGGATTCAGTAGTTGCAGCTTACATGTTATCATTATTCAGTTATTCAACAAGTGTTTATTTAGCACCTACTATATATACCAGGCACTGTGCTACCAAGCTACCACAAGGCAAAAATAATGTTCCATTCTTTTAAGGTCATAGTCAATAAATAATAAGGAAGTGAAGAAATTTGACATAAAATTAAAAAACTCTCCAAATTAAGTCATATCCTTTAAAACAATGCAGTTGTAGGTATGACTAGTATAGAAAGAAATGTGTTAAAAACCATGGCTAGATGACTCAATATATGATTACAAGTGATAATCTAAAAAATATATATTTTAAAAGATAGAAAATGAATAGTTACTAAAAGTGGCAGTCATTTTCAAATCAGCTATTTTTTATGGTTAAATAATTGTGAGAAAATTTTAAATCACTTCTAACTTAGAAGTAATAAAAATGAGAAGAAATCATTTGAAATCATTCTTGCCTGACATGTAAACAAGGTTTTGATGCTTAAAAATGGAAAATGGTTTAAAAAAGAAAAAAGTAAAGAAAAACCCCAGGCATTGTGATTATAATTTTACCTTTTCCTAAGGAAGTTTAATGTAAATTAGTCAGCCCAGTAATGGACCAATGGAAACCCAGAAACTCTGTTAGCTAGCAAACACTTAGTTTTGCTAGATAGAGAGAGATGAGACAGCCCAAGGTAAGCACTGGGTTGGTCTTGCAAAATTATTTGCAAATTCAATTGGATAGTGAAAAAGAATGAGCAGAATTCATGATTAATTAGCCAAAAAACCATGGGAGGGTGAAGATTAACAGATTTTGAGAAAGGACCCTGTTAAATTAGCGCAACTCCATAACATTTTAAGGATATAACTAAAAGGAGTACAATAAACCAAAGAAAAATGGAAAAGATTTGTCAAGAATGTTATAAAATTCTTGATTCAATTATAACATTGTTAATACATTTGGACTCCATTATCATAGCTTCCTGTTATATCAAATAAGGAAATAGAAATGGTGCTAAGTAAATCAAAGGTGGGAAGAACAGTTGGATTAGAGAAAATATACATAGCAGTGCTTTGGGTTCGAAGAAAAATTCTAGCTACCTAGAATTTATTAAATTATTTTGTGCCAGGCACTGTGCTAAGTGCTAGGGATACAAAAAAAGACAAAAACAATCCTTGCCCTGTATAATTGTTTTTGTGTACATTTTAGAAAGCTATATCTTATATAAGAAAATGATCTAATAAACTTTACCAATTTTGTAAGTACTGCTGAATTTTTAATATAATGATAATGACATAATTATTGCAGTACTGCCATCTTTTCCCTATTTATACTTTTTCTGCCTTCTCTAGATTAGATTAGAGATACAAATAATTCTTTCTCTTCAGTAATTTACATTCTAATTTAGAAATATTTTTAGTTATACAGTTTTCATTGTAGGACCCAGTCTGTCCTGGATTGTAGGACTCAATCTGTTCCTCAGGTAGGAGTGATACTACTCAGTTCTGCCATTGTTACTGAAAGGTGTGTCAATTTAATCCTATCCTTGGATTTTCCAAATCAGAATTTTCCTTTCAGGATACTATTCCTCCATATATATATTGGGTTTTGTTTTTTTTTTTTTTTTTTTTTTCAATTAAGGTATAAATTTCCTGAAGACTGATCTTGTCTTGGTTTTATGTTTTTATGGACAGTGCTTAGCATAATTCTTGTTCAGTCATTTTCAGTTATGTCCAACTCTTCAAGGCCTCTTTTGGGGTTTTCTTGCAAAAATTATAGAATGGTTTAACCATTTCCTTTACCTCATTTTATAGATGGGTAAACTAGATGAATAGGGTCACAAAGCTAATATATATTTCAGGACAGATTTGAACTTGGGGAAAGGAATCTTCCTGACTCTAGGCTTGGCATCCTATCTACTGCACATAGTGAATGCTTAATACTTTTTCATTTATTCATACTCTGATGCCTCCTTGTGGCCTGGGAGTGGGCCTTGAACTCTCAAAGATTATGCCAGTGTAATGTGATCTAGGTTACAGAGGAATTGCAAGTCTATAGAGCAAACATCAGTTTTCTTAAGTTTGAAAACACACTTAGATTATCCCACATTGGCCAAAGAGTAATATGTTGTTTCCTTCTCCTATAATCACTCCTTTTCTTTATTGTTGGAGAGAATACCACAAAGACAAAAATGATGATCCTTGGCATATTGAATTGTCAATCAGTCAGCAAGTTTATTGTTATATTGGGTATTGATTTAGGCTCTGGGGTTACAAATACAAAGAATGAAAAGGAGCTTATAGTCTGCTGAATAATGCCAAGATTGGGAATGTGGCAGACTAGAAAAGGATGATGCTTTGGTTAGAAATTAAGGTTTGGAAGAGGATTGGGTAGTCTCAATTGTAGATGTGTTGACTTTGAAATGTCTTTGGGATATTGTTTCAGATATCCAAGTAATTGGTAAGATGGCACTGAAGCACAGTGACAAGATGGGGCTGGCTGTAGATCTTTGACTCTTCTTTAAAGAGGATTAATTCAACTCCTGGTGTTTGATGATGTTACTGAGAGGGGATGAAAGGAGAAGAGAATATATTCTGGGTCAGTGCTTATAGTTAGGGAACATGATATGGATTATGGGCTCACCAAGGACACATAAGTGAAAAGGGAGAGCTCATGTTTGTTGTAAGGTAAGAAGCAAAATCCTTATCAGCAGATATGGAGAAGGGGAAGAAATAGGGAGTTTCTGGATTATGGTCAGATTTGTTGTGGGAACAGTATGAAATAAAGAAGAATGTCATTGGATTTAAGGAGGTTGAGGAAATGGAAAGTTGGGAAGTTTGAGAGAGTCATCTATCTACTCATCTATCTACTTTAAGATACTTTAAGTGATGAGAAAAAAACAAAACAGAAAAAACATAGATTTACCATCCCTATCCAGTCATAGGATCATTTGTTTTAGAATTCTAAAGAACCTTAGAGATTATGTAGTTCATCTGTTATTATAGATGAAGAAACATAAGCCAAGAGAAATGAAATAGCTTTTATAGTATCATCTGGGTAATAAGTCGCAGAGATAGCATTTGAATGCAAGTCTTTTTACTCTAAATTCAGTGTTCTTTTTTTTTTTTTTACATTAATATTGTTAATATTCTGAATGTTTATCTTCTCTTTAGTTTGGCTGGTTGAGACAAACCCAGAATTAAATCATATACAGAAGCTTTCTTGATGTTATTGTTTTAGTGGTTAAAATCTTCGTTTTATCATTTACTTATTTTTTGGCTTTATGATTCAATCATAGGATTGCCATTTCTTCAAATACTATAGCACTTAAACAAGTTATTAATCAGTCAGAGAACAGAAGAGTCAGTTGCTTGGTATTCTTTTTGATGGAAATTAATTTCTTATTCATGATTTTAAAGATTGCCAGGATTTTATGTTGGTGAGGAATTTGGAATAATTCCAATAGAAATTAATGAATATTGCCAAGGAAAATAAACCAGAGATAAGATTTTTTAAAATGTGAAGTTATGTTTTCATGTATTTTAGGAACAAGATGGCCTTATTCTTTTTGTTATGTTTATCAATAGACTGAACTAATTGGTAATAGAGACCTTTAGCAAGGTTGATCTTTCAGAAAGGGATCTTTATAAATAGTATCAAGAATCCTTGAGGATGATTGTTGTAGAAACAATAGTAGAAGCAAAGAAATTAAGCATCCCTCATAAAACCATTATAATGGAAATGAATTGATTGCTGTGGTTGCTATATCTACTAATCATATCACTAATATAGGAGCCAGGAAGTCCTTGTTTTTTTTTTCCTATTTAATTCATTAGATAGCCAATTGGTTAAGATTAAAGAATCTTAATTCTGAGTGTTGAGACTTGACTTAACTTAAAATCCAGCTAAGTTTTTAAAGACATATTTCAGAAAGCTATTTAGAAGTATATCACTTAATTCTAATGTTCTGTTTTGGCATATGGCTTTTGGTGTAGTTAAACAGTGACACCTAGTGTTTTTTTTTAAGTTGTATCACACTTTATGCCCCTATTTGGGGTTTTCTTGGCAAAGATACTGGAGTGATTTGTCATTTGCTCCTCCAACTCCTTTTTCAGATGAGGAAACTGAGGCAAACAAGGTTAAGTGATTTGCCTAGGGTCACACAGCTAGAAAGTGTCTGATCTCTGATCTTCCTGCCTCTAGGCATAGTATTTTACTCACAGTACCACTTAGAAGCCTTAATTACATA
Organism: Sminthopsis crassicaudata; assembly: GCF_048593235.1. Classification (NCBI taxonomy): domain Eukaryota; kingdom Metazoa; phylum Chordata; class Mammalia; order Dasyuromorphia; family Dasyuridae; genus Sminthopsis; species Sminthopsis crassicaudata. Next base: position 158,110,577 of record NC_133618.1, read on the forward strand.
ACTGTCACTTTAGTTTAAATCCTCATTACCCCCCAGCTAGATTATTGCAAAAGTCTTCATATTTATTTCCCACCCTCAAATCTTTCTCCATTCTGGTCAGTCCTCTACACTGTTATCAAAATGAAGTCAATTCTAAGTAGCTTCTTATTGCCTCTTGGATTAGATGGAAAGTCTAGAAGTCAACAAGAATATATTGAGCTCTTGCTGTGTCCCAGGCAATGTGCTAGGCATACAAATAAAGTGAAAAATAATACTTGTCCTTTAAGGAACTCTCACATTCTTATGGAGAAATAACATAAAAATAATTGTATACATAGGATAGTCAATTGGAAGTAATCTCAGAGGGAAAGTCCTAGCATTGAGAAGAACTGGGAAAGTTCTCTTGTGGAAACTAGGATTTGAGTTGAGACTTAAAAGGACTCTAGGCTGTAGAGTTGAGAGAGAGCATTTTAGGAAGTGGAGATTTAAGAAAATAGGGTGCTTTGTGTAAACAATAGTAAGGAGACCAGTCACTGGATTGTAGAATATGTGGAAAGGAGGAAGGATAAGAAGATTTAAAAGGTAAAAACTGGATAGATTATAAATGACTTTAAAGCCAAACAGAAGATTTCCTATTTGATCTTAGAGGTAATAGGGAATCACTGAAATTTACTGAATCAAAAGTAACATGATCAGACCTGCACTTTTGGAATATCTCTTTGGCAGCTGAGTTGGAGGAAGATAGACTGGAGTGAGAAGAGATGAGGCAGGGAAACCAATCTAAAGGCTAATACAATAGTCCAAAGATAAAATGTCCCTTGTTCTAGTAGTCTCCTAAGTGAAATCAATGTTCCTTGGAGGGTGTTTTCTAACTCCAAAGGTTATAGAGGAGAAGATGGCTTGCTTTCTACCTTTCCCCTGGTAATTTTGGAGCTTGTCTTTTACACAGTCATATGTATCAATGTGCAAGGCCCCAGTTTCTCGTTTCTTAGCAAGGTTTCAACTCATAAGATCAGTTAGAACCTAACTACTACCCTTGCACCCACAGCAGCAGCTGTGCATGTGTTCTTGTGAAAATTCTGCATATCTACCTCTGACTCTCAAAGTACCCCCTTATGATTCCATTCTGATTCTCATTGGCTACAAATAAATCTTAGGCCAAACCCCATTTGATCATTATTTGGGTCTGGACTGATTCAGATTGAATGTAAGTAGTAGTCAGATTCAGATTGAATGTAAGTAGTAGTCATTTCTTCTTAGGCAAGAAATCCTGAGGGTCTTCCCCTCTCAGATTTGTTTATTTATTTAGATTTTTTTTTTTGGGGGGAAAACTAGGTAAAAGAAGATTCTTTGCTACCTAACCTAAATCACTGTACAGCCTCAGTCAAACTAAAACCTATTGAAGAGCTTACCTTAAAAAAGGCCAATGTCTCCCATTTCATTCTCAGAGCCATTTCTAGCCATATTAATCTACATTTTTTCCACTAGAATCAGATGTGTCTAGAGAGAAAAGTAAGGCAGGTGACTTTGCCCAGCCCTCCCTCCCTTAAATCCAGTTCACTTGCATGTCATGGCATCACCTCCCTGGTGTCATGGTCCTCTTTGAGAAAGAAGGAATAACAACAACCAATCAACTCTGATCAAATGATCAACTCTGATCTCATTACATAATTTATCTTTTCAAATCTATCTCCTTTTCGAATTTCTTAACTTCTTTCCTAACAGTGTTCTGAAGACTATCTTTCTGCTTTGTTTTACCTTTTCCACATACACAACTGGATCTTTAGTTCAGGCCCTAGTATTTTGCATTTTAAAATAAAGTAAAAGTCAAACAATACACATGTTTTAAGTGCCTATTATGTATCAGACACTATGCTAAGTACAGGAGACATAAAAAGAGGCAAAAGATAGTCCTTGTCTTTAGGGAGCTCTCAGTTTAAGAGGAGCAAACAAGCAAATAAATATGTACAAACATGTTCAAACAAGGTATAATAAAGTGAGAAATTAAGAAAGATTGGGAAAGCCTTCCTGTAAAATATGATAGGTAATATGTTCCATGGTCTTCTAATTTACTTACTCAATTTATCTTGAGCTTGATGACTATTTTGTCTTTACTTTTGATTATTCTCCTGTCAAAATTTTACTTTGAAACATCATTTTTAGTTATTTGGAAGGGGGAAAGAATTTGCAAGAGACAGATAATTTACTTATTCTGTCATTTTCCCACAATTCCTTGGATTTAAAATACCATCCCCACTAGTTTTTCTGCTACCCATCTGGCTGTTCTTTCTCTATATCCTTTCCTGGATCATCTTCTGGATCATGCATCCCTCAGAGGTCTCTCCTGGCTCTCTTCTCCTTCTGTACTATAACTGTGCTATATTATGCTATACTTCTCATCAGATCTCATAGATTTTATTATTGTCTCTATGCTGATGATTCTCAAATCTCCCTATCCTGCCCCCAGTCTTTCTGCTGATGCTCTAGTCTTGTGTCTTCTACTGTGTCTCATATATATTGAACTGGATGTCCAGTAGACATCTAAATTCAATATGTCCAACACAGAACTCATTCTCTCTCCCCCTAAGCTCTCCTCCTCCTTTACCTATCTCTTCAGAGGGCAGCATCATCCTTCAGGTTCCGTGCCAACTGAGAGTCATTCTAAATTACTCACTGTCTCTGACCTTCATATCCAAGCTGTTGCCAAGCTGTTGTTGTTTATGTCATCTTTGATAGTAACTAAACTAATTATTGAAAGAAACTTTGTGAATATAGTTTACCTGGATTTTAACACAATTTTTATTATAAAAGTATGCCATACTTTTCTGTTGGAGATTTGTAGGTTAGATGATAATACAATTAGATAAATTCAGAACTGGCTGAATGGTTGGACTCAAAGAATAGTTAATAGTTCATTTTCACTGTGGCAGGAAGTCTTCTGTGGAGAGTATCTTTTAGATTCTTTTATACTTTGCGATTTAATATTTTTATCACTGACTTGGATAAGGGCATAGATGTATGCTTATCAGATTTTCACCTAATACGAAACTAGGAGGGATAGATAACACTGGATGACAATCAGGATTCACAAAAATCTTGAAAGGCTAGAGCATTTTATTGAATCTAATAAGATGGAATTCTACAGGTATAAATGTGGAAGCTTGCACTTAGGTACCAAAAAAAAAAAAAAAAAAAAAAAAAAGAAGCAATTTCACAGTGCAAAATATAAGGGAGATATGACTAGACTGAAATTGTGAAAGGCTAGATGCTTATTACAGTCTTGAAACTCATACATTGGAAGTACCATTTACCCTTCTAGCCTCTCCCTTGATCATCTGCTTAATTATATAGTTCTTCATTAAACCTCCTTTTAAAAAGGTATCTAGGGAAGCTATTCCTCATTTCTTGTTAGGCTGCAATCCAGACTTTCTCTATTGTGTCTCCCAAATCTTTTCATTTTGGAAATATGTTTTGCCTCTGTGACTTCTCCCTAGGTTTGGATAATTCATTTTAGAATCTCCATTTAAGGAGGGTGCCCAGGCCAACTTTGTCTTATTTCCTTTCATGATTACTAATTGATATTCATCTATAGACTACACTTTTGAATTTATCTACCATGTCTACACATTGGATATCTTCTCTACTTTTTTCCTTTTATGTATTGCTTTCCTCCATGAGAATATAAGCTTCTTGAGAAAAAGGACTATCCTTTTTTTCTTCTCCCCCTTTCACACCCCCCCCCCCTTTTTAAACTGCTTAGTATAGTGCCTTACATATTGTAAACACTTAATAAATGCTTGTTGATTGACTGGATTTAGCATACTATAAACTCAAAATAGTCATTATAATGTGGCAGCTAAAAAAAAGCTAATAGAACTCTAGATAGTGAGGCATATTTTTCCACAGATGATGATCCCACTTATAAGACCTCATCTGGTTTTCAGTTCTGGGTGCCTAGTTCTCTAGTAGTGATAGACATTAATGAGCTAGAGAGTTTTTAAAGGAGGAAAACCTGGATATTTCAAGTTCTTGAGTTCATGCCATATGAGGATAAAGGCAATCATTTGGGCAGGTTTTCCTTCAAGAAGAGGGAAATTAGGGGAATTATGATAGCTATTTTTGTGTATTTGAAAGCAGAACTACGAACAGAAGCTACAAAGATGTCAATATAGACTTGATATCACAAAAGTCAAGACAGTTTTTGTGTTTCTGGAGCTTACTAATTCTAGTAGGGAGAGATCATGGGAACTATAAGAGAAGTAGCGTGGTATGTTCCATATCTTAATATTTCATGTTTCTGGAAGTATAGGAAAAATTTAGTTGAAGTCCAGAAGATATCCATAAAGTATATGTGTATGTGTGTGTATGCATATATGTGTGTATACATATGTATATTTATAAACAGAGGAAGAAAGTGCAATGACAAAAACAAACATCAGCAAAATTTAAAGAACCTATAATTTTTTTCTAAAATTTCTTTTCTTAGAAAATAAAAGGTAGTTTTCATGAGGTATATAAAAGGATTTTCTGCAGAAGCTATTGACCAGCTATCTTTTTTTTTTTTTCTAATTTTAAAATAATAAGAAAAAGGCTTATACTTGACTGTGAAACTCAATGGTTTTATATTTATATAAGTTAAAAAAAAATCTCCCTAACAGTGCTATGAGGTATGTAAAGTTACCCCCCACCACTTTACAGATGGAGAAACCAAGTGATTTGCACATGATCATATAACTAACAAATGAATTGTCAAATTGAATTATAAATTGAAACATCTCATACCAGATCCAATGTTCCTTATATTATATACCACATTGCTTCTTAGGGTGAACTTATCATAAAGAAAATAATTTTTAATGAAGATGTCTTTTTAAAATTTGCATTTCATACTTTTCTTTGATGGATTTCCAAATCTTCTTAATATTTGATTATAGTTATATGTTAGGATTACTAAGTGAGAACTGAGGTTGTCTGGATGGTGACAAGGTGAGAATTCAGGTTTTCTGGACAATTACAAGGTGAGAACTCAGGTTGACTTGATAGAGGGGGCAAGCTCATTGGCTGGGGTGGTTCTTCCCAGAAGCCCTTGCATTATCCCACGCCCATTCTCTGGGAGGATAAAAAGAGACAGCACTGGGCGCAGAGAGCAGATCGGCCTGGAGAAGGATAAGAGCTGGAGGAGATTCAGAGCCAGAATTCAAGAAGAAAGACTCTGACACTGAAAGAGCATGGATAATAAAAAGACTGTTAAAGAACTTTAAAACCAGCAGGAATCACTGGTTGCAAAAGAATTATATGGGGATTAGACAAAGATGCTCCTTTAGAGGAGATCATAAGACGCTGTGCTACAGTGGGAACAAATGCTTTTTACACCCGGACAATGATGAATGTGGAAAGACAGGGTCCCTCTTGGCAAGGGACTTCTAGAGAAACTCGGAGATGTTTTCAATGTGGAAAAATTGGACATCTAAGAGCTCAGTGTAGGTATGGAGATACAGTGAGAAGACAGGGTGAGAGAAGACCTAAAACCCCATGTCCAAAGTGCAACAGAGGACTCCATTGGGCATCAGAGTGTAGAATAATTCAGGGAAATGGGATGAGGGGCCCAGGTCCAGGGCCCCAGGCAAAAAAGACTTGGGGCATGATGGCAGCTGATGTTACACCCAAAGAACCTTTAGAAGGCCAGGACTCTGATTTAATCAATCAGCAGAGAAGCAATCACATGGCAGAAAGGGATTACCTGATAAGTCAGTCAAAAGGCAATCAGATTGCAAAAATGGATTACACTTGGGGAGAATACAGGCCTTTTAAACCAACAGGGCTGTGCCCAGTGCAAACAACTCCAATGTAATTGTCAGATGATGAGAAGAGATTTAGAAAGTGGTAAATAGAAGGAAATTAGATAGGTTAACTGCCTGGGAGAGAGGGTTTGCTTGTATTTCTTCAGCAGGAAAAGGAATCAGATGGGTGCCAACGAGTCATATTCACCTTATCCATCAGAGAGAGACAGAAAAAGAGAAAGACCTCAAAATAAAGGAGAAGATCTAAGAAACATCTGACACTGAAAGAGCATGGATAATAAGAAGACTGTTAAAGAACTTTAAAACCAGCAGGAATCATTGGACTTCCTCACACAAGATGAGACTAATGGACAATGGACTTATGGACAATTATAAATTTTCAATTTATGATTATGTTATATACTTCTAGCATGTGTTATGTTACTATGTTACTATGTGCTTATGTAATTTATGTAATTATCTGTAATACTTCCCATATTGATGGATTTATGTTTCAAGGTCATGACTGTCCTATGTTCTAAATCAAAAGAAAGGGGGAGATGTTAGGATTACTAAGTGAGAACTGAGGTTGTCTGGATGGTGACAAGGTGAGAATTCAGGTTTTCTGGACAATTACAAGGTGAGAACTCAGGTTGACTTGATAGAGGGGGCAAGCTCATTGGCTGGGGTGGTTCTTCCCAGAAGCCCTTGCATTATCCCACGCCCATTCTCTGGGAGGATAAAAAGAGACAGCACTGGGCGCAGAGAGCAGATCGGCCTGGAGAAGGATAAGAGCTGGAGGAGATTCAGAGCCAGGATTCAAGAAGAAAGACTCTGCATTGCATCAGGCTTGACGGGGCTCTCTGCAGGAAGGGAAGTCACTTCTAAGGACAAGAGTTAACAGCAACTGCGTGGAGACAACGGTTCACTACAGGAAGAAGAATCTGTCTGAGAGATTTGAGTAGACACAGCAGATCTCTTCCCAGAGAGCGATCCAGCAGCTTCTGGAGACGACAGCACGCTACATTTGGCGCCCAACGTGGGGCAAGGACTTTTGCTTATCCTGACAAGAGGAGCTAGACCAGACCTTTGCAGTTATATAATGAAGAATCCCAAATGATATCTAGATTTCAGGTTTGGGTAATTTCAAGTTTGGGTGCCCTCCAAAATAATAAGAAAGATAGGAAGAAGGGATGGGTAGGTGGGAAAATAATGATATCAAACTTGGACATGTATTTAAGATATCTATGGGACATCTGGTTTGAGATACACCATTAATAGCTTCAGGTTAATGATGGTAACAATGTGTCTGAGGTGGAACTGATCTGTGATCCTTGAAAAAGTATCAAGTTTGCTTTTTAAACAGAAGAAATAATATTGATTGAAATAATATTTACTTTTAATATTATTTTGCAACTTTATACTTAACCAAATTGCTTTTATCGCCTAGTTTCCCATATCTTAAAAAGTAACTAATATTTTTGTTTTATGCAGAAAATCTTGCAACTACTACCTGAAAGGATTTTCTTTCGATGGCATTATCACAGCATAGGTAAGATTATATTTTTTAAAATTTCTAATACTACAAATTTCTTCCTCCTGCTAAAATTTCAAATTAGCTTCATGAAGAGAACTTACTTATACTGAATAATAGTGTTAAAAGTAGTTTGTTTATCCTGCAGGTGGAGCGTAAAGACAAGTGATTTTTAGATTCCGGACAATTTTAGAAATGTTTTCTTCTTTTCCTAAATTACTTTCTTTAGACAAATTATAAATACCCGAATCCTTGTTAAAAAAAAAAGAATACTACTTTCTCCTCCCCTCATCAACACATATTCAGCTTACCACTATTCCCAGTTTTGAACATTTTGAGATGTGGTAGCAATGAATGAATTTGATATGATAACTATAATAATAGCTAACATTTAGATAGCACTTACCGTGAAGAAAATTGCACTTAATAAGAAGAAAGCTACCACTGCGTATTATGTAAGCCACTTTTACAAGCTCAGTAATTTGGCTTCTAAATTCTTGAATTTGTAATTTTAATGATATAGGATATAAAAATTATAAGAAAAAACAAAGTAATGTGGGAAGAAGAGAGGTTTGTCACTTTTAGAATTTTGGACTGTAGGTAATAGAATATCATTTTGTTAATGCAATGATTATGAAATGGATTTTTTTTTTTTTTTTTTTTTTGCTGAGACAATTGGGGTTTAAGTGATTTACCCAGAGTCACACAGCTAGGAAATGTTAAGTGTCTGACACCTGATTTGGACTTAAGTTCTCCTGACTTCAGGGCTGGTGCTCTTTCCACTGCACCACCTAGCTGCTCTAACATGGACATATTTAATAAATGCTTTTTGCCATTTTCACTTTTCTAAAAAATGTTTTCCTTTTTTTCCTTGCTGCAATGTCTGGTGTTTTTCAGTTGTAGTATTGCAGTTATTTGTTTAGTTAATGATCTAAGTGCTTTGAAACAATGATGATACACTCCAGATAACTCTCTTATACTTATTTTTAAACTCTGCAAGGAAGTGATAGATTTTTACTTAAATAAATGTAGCATCTAATAGCATATCGCACATTATAAAACATACAGGACTTAAAAAATATTTTTACAGTAGTAATAGTATCTATCATTTTGCATCCTCTAAATAATCTACATTTATAGATATAGATTGATATACTGCAGGTAGCATATACTTGCAATAGGTTACCAAAAGTAAGAGAGGAAGCTTAACTATAAGCATGTAAAAGACATAACTAGCTGCCATGCTTGAAATACAATTTTTAAAAATTTTACTTCTTGAAGTTATTCTTTTCAAATCCCAATGCAAAATGTAGGGGGGAAAATAGACATCAAGATTTGTGATATTTCTCATAGGTTTTGGATTCATAAACCAGGAGCAAATTAGAATGAGAGATTAATATTTTCATCTTCACTAAATATAATCTTTCTTCACTTTTGTTTGTATAATTTATGGAAAAACCATACACATTTTCTTCAGATAGCACTTTGAAATTTCTGAAAATAAGTAGGCTCCCTCTTAGCATGAATAAATTTAGAATTATATCAAAACTTAATTTACTATGATGTCCTCTGAATGTACTTTTTAAAGTAAATCATTTTAATTTAAGAAATCTACATGCTAGTAAATTTAAATGTTGATAATTGTTCATATAGATAATGAAATTAAACAAATGAAAAGGTAGTTAATGATTATACAGAATTGAGGCTATCAGATTTCATTGACTAATTATATATTGGTCATATGCTTTATAAAATTTTGCTCTATACTAAGGTTCTAAGAAATGGTTACTTAACAATGTCAGTGAGACATGTCTGCTACCTATGGAAAGGAAAAAAATGATAACTGGCCATATGTAATTGTCTTAAAAGCCCCAAAGTAGTATGAATGATTGACAAAATATTAAAATGCTTATTCTGTGTTAGGTACTGTGTTAAAAAACTAGGGATACAATTACAAAAATGCTCTCAGTCCCCTGTATATCCCTTACAGAATCTCTACTGCCTTTACTGAGTCTCTGTTTTACATGATCTTTCCAAACTGCCTTCTTTTCCAAATGGATTATTTATCTCTCCATATTCTTAGATATGTACATTTCCCCTTGAGGAAAAACAGAGATTCATTTTTGTTTTTTTATCACCAGTGTCTTTGTTGATTATGGCCAGGAAGATTTTTTTTTTCTACACTTACTGGGATGTAGCACAAAAAGTTCCCTCATTTTATTGGGGAAGTTGGCCTGTAAGTTTCAGTACTCATCACCAAGATTCTATGTTTTCCAATTTAATAATGTAACTCAGGCCACAACTGTGGATATTGTTGCTAACAAAACAGCTCACAAGTTTTAATGTCTTTAAATTGTGTCTATCAACATTAGTTGACTTTGAACATTAATTTGTTTTTTCCTTTGGAGATTTATTTATCATTCATTTTTATGCATAATAGGAGATAAGTACTTTTTTTTCCCCCTGAGGCAATTGGGGTTCAGTGACTTGCCCAGGGTTACACAGTTAGGAAGTGTTAAATGTTTGAGATCAGATTTGAACTCAGGTCCTAACGGGAGATAAGTACTACATAAAATCCAATGTGGTTAAATAGATTACTGTCATATCAAATACTTTCATAAGTTACATAATTAAAATGGAATTATCTTAAAAGGTCTCTCTGTCTACAGCAGGTATTCATCTCTGAAGGTCACTCTTTTTTAATATTAACTTTTATCTTTGGTTGGGTTTGAATCAAACTGCTTTTCTTTTTCTTTTCATTGTTTATTAGATCTAGCATTCTTTTAATAAGACTATTGCTGTTTCCATTTTAAATACTTAAGTTATTGCTATAAGACATTGACTTTATGTGTGAATTCCCGTATTACAAATGCATGTGTTTTTTTATTTTAGGATCCACTCTAAAGAAGCTTTTGCACACTGGAAATTCTATTAAGGTATTTATCTCTGATGAAAGCAGAATCTCAAACTTTTAATGTCATCAGTTCTCTAAAGTATAATTTTTTAAATTTCACCATAAATATGATTTTATATATTTTTTTAACTAAAAAATTTTAATTTTTGGAATAAAACAAACTTTTCCATAATATAGTAAAATAAAAAAATGATTGCATATGATACTGTACATCTACTATGTACAACTTGTTATTCCTTTCAAATATATAGCATTCATAATAGTTGTATTATAAGTTTTTAAGAGTCAAAATAGTTTATTTGCTCAAAGTTGTTCTTAGAATACTACTGCTATTACTGTGTGCTATTTTGTTGTAATTATTTCACTCTTCATTATTTTGTGCAAATCTTTCCATGTTTTTCTGAAATCCTAGAGCTTATTATTTCTTATTTATCATCAGTAATATTTTATCACATTCTTATACCATAATTTGAATAGCCATTCCCCACTTGATGGGCATCCTTGAAATTTCCAGTTCTTTGTCAACACAAAGAGAACAGCTGTAAACATTTTAGAATATATATGTTCTGTTCTTTCATCCCTAATCATCTTTGGAAATAGACCAAGTAGTTCTATTACTGGGTCAAAGGGTAGTTTATAATAATTTTTTGGGCATAATTCCAAATTGGTCTCAAATGATTGGATCAGTTTATAATTCTACCAACGCTGAGTTAGTACCCCAATTTTGCCACAACCCCTCCAACATTTGTCACTTTCCTCTTCTATCATTTTAACCAATCTGGTAGGTGTAAAATGACACCTCAAGTTTGTTTTAATTTGAATTTCTCTTATCAGTAGTGATTTAGAGCATTTTTCCCATATGATTATAAATTGTTTTAATTTCTTTATGGGAAAACTGCCTATTCATATTCTTTGACCATTTTTCATTTGGGGAAATGACTCATATTCTTACAGATCTTATAAGTTCTTCATATATTTTAGATATGAGACTTTTATCTGATAAAATGTCTGTAAAAGTTGCTTCCTAATTTTCTGCTTTCTTTTTGATCTTGGTTACATTTTTTATTTGTTTAAAATCTTTCTTAATTTAATGTAACCAGATAATTCTGGTTTTATACCTAATTTTATACCTAACTTTACTCTATCTCTTGTTTATTCATAAATTATTCACATATTCATAACTTTGGTAAGTAATATGTTCCATGTTCTTCTAATTTTCTTGTAATAATTCTCTTTATATATGTCATGTATCCATTTTGACCTTATCTTGGTAAATGGTGTAAGATATTGCTCTATGCCCAGTTTCTGCCATACTACTTTCCAGTTTTCCCAACAATTTGTACCATACAATGAATGCTTATTGTGAAATCTTAAGTCTTTACATGTGTAAGTTACAAGGCTATTATGTTTACTTGCTGCTGTAAGTTGTACATCTGTTCTGTTCCATTGATTTATCTTTCTATTAGCCGGTACCAGATAGTTTTGATTACTGCCTTATAACATAATTTAAGATGTCTTACTGCTAAATCTCCTTCCTCTACATTTTTTCATTATTTCCTTTCATATTCTTAACCATATTTTTCCAAATGAATTTCATTATTTTTTTTCTAATTCAGCAAAAAAAAGGTTTTTTGTTTGTTTGTTTTTGTAATTTAACTGGGATGGCATTGAATACATAAATTAGTTTTGATAAACTGCCATTTTTATTAAATTGGCCTTGCCAATGAACAGTTAATCGTTCTTCAATTATTTAATTCTGATTTTATTTGAATAAATTTTTTTTTTATAGTTTTGTTTATATACTTCCTCGGTTTGCTTTGGCAGGTATACTCCCAAGGTATTTTATACTGTCTAGAGTTATTTTAAATGAGGGGTGTGTGTGGGGTGTGTGTGTGTGTGTGTACATACATACATATATGTCTGTTGTTTTTTTTTACTATCTCACAGCATTTTGTTTGTATATGTTTGTGTATATATGTATATGTTTGTAACATATAGGATTGCTGATGATTTATGTGGATTTACTTTATATCCTGCTACTTTGCTAAAATTATTGTTTCAACAAACTTTTAAAAATATTATTCTAATTTGGTATATTGCTAATCAATGACATTTATGAAAAAGAATGTTAATATTTTTATTTCATAGGTAAATTTCTGTGATAATCTGTATTTTAGTTTTATTGAGTATAGTAGAAATTGTATTGGATTTTAGGAGCTAAGAGACTGAAGTTTTAGTTCATACTTTGTCCTTGTGTGATAGCTCTCTTAAACTCTTAGAATCAGTTTTCTTATCTCAAATGAGGATTTAGATGAGACAAAATTTTTGATTCCTTTTTTACACTAACATTCTTGGATTTTAAGGTGTTATGATGCAGTACTTTTTTTGTGAAAGACTTCTATCCATAGACTGATGAAGAAAGGTGACATTATGGACAGACTGAAAAGCTCTGGAAAACTAGATTACTTTGAAACAGATTTACCTTCCTGATGATGCTTTTCTTAGGTTTATATTAAAATGAATGTCTTCTTCAAAAGCATATACCGATTGATGATGGCTGGATTATAGTCTAGAAACATTGATATTCACTTACTTTTTGACCAGCATTTTACTGAGTGTAATTCAACACATGGCTAATCATTTTTAAAAGTCACAGTAGCTTAAAACTTGACACGTTAACTTTTATAAATTCATTATGGATGATATAAAGAGAAGGCTTTCTTAAAGTCTTATACAATCGGTATATATTATGTTTAGTATCTCATAAATACTGACTATAACCTGGGATATGAATTTATCTCAATTGAAATGTAGGCTGTAGGCTGTTCATTTTTTTTTTTCTTCCTGAAGTACTCTTCTTTCCAAGGCTCTTTTTACTACTGATTTCTTTCCCACTTGTGATCCTTCTGTTCTTCAGTATTCTGTTATGCAGTTGTTGTAGGGTTATTTTTTTTTTTTTGGTATGAATAAAATGATCTCTTTAAAATAAAGTGTCTCAAAATCCTCTCCAGATTTTGCTGACTGGCTCCAGTTTGGGGCACTATTGTACTGATAGAAAGTAGGTGAGCTTCATAATTCTGACATAAATAGCAGAAGGAGACCCAGTATCAGTAGAAAGCAAAGATGGGAAAAGTGTAAAAAAATGTGTAAGAGCATGTCAATGGGATTTAATGGCTTGTGTCTTTTAAACCATGAGTTTTAATGAAATATAGTAATTAGAGCAATTTAAAGGTTGTTATCCTTCTGGTAGGGTAAGTAAAATGTCAGTTGGACTTTATCCTTAACATATTTATCTTTTAAATGGAAACAGAAAAACTTGATGCTAGTGTTTTCCCCATGAGATCATTTTCAATTTATCCTGTGTATATCTTTTTTGTATGTAGCTTTTATATATTGTTTTCCCCATTAAATTGTCAGCTTCTTGAGGGCAGGATTAATTTTTAACCCTTTATATCCCCATTCTTAGAATAGTTCTCATTACCTGTTTTTTGAAAGGTGTTAAATAAATGTTCCTTATCTTCATTTAATTTGAGTTAATTGGTCATGTGATTCAGTGATTTGGAAATTTCCATCAGCCATATGGACGGTTAACCCATACATGCATATATGTCCTGTGGGATTCTTGCTTATTATTACATCCTCTCAAAATTTCCCCACACAGGGTCCACATAACATTTTGCATCTCTTTGTATTCATCTGACATCCTGAAGATAGCATTTATACACGTTAGCTATCCAGATACTAACCTTTGTTCTTGCCATGTGATCACCTCATCTTCTCTTCCTATTATAATTCCTTGATAATGTCTTTTATTCTTGTTCTTCAGAGTTTCATTTTGATTATATATTGCATCTTGTTCACATCTTCTGTTTAGTTCTTCATTCTTCTGTGCAATGATTACTATTAATTCTTTGGAGGCAGTTGCATAGTTATCTAGTATGTCAATCAATCGAGAGTTACTATTGTAGTCCACAGTAATTTATATAGACATACCTAGGTCATTACTAGATTTTAAAGATGATTCATTCTATTGTATCAAAAAATAACTTTTTATATAATACTTTGCTCAGACTTATAGTGCCCAACATTATTTGTAACTATTAAACCATATTGAGTATATTTGTAACCAGCATTATAATTTTCTGTAATTGAATTGCTAAAAATGAATTATTAACCAAATAAATAGTGTTCCTGAAAAAAAAAAAAAAGGTAAGTTACTATTGAAAATATAAACCTTTTATTTTCATGGAAAGATTGGAATCAGTAAAGGAGGTTTGAATTTTTCCAAAAGCTATCTAGATTGATCTTCTCTTGTTCAACTTTGGACTCAACTCATTGCTGAGATATACTTAGTTTTTTGGGGAAAAAAAGGTGCTGAACTTTAAACAGAAAATATTTCTCATCCACTTGATCTTATGTGAATGGAGAGACCAAACTCCTTTGAATGGTTACAGTTCTCTTCTTATACCAGGTATTATGCAAGTCATTGGAAGTACAAGTCCAAAGAATTAAGTGGTACCTATTCATAATGAGCTTTCATTCTGAAGGACTAGACAAATTAATTTAAATGCATATATTTTTTCATATATGATATGCAAGTATATATTTATGTAATAAAAATGTAATGTTAATTAATCAACATATACATATAACATGCAAATTAGGGGGAATCAAGAAAAGCTTTATACAAAAAATGGTGCTTAGCTGCATCTTTTTTTTTTTTTTTTTTTCCTGAGGCAATTGGGGTTAAGTGATTTGCCCAGGGTTACAAGTTACACAGCTAGGAAGTGTTAAGTGTCTTGAGATCAAATTTGAAGTCAAGTGCTCCTGACTTCACGACTGGCGTTCTCTACCCACTGCACCACCTAGCTGCCCCATTAACTGTATCTTAAAGGAAGATAGAAACTATGGTGGTGAAGTAGAGATAAGGAGAGAGTGCATACAGATACAGAGGCATAGAGTTAAGAGATGGTGTTATATGTGAAATCTAAAGAAAAAGCCAGTTTGACTGGATTGCTAAATATGGGAGGAGGAATAAATTCCATCTTGTTAGAAAGATAGGGACCAGAATTTGAAGGGCTTAAAAGCCAAGCCAATAAGTCTAGAGTTGATCCTGGAAGCAATAGGAAGTAAGTAGAACTAGCAGAGTAGAGGAATTACACAGTGAAGATGTGTGCTTAAGGGATTTCCCTTTGACAGAAGTTATTGGAATGTATTGGAATGGAGAGGCTACAGCAAAGTGACTAGTTAGGCTGCTTTAATTAACTAGGTGAGGTTATAATTGCCTGTAGTATGATGTTAATTTTGTATATGAAGAAAAGTGATCAGACCTGAGAGATGTGAAAATAGAAATATCAGGATTAGTGGAAGAGAGAAAAGGAGTAGCAAGCTGTCTCAAAGTCTAGAGAAGAGAGTCTCCAGAAGGAGAGACAATAGTGTTACATGCAGCAGATAAGTTGATCAGTGTAGAGAGAGCCCTGGACTTGAGTCATTTGTATTTATTTATCTTTCACATATAATTGTATGATGTTGGAAAAACTATTGTAGTTTTTTTGGTCAATTTCCTCATCTGTAAAATAATATTTCCACTAAATAACTTAAAAGAGTGTTATGAGGATGAAATAGTTGATGGATTGTAACTGTAGAGCACTATATAAATAGAAATTGTATTATGTCTAACTACTTAACTATGATTTTTATTATAACTTCTACTAAGATTTGTCTGTTAGAATGGAGAGATGGGATTTTGTAAACTAGAAAAAACAAGTTTAGAGGAAGACAAAGGCGACCTTTTGCTTAAGATGGTGTTCAGCATCATTCTAATAGGTTATTGTTATCCATCCTTAGTATACAGTGGGAAGAAATAAGTAAATAAAAACAGCAGAATAGAAAAATTTTTCCAGATCTTGTTGAGTTAGATTTTTATTGTAATATCTTCATTTTTTTTTTTGAAATGTGAATTCTCAGAGTATCATACACATTTGTAGTTTAGCTTAAATAATTACTTTTAGGTTAAACAAATTATAGTTTTAATTGGAGGGAGGAGGTAGTTTATATTTGCCACTATTTTTCTCAGATGATCAAGGAAATTGGCCAGTATGCTTTATTTCTTAGTAGCATTTGTTTATTACCAATAGTATTAGTTTTTATAAAGTTTCATTTATCTTATTTTTTTTGTTACAAAACTGTGATGATATTACATTAAGAATAATTTTTAAAAATATTTTTGTTTTTTGTTAGATAAGATGTGAAGGAATCCGGTTGTATCTTCTATGGCTTCAGGCGCTTCAGACAAATTGTGCAGAAGAGCAGGTACTAATTTTTGCCTGCCTTGTACCTGGATTTCCAGCAATCATGTCTTCAAGAGGTCCCTGTACACTTGATACACTTATAAATCCCACTCCTTTTTCATCTGATAGTAAGTAATATTACTAAATGTTGAATTTATCCTTTAAATTTGTGAAATAATTTAATTTGTAGGTATAAATCATAAGCCCTTCTTTTTTGTGAAAGGTAGATTCTACAATAACAAAATCTATAAGGATTTAAAGATGGCTATTGAAGACCCAGAAAAGAAAGTTTACACCAGTAAAGCCCTTGGTACCATCAACATTAGAAATGCTTGTGATATTATACATGGAAATGACACTGAATAAGATGCATTGGTATTTGCCTGGCTACCAAGGACCACTGAGCCTTTATATTGAACTTGCAGTTGAAATCTGAGTTTCTATTCCTAGTAGAATTTGAGCTCCTTGAGAGAAGTGACTGTTCCACTTTTCTGTTTATGTCCCCAGCCTTCAGGATAATGATGTACATATGGAAAGCATTTAAAAAATGCCTTTTCATTCATTCATTCATTCATTCGGTCAGTCAAAATGAAGAATATCTTTTTTTTTTTTTTTTTTTTTAATTGTAGAGACATTAATCCTTTATGAAGCAATTGAATGGATCATACAGACTCCATCTTGTGACTCAGTTCTGGACTTAGTTCAATTCCCTTCCTATTCAATTATGAGTATAGCCCAATTTTTGTCTCATGAGAAAACTTTGTTCATCGTGAGAATCATGACAAAATTATATGGCATTGTTTGAACTTAACCTTGTGTGGCTAGGAAGTTGGATCCTCCTTTATTTGCTTCTTAGCAATCCTTAACTAAAAACTTAGGTTATGCCCTACAGAAATCTGGTCAGAGCTGAAGAATGATGAAAGGAATTTTCTCATAGTTATATATCTTTTTTTCATGTTCCTTTGATTGAATACAGACTCCCAGGGAAAGTGAGATAGCTCTTTTTCTGATTTCAGAGAATTGCATCTGTTTGCTCTCCTTATAACTTGGAAAGTCCCTAATCTTTCCTCCAGTTACATATCAGATAACCTAATTTTACATCCAGGTTAATTGCTTTTCTTTTTTTTTTTTTTTTAACTAATTGGTCTTATTTATTAATTGTTTTTAATGCATAAAAATCTGCTATCTCCTGTATTTTTGGGGTCCAGTATTAAAACTGAAGAAACACTGAAACTAATTTATTGGGGAATTGACACTTTGCTCAGAAACCCAAACCTTTGTTTCCTCAGTCAATTTCATCTTTCACCTACCACAATATAGGTGAATATATATCATAATAATGTTTATGGTTACGTATATATATGTTTATATGTGTTACATATAAGTTTGTGGTTAATGTAGTGCTTTCCACAGAGAAAGCATTTAGTAAATACTTTTTTCCTTCAGTTAGAGTGAACAATATTTTTTTAATAGAGAGAATAGATTCTAATATGAAACTATAAATATATTGAAAAATTATAAGCTTTCATATTTTGAATAGTTTAACTGAAATTGTTTTTTAGCATTGTATTTCCTGATTTAAACAGTTGCTGCCACTACTGCCTGTCAAACTGAACTTTGTAATTCAGTTCAGTTCATCATGATACAAAGATAAATATGATACCATTCCTACCTTTAAGAACCAGAATTCTTACTTTTAAAGATCTAGAATGAAGAAATGGGGTGTTTTAGTGAGGTTTCTTAATGTCTATAATATGAGCATAATGTAAAAAAGTACAAAAGAATGAGCCAAACAAAATGCTTTTAGAAATTTAAGAAGAGAAATTGCATTTTCTATTCGAGGATCAAGAGGTTTTATAGAGGAAGTGCTGCTTGAGATAAAATTTCATTAGGTGGAGAGAAGAGTGGAGGCTGTTTTAAGGACTAAAAATGGCATGAATTTAAGCAGATGAAGGTAGGATAATATACTATATGATATATCATACAGTTAGATTAAAATACAGTGAAAAGGAATAGTGGTAGATTGAAAGTATTCCTAGAGGACCTTCAATATCAGGATAAAATAGACTTATATTTTCTTTAGGTGTAGGCAGTAGGAAACCATTGAAGATTTTTGAGTAGATGACGGTTATGATGAAAGCGGTATTGTTAGGAAGATTACTTGGGCAGTAGTGTCAAGGATGGATCGGGGAGGGTAGAAGCAATAGGTGAAAGAGTTGAGGCTTTTAAAATCCTCCGCAAAAAAAGAAAAAAAATGATAAGGGTATGACTTAGATGATTTTAGTGGGAATGGGGAAGACAGGAAAGAAAAAGGTAGAGACAGAGACAGATAGGCACAGAGATGCAGTAAAACAAACATCTTGGCAACTAATTGGGTATGGAGGCATGAAGGATAGGAAAGAGTCAGACATTCAGTTTGTAGTAATAATTTGAAGATTTTAAATCTGTGTGACACTGATAACAGAGAATTTAGGGAATGCCACAGATTTTGAGAGGAAAAGATGATAAATTTTCTGTTATGTTTAGCTTGAAATATAGTAAAATATCTAGGCAGAAAAAAAATTGGATGGCAGTTAGAAATAATGAGACTAGAGTTTAGAGAAGTCAGAGCTGGAAACAATTATCTTTGGTATAGAGATGAGGATTTGTTAGTTAGTAAACATTTTTAAAGTTCCTATTACATGATAGGCACTGTGCTAGGTGCTGGGGATACAAAGAGAGAGAAAAGACAGTGCTTGCCCTCCAGTTGCTCATGATGCAGGAAGGAAGAAAAGAAAGAAGTAAATGTGCACAAACACATTATGGCTAAGTTAAAGGAAATGCAAAGGCAGTAGAATTAAGAGTCATCAAAAAGTTTCCTATAGAAGATAGAATTTAAGGTGGGATTTAAAGGAAACCAGAAACTGAGAGATAAAAAAGAAAAAGGAAAGCATTCCAAGCTTGGAAAATAGCCAGAAAAAATACCTGGGGCTAACAAATTAATTGGGGAATTTCTAGAAAACCAGTATCATTATGTTGAAGAGTACATGGTATAAGTACATAAGTTGTAAGGAGATTAGAAATGCAGAGCAGATTCTATATTATGAAGGGCCTTGGACACTGAACAATTTTGAGTTTGATCCTATAGTTAATAGGAATCCATTGAAGTTTGAGTGTGAAGTGACATGGGTGAACCTGCAGTTTAATAAAATTACTTTAGAAAGGAGGATACTGAGAAAATGGCAGAGTAGGTCAGAAAATTCCAAGTTCTCCATGTTTCCCCCACAAACAGAACAAAATTGCATCTCAGAGCAAACATAGACCTATGAAAAATGAATAAGACTTGGAGCAGAACAGGGATCTTCCTGAGAAAACCAGGGTATGAAAGACTCTAGGACAGGATTTTAACTGGTGTGAAGTTTAAACACCTCCAGACTAGCTCTGCAGAAACAGCAAAGGAAGGGAATCCTGTGGTTATTCCATGAGTTTGGCTGGAGCCTTAGCTTGAACCACAGAAACTTTTCACCTCTTGGATAGTGGCAGGGAATAGGGAGTTTGGGTCTAAAAAGACTGAGGAAATCTCTGCTGATTAGGAACACTCAGCTGTGGTACTGAGATGTTGACCCAGGTAAGAACGAACCAGCGTACCCAGTGAATGCAGAAGCAGTGAGGAAGGGATATTGCTGGCTGTAGGTTCCAGGAGGCTGGAGCTTTTGGTTTGGGGTTCCAGGTCAGGGGGAAGAGCTGAGGTGAAGCTAGAGGCACAATCCCCCATCCTTCCGTCCCTCCAGGATGAGAGGTGCTCACACTAATAGTTCTCATTTAAAAAAAAAAAATATCAGGCAAAGAAGAAAGAACCCAACCATAGAACATTACCATAGGAATAGGGAAGACTGGGGTTCATCTTTAGGACAGTAAAGTTAAAAACAAAAAAAAAAGCCTCTTCTACCCCAAAGAAGGCAACATGCCCAAAAATAATTTGTGGAATTAAAAAGACTTCAAAAGTCAAATGAGAGAGCTTGAAGAAAAAAATAAAACAAACCAACTATCCAAGAAAAAACAAGATCATGGAAAAAATGTCAACCAAATAGAAAACGAGATGCAGAGTCGTAACAAAGAAAATTAAGTCTTTGAAAATTAGAATTGGGCAAAGACAAGCCATGAAGCTATGAGATCAAATTATAACAAAACAAAATATAAAAAATGAAAAAATAAAAAGAGAATGTGAAACATCTTAGAAGAAAAACAACAAATCTAGAGAACAGATCAAGAAGAGAAACTGTGAACTATAAGAATGATTGGACTACCTGAAAGCTGTGACCAAAAAAAGAACTTTGACATAATAACATATAAACAATCAAAGAAAATTGTCCTGATGGGATAGAATATAAAGGGAAAGTAGAAATTGAAAAAATCCACCAATCACAACCTCAAAGAGATACTGCATGAAAAATACACAGGAATCTTACTGCTAAATTTTGAAACCCCTAAATCAAAGAGAAAATTCTTCAAGAAACAAACAAAAAAATACCCAGTTCATATATGCTGGAGTTAAAATTAGAATTGTACGGGATTTGTGAGCAGCCACAATAAAAGATTTACAAGTCCTGGAATAATATTTATTGACAGTCAAAAGAATCAGGCTTGCAACTAAAAATGTTATATCCAGGGAAATTTTAACTATAATATTAAACCAACAAAAAGACATTAAATGAATTTGCCGATTTTCATGACTTTGTCTCACCAAACTCAAACTTAATAGAGCACTTAACATATTAGAGTCAAGATCAAAGATTAATTTCAAGGACTCAAGGGCAAATTGTTTGTTACAGATTGACATTAATAATTGGATAGATCAAAAGAAAGATTGGGGCAAGGTTTACTTTGATCTAACTCTAAAAACCAAAATTATCTAGGAAAAAATAAAAATAATAATTATACTGTATGAATGAGGTGCAGAGGAAGAGCCTAAACAGAGACCTTAGAGCAAAAGTTGTTAATTCTGAAAACTTACAATTGGAATAGGTTTAATAGGGAACAACACACATACCTACACATTATATCATGAAGGTTATAGCACCGTCCAAAATTTATGTAATAAGGAGAGAAAGAATAGGATAGAGTAGAGTGTGCAGATTTAAGGTAGTGGGACAGGGTGTTTAGAATAATGGGAATGGGATAAAGTTGGAAGGAGAGGTTATGAGAGGGATCTAATAATACACAGATATTAAGTATTAGCAAGGCAAAGTTGAAGAGTAGAATTAAAGTAGAAGAGTTCAGGGATAAAGGTATACATAAACACTATAATAAGGATCAGGAATAGAATTAATTAGAAAAAAAAAGTAGAGCTAGTAATCATCTTTTCCTTTTTTGTCTTTCAATTTTGTTTTTTTCATCTTTTGTATTTTAAAATGCCTTTTAAAAAAATCAGTTTGATTGTTGAATGGAGGACAGACTGGAGTGAGGAGACATTTGAGACAGGCAGGGCCACCAGCAAGCGATTCCAAAAGTCTATATGTGAGGTAATGAGGTCTGGGTTAGAGTGGTGATAGTATCAGAGGAAAAAGGGGGATGTATCAGATAAGATGGTACAGAGGTAAAACTGACTGATTTTGGCAATATCTTGGATATGAAATATAAGAGATGAGGAGGAGCCTGGAGGACTGGGAGGATGCTGGGACCCTGAAGAAAAATAGTGATGTTTGTAGGTGAGGAAAGTTAAGGAGAAAAGACCAAGAATTCCATTTTGGACAGGTTATGTTCATGATGAGATTCGTTGGAGCAGACGAGATCATAAAGTGTGAAGTAAAATAGATGAAGAGAAAAAAAGGTCTAGAACAGAACCCTGCAGAGCACCTATTAGTATTAGTAGGTAGCAGGAGTGCTGGAAGGGTCTCTAGAGAAGAAGATGGTATGGTTAAACTGCTTCACTAGGATAGGGAATATAAAGAAAAGAGGAGAGTCACTAACAAAGAAGTGATGGTCTGAGAGAGAACTGAGGGGTCAAGAGATAGAGGTTGTAGTGTGGACAAAAATTAAATTTGAGAAGAGAAGGAAGAGGGAGTTTTGGAGGGGCATGTGGATTGAGATTAAGGGGTTGGGGGGACTCCTGGAACTTGGAGGAGTAGATAAAATGGGGAAAAGATAAGGTAATAGGAATAGGGTAAAAAAGAGAGACTGAGAAAGAAAAAAAAATAGCGAGTAAAAATAAGATGAAGGGAAATTCATAAGTAGTAATTATAACTTTAAATTTAAATGGGATGAATATGTAGCAGCTCTCTTTGTTGTGGCAAAGAACTGGAAATTGAAGGAATCCCTGGCAATTGGGGAATGGGGTTGTAGTATATGAATGCAATAGAATTTTATTATTCTATAAGAAAGTATGAACTCAGTGATAAAAAGACATGAAATGATGAAAAGTGAAGTGAGCAAAACTAAGAGGACTTTGTATACAGGTAATAGCAATTCTGTTTTAAGAATGACTTTCAGTGACTAAGTCATTTTGTCTATTATAAATACATAAATTAAAAATAAAGGACATGTGAAGAAATCTTTCTACAGCCCAAGAAAGAATTGATAAATAGAAGTATGCATATAATAGTTTTACATATATGTGTCTGTGTATGTGTGTGTACACACACACATATCTATTTGTATCTAGTGGCAGCAATCTCTAGCAAAAAAGGAAAAGAAGAAAATAATTTTGTTGTATACATGGAAGGAATATTAAGTTGTGCATAGCAGATTTGTAGTGTCACATGCAATCTTTATTTTATTGTAATGTGTTATGGAAATGCTTATTTTGTTCTATGAATTGAAAGTAAAATTTAAAAAGAAATCCAATAGATGATGATTAGCTAAAGAGATTTTAGAATTCTTGATTATGTAAAGGAAGTGATGTTAAGGCTGTTTTGAGTGTCAGTATTTTTGATGAAGTCTGGCTGCATGAGGGCAGCAGTGGGGAAGAGAGAAATATTGTGAATCAGGTATTGAGCTCATTGAAGAAGGAAGGAGAATGTCTTTAGTAAATAACCAGAATTTTGATTGATTAGAAGATGTGGATTGTATGGACATCAAAAGAGGAGAATGATGGCGGTAGGAAGAAAACCTGGAAGTGGCAATGGGGAGCAATGGGAATTACAACTTCTTTGCCTCAATCATTGAAAGAAAGGAAAAAAAGTGAAAGTGCAGCCAATGCTAGAAAGGGTGACCAAGGAGGCTTGTGCCATCAGGAGAAACTTGTAATATCTTATGCCCTGTATGAGATGAAATTCTGAGAGGCCTATTCCTAGTAGCATGTGAGACTAATATTGGTGCTATCTTTTGAAGAATAGTGAGGATTGCTTAGGGAAATCTGAAGCTGATCAAAGATCTAAAGTCAACCAGACTAGCATGAGATTTGGAAGGCTAGTGAGTTTGTGGCCTTAAGAACCTTTGAATTGAACTGAAGAAACCAATGAATGCTTCATAGTAGGCCCTGAATTTTTAAAAGATATATATTTTTTATAAGTCATTTTTTGTTTTATTTTGTGGTTTTTTTGCCACAATGTTGGTCCTTTATATAGTGTCGTTTCCATTAAGCAAAATCCTTTTACTTTGGAGACCTTTCCATCCATTGCATCTTTGTAATTCTCTGTCGACCACTTGCCCTTTTATCAGGTCTGAGTATCAACATCAAGCCTTTAGAGATCAATTAAAATGGAGTATTCATAGAATGTAAGGCATTGTAATAAGAAAAATAATTTATGCCCCTGGTATTGACTTCTTATTAAATTCATCTTCCCCAGGAAAACTTTACTACCTTCCTCAGCATTTCTTTTCACTCATTAGGGCATTCAGTTTGGAAGCATCTGAAGAGATCTAGGGGATGGGAAATTAGCTCCTGAAAACCAGAAAAAAGGTCATATTTCTTATTTTTCAAGGTGAAAGAAATGGCCTTATGAGATTTGGTTACCTGAGTAAAATTAGGAATCTTAAGAATGGATAAATAGAAACGATGGTGTAAAGCTTTTCTCTACTGGGGAGATATTTAAATCATACTGCTTGCCATAGGATTAGCTGTTTATTTTTTTTTAAAAAAACTGTTATTGATTCCTCTGGATTCTTTGCTTTCTGATACCTTATTGAAATTTATCTTTAATGAGATTTAATTATGATTCACATTTTAGCAAAGATACATCCTGAAGAAATAACCCCACTCTTGCCAGCTGTCTCGGCTGAAAAAATTGGTGAGGATCAAACCTGCTTTTTTCTTCAAGTATTATTGAGATATATGGTTATTCAGGTAAGAACAAAATACTATGCAATTGAATAGTTATATATTTTACCTCAGATTTTAATTGTTATTAGTTCACAAAATTCAGTCAATCATTATTCACATATAAGTTATGAAGCAGTCTTAATATTAATGTCATACAATTGCTTCAACAAAGGTATGCTAAACTATATTATTTATTTCTAAATGAAAGATTTGGCTTAAATGTTAACCGACTCATTCAAATCCAAGATTTGGCTAAATAATGTTTAACTAAGTTGGAATTTAAAGGTATAGATTTTTGAAAATGATTAGCTCTGTGGGTTTCCAAAGATTTGTCAAGTTCCTGATATATTAGCAATTTTATTTATATTCTTTATAACATTTCCTCCTGTATATTTATATTGTATATTTACAAATAAATTATAGCAGGCATTTGCTGTCATTTTGTAACTTTAGATGTGTGAAACAGATTACAGAATAGAATCAGTTACAGAGTGGAATCATTTGTAAAATACAGGATCAACATTTGATTTTCACAATATAATCACTACATTTAAGTAGAACTTGACATTTCAATGAGATTTTTACTTTAATATTTTATTAAGAACTTAAGAAACACCCTCCAAAACATATACAAATACATCCACATACAAATTTGGACCAAAAAAAAGGAAAAAAAGAATTGAACATGAAACCATGACTACCAATTTTTTAAAAGTATGTAATAAATTCAGCTTGTTTCTTTAAAAACTACTTTGTCAGGGTATCCTTCTTGACTTTCTTCTGTTTTCATGTATTCATTTAAAGAAAATTTTAGTTATCTTTTCTTCCCCCTAATCTTTTTTCTTTCTTGTTTCTCCCTTTTTCCTTGATCACTTTTGTTATGAAAAATGAGGGAAAGGAGGAGAGGGAAAGACACAAACTATAGAGCAATTAAAAACAAGGTAAACTGAAGCATAAAGTTCCAAGTACGGCCAATTTTTTAGTAAAACATGACTTTACCATAAGTAAGATTTCAGCTTCCCCAGTTATGGGATTATAAATTAAAGAATAAAACACTCAATAAGACAAAATATGTTCCAATAACTCAAATAAAATTATGATTAAAAAAAAATCTGCAAAGTAAGAAACTGATGCAGAGAGAAGTGAAAAGAACAATGTGTTCATTAACAACATCATAAAGAAAAACAACTATAAGACCTAAAAGCTCCATTATGGGGTTAATAGGACTTTTTATAATTTTGATAAGAAGGAAGAATCATAGAAGGAAGAATATATGATTGTATAGAAATTGGGATTAAAGATTAAAGTAACAACACCTTTCTTCCTGTATGATTAAGAAATGTTTACTTTTTGAATTTAGCTTCATCAGCAGGTATAGACATAGCAAACCAGATTTCTTTGGATTATAAACCAGACATTCTTGAAGAATAGTTTAATGTATAGATACTAGACCAGACTCACTATTATTCATCTGCATCTTTTAAGGGTAACAAATTTCCTTGACATAAGAATAGAACAGTGGTTAATAGGAGAACTGGATTTATAAACTGAACTCATTACAGCTGACTAAATTTCTGAATTAAGTTGAGACAGAATCATGATTTACGTAGTTACAGGACAAAATCAGTATTTTGTAAATGGGATCAATGAAAAAGAGGCAAAGAATCAATCTGATTATTTCAAAATCAAAACTCTAACCTTGTCACAAATAAGCAGAGGCAAGCAAACAATTTCACATAGTGGCTATGTTAAAAATACGTATTTATTTTTCTGTACCTTGAATCTTACACTTCTCTGTCAGGAGTTAGGTGTTGTGCTTCATCATAAGTTATTTGGACTGATGATCAAAGTTTTTAAGTTTCAGAGTTGTTTTTCTTTATAATGTTGTTATTGTGTACACTGTTATGTTCAGTTCTCTATCACTTCTTATTTTTTTTCTGAAATCATCATTTTATTTCAGTTATTGGAAAATATTTTGCTTTTTTGAGTGCTCTATTATATAATTTATATTGGCATTATACTTGATGGCTGTAAAGTTTTTTCTATGGTTTATTTGGATTTTTGCCTCATTGGATTGTACTTGATTGTGTTTTTTCACATTAAGCTTTAAATACTGGTGAGGCAGAGTACTTGAGTGAATGTTTTGGTTGATCACTAAGTCACACACAGTATAAACTGATTTGCAGAATGCCATTGCTGTTTAAGGTTTGTAATTAGTTAAAAGATGTGTTCAGAGGAATAAGCACTTAAAATTCATGTGAATAGATTGTGACTTTTGCCATACTTTTAAAATATTAAGATCTCTTTAAGGGATAGATGGCCTAGTACAATCAGGAGTGTACTGGGAGTCAGGAAAACTTGGGTTCAAATCTTGCCTCTGATTCTTATTAGTATTGTGATCCTGGCAAGTCAATTAACCTCTTGAGCTTCAGTTTTCTTTTCTGGAAAATGAGGAAATTTTGTACATGGAGTAACTGCTTCATAGGGTTTTTGCAAAATACAAGTGAAATATTATACGTAAATATTTTTCATATTTTAAGAGGTTGTATAAACACTATTTGAAGTATGTAGATATAAAGCTGCTTATGTTGTGTTTTCTGTTTAAAAGTTTTTGTCATAATGATTTACTTGAAACATTATTTTTGAAAATGAGCTGTACAAGTTCACCTATTTTATAATTCTCTCTTTACCATGACTGTTTAAATTTTTATTATGCTTTTGTAGCATAAAGTAGGAATGAAAGGATTGCAGCAAGAAAAATTTATTTGGTCAGGTCTCAATTCTAATTCCATTTCTTCCAAAAACTAGTTCTGTGGCCTCTGGGCAAATTAACTTTTCCAGATTTATATTTCCTTATCTATAAAATGAGGAGATTGATCTAGCTTCTCCCTAACATGTCTCCTAGATTTATAATTATATTATCATTCTCATTTCCAAAATAGTGTGTTGGCTATTGAAAATCTATTGCAAATCTTTTCAGTGTGGTCCTTGATCTTTTGCACATGATTTGCTCATGATCAAGTACTGATTTGGGTGTGTGTTATATGAGAGCTAGGCGCTATGGAGTTAAATGTTGTGCCACTAATAAGATAAAAATTGTAATATATATAACTTCTATGGGAGCATAAAGTGAAGGAAAGGGGTTCTCTTAAGCTGTGGAATTTCCACAAAATTCTAAACTACTTAGAAAAATATTAGGAAACTGATATAGAAATGAGTTTCTAAACCTTTGGCTCATAGTAATGGATATGTATTACAAGATAAAGTTTAAATAAATGTTGAAAGAAGTTAATTCCAAAAAGTAACAGTAACAAACATTAAGTACCCACAATTAAGAAAAAGAACAGGCCTTATTCGCAAATTGCTTACATTTAATTTGGGGTATTAAAACACATACCAATAAGTGTTATGATTCTGAACTGAAACGAAGGCTGCTCCCAGAAGCCCCCCAAGAAACCTGCTCCCAGAGAATATTACGATTTAGAGAAGAACATTACAAATAAGTAAATACAGAGACAATGCAAAATATTGCTTATTCCTGGAACAAGTTGCACCTGAGCTGTGCTTTGAAAGAAGTTAAAATTTTTATGAAACCAAAATGAGAACATGTGTCAGTCACACAGCCACACAATAATAAGGTCATGGAGATAAGGAGGCAAAATGCAATGAATAGGGAGTGGACCATAATTGCCATATGCTATTTTGCCTTAGTTTTGATACACATGTGTGAAGTTCTGTTTCTCTAGATTATAATCATTCTCTTGGGGGGGCAGGTTTCTTGAGGGAGCTTCTAGAGCCAGCCTTAGTTTCAGTGTCCCCCCTCCCCCCCCTTCCCGCTAGCTTTAATACCTCTTGACAGAATGTCTCCAGCCAGTTTCAGTCTATAGCTCCCTCTGAATCTAAAGCCTCCAGCCAGCATGAAGGTAGATGTGGGAATGAATCAGACTCTGCCTCCTAGAGTGTGGGATTGTGGGCTTCCCAGAAGTCAATCCTAGATGTGAATCTCCTGGAAGTCCATGAGCAGACTTTTCCTTTAGACTTGTGAATCTGCTCTTGTCCAAGTGTCCCCAGGCAGCACCACAGTAGAATCTCAAATCCTCTTCTTCCTGAATCCTGCCTGGCTCCTTATATGCTCCCAGAGAATGGACTTGTGGGTACTCCATGGGCTTGTGGGGGCTCCTTAAGGAACCAATGAGTGAACTCCTTTAAAGGTGTAAACTCCTTTAAAGGTGTGAACTCTGAACTAGAGAATTGTTAAGTATACCAACTTAGCACCTTGTAAGGATCCTAACACATGTTTTGTGTTTAATCTCCTTTTTTCCCCACTAAAGGTTTTAAAGATTAGAAAAGATTTGATTACAGACATATAAGGAAAGAAACATATTAGGATATTTAGGTACTGTGAAATTAAAATATTGTTATATGAATAAATTACAGCTTTTGATAAAAGTTCTAAAATACTTGTTTTTAAACCGTTCTTCATACTATAGCTCTTGGGCTTTGTTAAAATATTGTTAAAAGCCTAATTTTAAATAATTAATTTAATTAGTTTTAGTTTTCAACTTTTCCTTTTACTGTGAAGATATTTATAATTTTTGAGAATCCTATAGTTCAATGTATGTTGATTTGGAAGAAAATGTATTATATATATTATTTTTTAAATATTTAAAGGCTGCAAGCTTGGAATGGAAGAATAAGGAGAACCAAGACACTGGCTTTAAATTTCTCTTTACTTTGTTTCGAAAGTATTATCTTCCCCATTTGTTTCCCTCATTTACAAAATTAACCAACCTCTACAAACCTGTCTTGGGTAAGTAGTGATTTTAGCTACTTCTACTGAATTTTGAATAGTTTCCTTTTACATCATCATTACAATTTTTACTAAAAAATATAATTAATCAATTTTAAAAGGTTAAATAACATAAATACTTTTTAAACCTCTGCTTTTAAAGAATTTCCTAAGAAAATACAATTTTTATTCTTCTAACATTTAAATTATTCATACTCTCACAAGGAAACAAGTCATCAAAAGATAATTTATATTGGGTTTGGAATGCATTATTTTTGGCTATAATTTTACTGCCTTTAGGAAATATTAAAATTAATTTTCATTTCCTGAGGATCCTATAGCAGGTGATAGAAATATTATAATTTAAAGAGATCAATCCAGAATTAAAATTTGTTTTTGAAAAGTGAGTAAGTTGCCTGTAATAAAATCCAGAACTGCCTGTCTTGTTGTAGAGCGCATAAATGCATTTTAATCTTTCCTGCACTAAAAGCAGTAGCTTTGACAAGGAGGAGGAAGAGGAGAGAGAGAGAGAGAGGGGTGGGGAGGGAGGGAGAGAGTGTATGTGTGTGAGAGAGAGAGACAGACAGACAGACACAGAATGTGTGTGTGTGTGTGTGTGTGAGATTTGGAGAGGGATAACTGAGACTACTTACTTATTCTTGCATTTTTTTACCATCAATTTTTTGGTAAAGATGCACTTGCTAAAAGCTTTGCTGCTTATGAAACAACAGATTCTGTATCCGTGTATGATTGTAATCATATTTAGAAAAATTATCATGGTAGATAGACAACTGCATATGCATACTATAATATGTTTTATTATCTCAAAGCTATTTCCACATTTAAATCTATGATAGAGGAGAAAAAAGGCTGAAAAAATATATATTTGGCTGACCTTCTAGAAGGTGTGCTAGATTAAAAATGAAAGAAAACCTTTCAAAACTGTATTATCCAGTGATGATACCTTCTAATTTAACAGATTCTGCTGCCAGGAAAAATGTTTAGCAAATTAAAAAATCAATAAATTTGGTTAATTTTAAGCCTTAAAAGGACGTAAGGATGAATACAGTAACGCTGGGTATCAGCCACAGGTGGTTCTTTACCCCATTATTTTTATCCTCATTACCAGAGAATTTTACAGAATGCTTTAAAATATTTAATATATTTGCCTCAGCAGTGATATGAAGTAGTTGTATTCACTTTAATTACAGTAGGATCATAGATTTAGACTTGAAAGGGAACTTTGAGCCTCTTGAGTTCAGTTCCTTCATTTTACAAATGAGGAAGCACAGAAAAAAGTCCAAGGTCATACATCTGCTATGTGTCTAACCATGATGTTTCCATAATAACAAGGCTAGCACTCTTTCCACTAATCCATGCTGCCTTTCTCTGTATTATATGTCTGTAACATATATGGATTTTTTTTTACCTGAATTTGTAATTTTAATTTGTGTAGATACCTCCTTAAAGGGAAACTACTTGTACCAATATACATCAGTAACTTTTTGAGAGTTATTTTGAGCCTTGAAAATTTAGGTAATTTTCTCAGGATATCAAACAGTATTGCTGTGTTCATTGAATTTGTATCCCCAGTGCCTATCAAAATGCCTGACATATAACACTTTGAAATACTTATTGAATGATGTATTAGAAATGGAACTTGAACCCAGGTCAACAATGCCATGTTAACTATACTACTTATATTGGTACAAAAGGTGGTCTTTAGATGTAAAACAATATAGGCTAAAAATAAATAAATAATTAAGATGCAAAATTATTTCCTAATCAGAATCTAATATAGAGACAATGTTGGTGCTATCAAAAAGTACTACTTTTAAAAAATGAAATTTGAGTGTCAGAATCAAGAAATCCTTATACCAGTTCAATATAACAGCATTCTAATTTAGACAGATGTATCAAATGCAAATATTTACTTAACTAGATTGTGTACTCTTTTTATATTACCAGACATCCCCCATTCAAGACCAAAACCAGTATATGTTACTGCAACTCGAAATAATGAAAATACTTATAGCACAAAAATTCCATATATGGCAGCTCGTGTTGCTTTTATTAAGTGGATTGTAACATTTTTTCTGGAAAAGAAATACCTAACAACAACTCAGAATACTAAAAATGGAGGAGAAGGATTGCCTAAAATTATCCAGGTATTTTACTAATCTTTTTTCTCACTTTCTTCAATTTTTATCCAAGAAACACAAACAGCCAAAGGAAATAGATTGAATTTTTTTGGGAGGTAGACTGACTAGTAGTGTAAGAACCAGAAACAGTTATTACCAAGTTGTGTTATTATGTACTAATCAATGTGTAATTGGAAAGATCAGTCCTTTCCTAAAGAAAATTTTACATTTTCAAATATTATCTGATTCTACTTTGATTCCAGAATGTTTGTTAAGCTACAAAATTGTCACAACTAAAATTGCCAATATTTTCTGTCTCCTGATGTCCTTTTGCCAGTATTCAGAAGATAAAACAACTTTGCAAATGTGTTTAGAAGCATATTCTTGAAATATATGTTTGAGCGAAATTTAAGGGACAGCCATCAAATCAATAGTTTCTTTATGCATAAATTTTCTATCTTGAATTATTTGATCTGGCAAATTAATCTTAAACCACATGATACTAAGGGACTAGATAATAGTAATCTGTAGTATAGTACTTAATCTTCTAGTATGGGCCAAGTAATCTCCATGTTGTCAAACTAGCCCTTTGGTATGGTCATTGCTGACATTTATAATTTAAATATACTTTGTCATAAATTGTCTCTATAGCCAGAGGATGTTATTTCCTTGTTGAGCTTCCTTTTTTATCCTTTATTTACAAAACATTAGTATCCTCACATTCTTTTCAAAAGAGATTAAAAAAGGGCCTAGAAACTTCTTCAGCCTGAAGACATTTGATTTCCTTGCCAAATCTGAGATAGATGGAAACAAAGGGCAACAGTGGTTAAAATAAACTTTTGTAAACTTACAAATAATGATGTTGTAAAATTATGGATAGTATCATTCCATGAAACTGAGAAGCAGAGCTGGCAAAAAAAATCAGTATCTAGGAAACTTGGCAAAGAGACTTAACTAAGCTTTATCATTATATGAGAATTGTAAGGATGAAAATAGTAAGATGGTGAGCCCATGAGAAAATAAAAAAGGTCTGTTAATTTATCTTTGATAGTGGAACTACCATATTTAGATTCCAAATTCACAGCCCTCCAAAGAGTTTTTGATTTTACTCTCATTCGTTCTTATGGATCACATGATTTATCAATGGATTATGGACAAATGTTTATAAGATTTTCAAGTCACTGTTTACTTGGAGGCAACTATTCAGTCTCCATTTTTATAGTAATTCCAGCTGATTAACCATTTGTTCAAACTGTATTTTTATATTTATAATTTTATACCTATAGATCAAACTCTTTAATTAGTTAATAATTATTCTAGGTGGGAAATATAATTGGAGTAGGGGAAGGGATAACTTATAAATGAGATATTTGTTATGTAAAGTACAAGCTATGGAGACTACTTGGCTGTCTACTAAAAGATTTTGGGATTACAATTTTGATGATTTTCCTGCAAACCTAAACTGAAAGTTGATAGTAATCAAAAATCCTTTAAGCAATAAGTATTTTAGTTTTAAAAAATGTGACTTTATGTTTTGTAAGCTTTTTCAGCAAGTTGCAACTATTCTTTTCTAGAATGTTGGTGGAATAGTACAAGAGAAAACCTCTGAGTTGGAAGTTAGTGGACCATCTGAACAGGATAAGAATCATTCTAATAGCAGTACTTTGTCTGATCGAAGACTTAGTAATTCCAGCCTTTGTAGTATTGAAGAAGAGCATCAGACTGTATATGAAATGGTTCAGCGAATTCTTTTGTCTACCCGAGGTTATGTCAATTTTATCAATGAAGTATTTCGTCAGGTTAGTGGAATATATGAGTCCCTTGTGTTTAGAAGGGCTGTTAACAATTTCATTTCTGTAATTAGGTGATGATTCTAAAAAACTTAATGATGAATAGTGATCCTTCTCATTTCTTCCTATACAGTTTTATTTCTTGATTTTTTTGAAACGCCTTATTATTAACACTGTTAGTAATGCACTTAACACTGTGCATGCACAACTCTGTGTGTGTGTGTGTGTGTGTGTGTGTGTGTGTGTGTGTGTGTGTATGTATTGAATGGCCTTTTAGATTTTTGAATCTTATTAAATGCTATAATATTAAGGTAATGTTATCTTCCTTTTTGTTTCTTAAATCTCCTTTGGTACTTTTAAAGATCCACTATTTTATTGGTATGAAGACTATATAATACAGGTTACAATCTAAATGTCATGTTTCAATATGTAATTTTCTTTTATTATTTCAGGCATTTTTGTTGCCTTCCTGTGACATATCTGTAACAAGAAAAATGGTCAAAGTATATAGAAAGTGGATATTACAGGACAAACCTTTGTTCATGGAGGAACCTGATAAAAAAGACATTATTGAAGATAATGATGCAAATTTGGGATTTTCAGTGACTGAGACAGATAACAAACAGGTGCTATTTTATTTGCTATATTAGCTAGGAATACATTATAGATAGGAAATGGATAGAGACAAGTTTCCTTCAGTGTTTAATCATCTTTAAACTGCATTGCTTTTGGAATCTGTGAATAGTGAGACTGTGAGCAATTTCATAAAAGGTTTTAAACTTTTGCAGAAGGAGCGTCAAGGCAAGGACTCCTTAACTAACAAATTACAGCATACCACCCTTTCTGGTTCACTGTCTCCAATGCTGATTATTTAATAAAGTATTTTCTTATATTTATGCTTTACATGTAACTATTACATTTTTAACCTTTATATTTATGTAAATAGAATTTGGGGTGATAGTAGGCTTCAGAGAAATGGTCTCCATTAAGGTAACCAGATCAATTCAGTAATTTGTAAGAAAATTTGTAAGATAATGACAATAATTTCTAGTATCCTCTCCTTTAAGGCTTTCTAAAATACTTATAAGCATTGTCATGTGATTGAAATTATATGTACCATATATTTGATTTTTTTAAAAAATTTTTTACCTAGCTAGAAGTCATGCAGAGGGTACATGTATATAAAACAGCGTATTGTTGAAAAACAAAAGCAACTGCTAGGTTTTATTTAGATTTCTAACAAAATTGCTTAAAAAAATAGTCTGACGTAATTTCTAAAAGTACATTTTTATGGCAAATAATTTATTAAATGCTTTGACATTTTCAAACTAGAGGTGTATCAATAATAATCTCTATTACTAGCAGTCTTGACTTTTAAAATAACTGGCTACATGCCTTATAATAAGTATGAATAAAATGAGTAAGTACACATTTGTCATTTTTAAGCTTTTGAATAATATTTCTTCTGCATTAATTAGTTATTGTTTTTAAAAGGCCACAACTGAACATTCTGGTCACAAACGATCTTCAAGCTGGGGACGAACTTACTCCTTTACTAGTGCTGTTAGTAGAGGCTGTATATTAGAAGATGATAATAAGAATATTAAAGCTGGTGTACAAGCTACACTACAGGTATGTGGCAGAACAATAAAATGAAAAATACCCAAGAAATGTTATGTACTTAAATATTTTATTATTGTGGTATAATTTCATTTTAATGATTTTATGTTATTAACAGGTAGTAATCTTTAACACATTTAAAATTGAAGTGATCAGCAACTAGAATCTATGAAATTCTCATTTTAACTCTTTTTCTGACAAACTACAGAGCTTCTGTTTTTATTTTCTTACTGTGTAGTTTTATAGAACAAGCTATTATTGTTGTTTCAGTTGTGTTTGGCTCTTCGTGACTTTTTTGAGGGTTTTCTTGGCAGAGATACTGTAGTGGCTTGCCATTTCCTTTTCCAGCTTATTTACAGATGTGGAAACTGAATAAAATAGTTAAGTAGTTTACCTGAGTCACTGGGCTAGTAAGTGTCAGAGATTAGATAAGATCTCTTGAAAAGCAGTCTTTGGGCCCAGGGCTCCCTGCACTATGGTTCTACCTAAGTGCCTTTATGGGGGGAGACTTACAAAAATATAAATTCTTTTTGGGGAGAGGTGTAGGAGAAATTTTATAGTAATGGGACTGTCATGTAACTCTGATTTGTCAGAGAAGTATTTGGAACATATCCTGGCTTTAGTACTTCACTGCATTGTGACCTTAGGCAATCACCTAATCTTGTTGAAAATCAGCTTCCTTATATGTAAAGTAGGGATAATAGTATTAGTTTTATCCACTCAAAGGATTTCTATGTGGAAAGTACTATAGAGTTATATAAAAGTGAGTAGTAGTTGTTATATTACTTTTTACTTGGTGCATATGATAATCATTTAATTCAAAAGTTTCCCAGCTATACCTATTTATACCCATAAGCTAAGAATCATTTTTTGAAATAATTGTTTAAAAGTGTATAAACGATTCTCAACTCCCTGGACTATACAAAAGCAGGCGGCTGGCAGATTTTGGCAGTGGGCGATGGTTTGTGAACTCTTGATTTAAATTGTCTTTACCCTAATTTGCAGTTGGAATGCATCAATAATTGCTGTTTCATTACCTTTAGATCACAAGATTCAGAGCCAGCCCAGAACCTTCCTTTTAAGGGCAAACACTTACTAGATCCTTTCTGTTTCTCTCACAGTGTGTTCCCTGTTTTAAAGCTGGCCATTTTCACTGGCTGCTCCTCATTCCTGGGTTTCTTTCCATCTTCATCTCTGCATGTTGGCTTCTTTGGCTTCCTTTAAGTCCTGGCTAACATCTCATCTTGTATAGGAAGCCTTTCCTAATCCTCCTTAACTCATAGGCCTTCACTCTCTTGATTTTCTGCAGTTTATGTAGTTTATCATAGTTGTTTGCTTGTTATGTCTCTTGCTAGACTGTGAGCTCCTTGAGGGCAGGAACTGTCTTTGTAATCTCAACACAAGACAGAACCTAGTATTTTGTTGATGTTTAATAAATGTTTTTGATTAGTTGAAGTGACTTGTTCTGATTTTAGAGAAGAGAGTTTAGGGTTAGATCCCAATTCTTCTGACTCAAAATTCAGTATTCTTTTGAGTGTTCCATGATGCTTGTCTTATAAGTTAATTATTTCTCTCTTAAAATTTGTTTTTGTCATACATACATATATATAAAAGTAGAAGAAATTCTTTTCACAAATGTCCATTTTTTTCTTTACTTCCTTGTAAACTGTTCTTTGGTTCTCTGCTGTGTACCTTATTTACTTTATACTTTTTTCTCCCTTTCATTTCCCTCTCTCCCCCCCATATACAAGCTACAGTTAAGAAAAGATGTATTTATATATAGATATATGCATACATACATACACTCATATCTATACATATTCCATATACACACACATGTTTCTGCTGACTCTTTCATTAAATTCTGCTCCATAACTTGCCTTGCTATTACTTATCCCTATCCATGGATCCCCCCCCCCTTTTTTTTTAAAATAAATTTTGGAGAGTGCTATATACCCTTCATGGTGTATATGTAGTGCCGTCTATTTAACTCATTCTCGATGCCAGTAGGTTTTCCGAACCATGTGCCCTCCTTCCCCTCTAATGTCTTTGTGTAGGACCCAGCTTCTTAACCTGTGGATCACACCACGTATGGATTCTTATAATTGAATGTAGGGTTTATGAAATTATGATTTATTATTAAAGTTTCCATAGTCATTTCCCCCTTACCAACCAATTTTTTATTGGCAGGAATCAGATCTAGAATAGAATTGTTCTCTTTTCCCCCTTTTAATGCATGATCCTTAAAGCAACTCAGGAAATTAGGCAGATAGATTGGAATGCTCTTGCTATGTGCAAATACTATCACTTGTATCTTAGTCCAAAGGT
The DNA here is from genome assembly GCF_048593235.1 of Sminthopsis crassicaudata. Taxonomy (NCBI): domain Eukaryota; kingdom Metazoa; phylum Chordata; class Mammalia; order Dasyuromorphia; family Dasyuridae; genus Sminthopsis; species Sminthopsis crassicaudata. The sequence continues at coordinate 158,147,981 of NC_133618.1, forward strand.
CTCCTCCAATGCCTCTTTTTGTTAGGGTTATCTATGGTTTATCCCTAACCACAGACTAACATCTTAATCTTTTTTAGTTGGTCTTACCCCAGGTCTTTGCCATCCAGTCAGTCAGAAGGTTCCCGAGGTGTGGAATACTCTCCCTTCTCATTTTGGTTTTGTAGAATCCCTTGTTTACTTTTTGGAGTACATTTTTGTCGTGATTTCCTTCCTGACATCTCTCCTGGTCTCCCTAATTTCTAGTGTTTATTATCTTTTTGCTTTTTTATATGCTTGTACTTATTACCTTGTTTATGTGATATATCCTCCAGGAGAATGGAAGCTCCTCAAGGACAGGCATTGTTTTTTATTATTATTATTATTACTAGAAATAATAATAATCATAATTAGTATTTATATAGGTCTTTAAAGTTTGCAAATTGTCATACTTATGTTATCTCATTTGATCCTTGGATTAACTAAAGTAGATATTACTATTCCCATTTTACAGATGAAGAGATTGAGGCAAACAAGTTAAATTACTTGTCCATTTACGCAAGTAGAAAGTATTTGAGACATGATTTATATAACTCTGGTCTTCTGGACTCTATATTCTGCAATGAGCTGAATCTTTTAGGTTCTAAGTAGCAAATCCAACTAAAAGAACAAACTAATTATAAAAATAATAATAATAATAATAAAGTCTTTATTATTAATATATTTATTGTTTATTATTATTATTAATTTATAATTATAGTTATAATTATATATATAATTATAATTTATTATTAATTGTTAATATTAATATATTTATTATTAATAAATAATAATAATAAAAAATAATAAAGTCTTTATTTTATATGGGAAATTGCCATAGTGATTATATAAATCTTTTGCAAATCTGGATAATTTTTACTTGATGATTTTCTCAAGTCTAGTAATTGAATATTATCTAAGCAGTTGCTAAAAATACCCCCTTTTAGTCACGCTTATTAGTATTTCAGATAGAGTACTTTTGTCAACAATTGAGATAATAGGCATTGCTTTTAGAATGGATATATATCTTTCCTTTTTTTTAGTTAAATTATGCTATATCTCAAATCATTTAAGGTTTATGAATTGAGAACGGATTCCCTATTTTTCCCAGCTCTGAAGAACTGGCCAATATCGGGGTCTTTAACCCAGATTTGTTCTTAACCTTAATGCAGATTTTGCAGTTTGTTGTACCCATTGAACTTGATACTTGTTACATTCTTTCATTAAGAAAAAGTGCTCAAAACTCAACATTGAAGTTACTTAATAAATATTAAATCTTATTTTATGTGCAGTATTTTGTATTAAGCTCTATACAAGGAAAGTGGAATATGGTTTCTGTCTTTATTAGTTGTCATTCTAGTATGTTTATAAGGTGAAAGACCATGAATAGATTCGTATGCATTTTTGTTTCTGTATGTTGACTTATGAAGCTTTGGGAACATTTTTTCTTGGCATGATCAAAAGTTATAGATTCAAATTAAGCATGCTAATAATTTTAGGCAGTTATTTAGTGCAGTCTTTATTTCAGTCTTAAAATTTACTATGCTCCTGACTGTATTTTAGATTTTGCTAAAAAGATACTCTTCTTTTCAATAACAGATGATTATATTTGATTAAAATGAAGCCATTCATAGTTTCTGTTTTAGGAAAGCATTTGGGAGATTTTGTTTTAATGGAGGTTTCTTTCTTTACAAGAAAATTATCAAACTATTTTAGTGCAAGTGATTTTTTTTTTTTTTTTTACATCAGAAAATTCAAAATCATTAAGTAAGCACATTTTTTACATGGTCATTTTGAATTTGAATATAATCAGTGATTTTTCTCTAGTTAGCAGAGTTGAGTAGAGGGCAAGGTAAGACTCAATATGCAAATAAGCCAGTTAACTATATAAAGTTAAATAATGATAGAATATATTCTTAAATGTTTAGCTGTGCTGCACATTTTTAAGACTTAATATAAGTCTCCTTTCACCAAAAAGGGATCTGGGCAAAAGAGTATGACTTGAAGTGTTGCTACTGGGTCTGTATCCCAAAAAAATCATAGTAAAGGAAAAAGGACCCACATGTCAAACACGTTTGTTAGCAGCCCTTTTTGTATGTCAAAGAACTGGAAACTTGAGTGGATGCCTATCATTTTGGGAATGGCTAAATAAATTATTGTATATGAATGTTATAGAATGTTATTGTTTTACAATTAATGATCAGCAGGATGATTTCAGAAAGGCCTTAAAAAAAAAAAAAAGACTTATATGAACTGTTGCTAAGTAAAGTGAGTAGAACTGAGAGAATATTGTACACAGCAACAGCAAGATTAGATCAATTCTTATGGATGTGGTTCTTTTTTTTTTTTTCAAGAATTTCATTTATATTCTTTTATTTTTAATATGCTAAATACAATGTATGTTTACATATCCATACAGTTATTTTGTTGCACAAGAAAAATCGGACTAAGACATAAGGTAAAAATAACCTGAGAAGGAAATCAAAAGTGCAGGCGGACATAAAGAGAGGGAGTAGAAATGCTGTGTTGTGGTTCATATTCATTTTCCATAGTTCTTTCCCTGGGTGTAGCTGGTTCTCTTCATTATTAAACAAATGGAACTCATTTGGTTCATCTTATTGTTGAAGAGAGCCGTGTCTATCAGTATTGCTCATTGTAAGGGCCCTTTAAATGGGCGGACACAGTGCATCGGGAGATTGAGGCCCGGAAATAATTTCTGTGGATATTAGGACTGCCCTTGGGCGGGATCCTGGCCATATTGAGATAGCTTCGTAATGGGTGACTCTCTCGCTGATTGGCTGTGTGTGTGACCTCACAGGCCCTATGTAAGCCCACTGCAGGCAGCAACCGCCCTCTTTAACCTCCTGCTGTTCACCCTGGCTCCTAGCCTGGGTGGCCAAGCCAAGATGGGTAGCCGAAAGAGGTAAGGATTTTGGTAGTGAACACGTGGGTCTTCTGACCAGGTGTTCACTCGGGAACCAACAAGTCAGGGCATCAGTTAGGGCATTATGTGAGTAGGTATAATAAAGGCTTTTAAGATTACACGTGGTTGTTCTTGAGTGCGCTACCGGTTATTAAGCTATAGATTCAAGAGATTGTGGCCAGAGACCTTAGAAGGCCTCAGAGGAGGCGAGCCGGGTAGAGCTCACACTGCAAAGGACAGTGGTCAAAGGTACTCTGGTGGGTCTAGGACAGACTAGTAATTGTAACTGCCAGGAGAGCACGTTACAGCTCATCATGTAGTATTGTTGTTTAAATATATAATGATCTCTTGGTCCTGCTCATTTCACTAGGCATCAGTTCATGTAAGTCTCTCCAGGCCTTTCTGAAATCATCCTGCTGGTCATTTCTTACAAAACAATAATATTCCATAACATTCATATAGGACATGGTTCTTTTCAATAATGACGTGATTCAGACCAATTCCAAAAGACTTTTTTCCCCTTTTTAAAATGTTAAATCCCATATATGTAAACATATTTGTACAATTATCTTACTGCACAAGAAAGATCGTATCAAAAAGGAAAGAAAATGATAAGAAAAAATGCAAAGGAACAACAAAAAGAGTGAGAATGTTATGTTATGATTCATATCCAGTTCCTGCAGTCCTTTCTGTAGGTGTAGATGGTTCTCTTTATCAAGAAATCATTGAAACTGGCCTCAGTCATCCCATTGTTGGAAAGATTCAGGCCAGTCAATATTGATCGTTGTATAACATCCAATAGACTTGTGATGGAGAGAGTCATCTGCCTCCAGAAAGAAAACATTAGACATTGAATATGGATCACAATATAGTATTTTCATCTTTTTTTGTTGTTTGCTTGCTTTTTTTTCCTTCCTCATTTTTTTTTTCCTTTTTGAACTGATTTTTCTTATGTAGCATGATAAATGTGGAAATATGCATAGGAAAATTGGAAATGTTTAATATATATTGGATTACTTGCTGTCTAGGGAAGGAGGGTAAGGAAAGGAGAAAAATTTATGACAAAGTTTTACAAGGGTGAATGTTGAAAACTATCTGCATATATTTTGAAAATATAAAAGCTATTTAAAAAAAAGAATATGGCTAGATAAGCACAAAACCATCATTATTACTGAAATATAACAGCACTCCTAATTTTTTTTTTATTTATAATATTATCCCTTGTATTCATTTTTCCAAATTATCCCCCCCTCCCTCCATTCCCTCCCCCCAATGACAGGTAATCCCATACATTTTACATATGTTACAATATAACCTAGATACAATATATGTGTGTAAATACCATTTTCTTTTTGCACATTAAGTATTAGCTTCTGAAGGTATAAGTAACCTGGGTAGATAGACAGTAGTGCTAACAATTTACATTCACTTCCCAGTGTTCCTTCTCTGGGTGTAGTTATTTCTGTCCATCATTGATCAACTGGAAGTGAGTTGGATCTTCTTTATGTTGAAGATAACCACTTCCATCAGAATACCTCTTCATACAGCATTGAAGTGTACAGCGATCTTCTGGTTCTGTTCATTTCACTCAGCATCAGTTGATGTAAGTCTCTCCAAGCCTCTCTGTATTCCTCCTGCTGGTCATTTCTTACAGAGCAATAATATTCCATAACCTTCATATACCATAATTTACCCAACCATTCTCCAATTGATGGACATCCATCCATCTTCCAGTTTCTAGCTACAACAAAAAGAGCTGCCACAAACATTCTGGCACATACAGGTCCCTTTCCGCTCTTTAATATTTCCTTGGGATATAATCCCAATAGCAGCAATGCTGGGTCAAAGGGTATGTACAGCCCGATAACTTTTTGGGCATAGCTCCAAATCAGCATTCCTAATTTTTAAAGTGATGTATTTTCTTAGTTAACTCTTAGTAGCTCACTTCCCATTGACAAATTTATGCTCTTAAAATCTCATTAAGAGTAAAAAATATGCAAAGTCATTGCATGATGTTTTTTATTTGAATCATTAGTGCCATAGTTTAAATTTATTTTAGAGGAATTAATCTATGACATCATTAATATCTATGTGATCTTAAAAGTTAAACTAAATCTAAAGGTATATATTTTAATATTCTGTATTCCTCTTGCTCCTGTAAAAATGAACACCATTCTAATAGTATGGATTGATGTTCTGAAGTAAATTTGTTTGACGTTAAAATAAATCAATTTTATTTGAGAAATTAATTTTCTTTTTGTTTCAAATGTTGTAGTTGCTTTTACATTGTGATCTATCTTCTGATAGAGGTGGTGGAGTCAGGTGCAAAAAAAGACAGTATGCTTTTGCATATGATCATTATGTGGATTTGTTCTTCATAACTTGAAACAAGAGTGTTATTTTTTCCCCTTAAATTTCCTTTTTTATCTTATTTTTCTTGTGCAGCAAGATAATTGTATAAATATGTGTTCATATATTGGATCTAATATATATTTTTTAACATGTTTAACATATGTTGGATTACTTGCCATCTAGGGGAGAAGTAAGGGGAAGGGAGGGAAATTTGGGAAATTTGGTTTTGCAAAGGTCAATGTTGAAAAATTATCCATGCATATGTTTTAAAGATAAAAAGCTTTAATTAAAAAAAAAAAAGAAATGAAACCTTTATCAAAATTATTGAATACAAAGATTTGTTCCCAGTTTTCTGCTTCTCTTCTAATCTTGTTAGCATTAGTTTTGTTTGTATAAACCCTTTTTAACATAATATAATCAAAAATTTCCATTTGCATGCTAGTTCTTCCTCCATTATCCATAGATCTGAGAAGTAGACTATCCTTGGTTCTTCTAATTTGCTTATATTTATAGGTATTTTTGACAAATTCTGCCAATGTCTTTTTATTGGAGCCATGTGCTGAAGTTCCCATGCTTTTGAAAGAACAAGTTGATGCCTGTAAAGCTGTTTTGAGTATTTTTAGGCGCATGATAATGGAACTTGCAATGAACAAAAAGACATGGTAAGTTTACTTGATGTGGTATGTTTTATCTTTTAATAGTATATATAACATATTTAATATGTATGGGAATGCCTGCCATCTACGGGAGGGGGTGGAGGGAAGGAGGGGAAAATTCGGAACAGAAGGGAGTACAAGGGATAATGTTATAAAAAATTACCTATGCATATGTACTGTCAAAAAATGTTATAATTACAAAATTAATAAAAAAAATAAAAAAATAGTATAATTAAAATACTAAAATACTGTTGCATTCCCTATTAGAAAATCTGCAGTGAGTTCCCAATTGGTATAATAAGGGATTTCTGTGAATTGTGAAAAATTTAAACATAAGAGACAACGTTGGTACTTTATTGTTTTTAAATATTGATATTAGAAATATTTTTGAATTGTGATCAGGTATATGCATATATACCTGTATGTATGTATTTCTATATTAAAGCCATATTAAATGGTTTAATAAGCAGATACCCCAATAGTTTATTATATATCTTAATATAATGTGTAAATTGAAAGCAGTTGAAAAGCCAAGATGTTATGGAAAATCATGTTTTTTTCTATTTACCTATTGGTTGATAATTTTAAAAAAATGTTAGGAAGGAGATAATGAAGAGTTTTAAACCCATTCTGGAAAAAAAACATTTTCATATAAAAATGACAGTAATTTAAATTTTTTATTAAAATTAAAATAATGTTATTGTAATGACCCAATTGACTTTTTTTCTTTCACTTTCTTTGAAATAGTCATGTTTATAATAACAGTCTCTGCTCTCAAGGAGCTCACGTTTAAATTGGAAAGATAGTTAAACTTTTAGAACTTTTGGAAAGGTGTAGTATTTCTAGTGTAGTAGGGGGTAAATGGCAAGATCCAGGTGTCCTTGAAGTACAGTATTAGGTCAAATGGTAAGGGCTTGTGTTCTACTGTTTTATCAGATAATTTTCTATTTATCAAAGTGGAGTGAGAGACCATGTACACCTTGTTGATGAGGGATTTAGAGGGACCTGGGCTTATGATAAAAGAACTATTTTCTATTAGATATTTCAGAATGGATATCCAAGATATCTCAAACTCATCATGCCCAAAGTAGAACTCATTGTTTTCCTCCCAGCTTACCTGTCTTACATTTTCCTATTTTTGTCAAAAGTACTGCCATTTTTTCAGTCTCTCAATTTGCCAACTTCTGCATTCACTCCTCCTCTTCCTCACTCCATATATAATTAGTTAATAAATCTGTTTCTATCTCTAGAACATTTCTTCCTTCTAAATCTTTTTTTTTTTTTAATAATAACCATCATAGGGTTAATAGACTAATTCATCAGAAAAATCTTATAGAACTTGAGTTTTACTAATCATTTGATGAACTTATGCTAGTCTTATGAGAAAAACAATGAAATAGTGTAAATATTATAATGTTGCTTGTTCAGTGGATTTCTGAAAATGGTTGAATGGCTAGACTAAAAAGTAATCATTAAGGAATTGGTGTCAAATTGGATGGCGATCTCCAGTGGTAAATTTAAGGTGTCTGTCTTTGTTTCAGTGTTGTTTAACAATTTTATCAGTGACTTAAATAAATAGTTGGTGAACCTACTTAATACACAGATGCCACAGTGCTGAAAGACTTAGCTAACACTGTATAAAACTATTCAAAAATATTGACAGGCTAGAATGTTGAGCCATATCTGTAAAGATGAAATTAAGGAAATATAAATAAATTTTCTTATATTTGTGTTCAAAAAGTCTACTTCTCAAGTATTTTCTAGTAAAACATGGCATGGCAACAATTTGTCTGAAAAGGATCTGGGGTTTTAGTGACCTGCAACCTGAAAATGAAATGAGTAAGATTTAGGTTTTCTTAAGAGAACCATAGTTCTAGCAACCAGGAGATGGTTGTGCTGCTACTGTACTCTAGTCATATCTGATCTGGAGTAGTGTTCAGTTAAGGACTCTTGGCATTTTATGAAACAAAAGCATTGATAAGCCAGAGATCATTCAGAGAATGGTAACCAGGATGTTGGAGAATATTGAATTCCTTCCAAATGAGATATTTTCAAGAGATTGGGGGATGGTTAGCTTAGAGAAGAGATGATAAGGATGAAGTATAATCATATATTTGAAGGATTGTCATGTGGATGAGGATTTGATTTATTATTCTTCGCAGTAGAAAGCAGCACTAGAAATAATAGGTAGAAGTAGTAAAAAGGCAAATTTAGGCTTAGGGAAAAAAAAATCCTAACTCTTCGAGGTAGACCAAAGAAGAATGGGCTGCCTTGGGCTCCTTTGTAATTAATTAAGCTTTACAATTAAGAGACTTGAAGAAGAAGAAAGCCACAAACATGATTACAAAATAACACCTGTAAGGAAAGGTTAAAGAAAATTGTGTTTGAAAATGTTATGTGGTAATGTGAAAATGTGTTATAGAAAATATGTGTTGTCATACATTGAAGGGATTTAATAGTAGACTTTCCTTAAAGAACAATAATCAGTTGTCTATCTTCACTAGGATGAGAATAAGAAAAAAATGGCAAAAATGTATGATTTAACTTGCTTTAAAAATTTTTCCAAATGAAAAAGGTTGTTAAATATGACTACACATTGATTTATGCTTTAAAAGCAATTTTGTATGAAATTGTGAACCTTCATGAAAATTGTTTTTTAAAAGTGTGTTTATATTGGAATAAAATTAGTAGTCTTAACCAATTTGAGAGTGGTCTAGATTACATAAGTGTCTTGAAGATGGGTACTTGTTTAATAAATACATTAGATAACTCTGAGACTAATCCAGCTGTGAGAGTCTGAATTGAGATTGGATAATAATCTTAATATCCATATATTAAAGAGTTGATTGACTTTTCCTCCACCATGTAAAGACATACTACATTTGATAATAGAAATGAAAATGTTTTGAGGTGTTTAAAAAAATGCCATAAAATCTGAGTGTTGCCATTTAAAAACAATTACAGTAGTCTATGATTCCTGAAGAACTGAAGAGTCATTAGAAGGAGTATTTTAAAATGCTTATTTTGTATTGTGAGATTGCATATTTTGATACTTTCTTTGGTATTTGGTAATTTGTTTTCTTGATAGGATTATTAAGCTTCTTTGACTAATATGCGATTTTTGGTTGATATAATTTTTGAGTCTTTTTTTGAACTCACTCCTAATATCCAATCTGATGACAAGTTTTACCTGTTCTCTCTCTTCACAAAAGTCCTTATTTATGCCTCATTTTTTCCCCCACTTATACATCCACCATGTTGGTTGTAGCTTCTTGTTATGTTACTCCTGGACGGTTTTAATATTCTTCTGATTGATCTTTCTATCTTGTCTTTCTTTATTCAAATATATCTTCCACTCTGCTGCCAAAGTGATCTTCCTTAACTGCTGATCTGATCATGATCCCAATTTCCCCTACAAGATCAAATAACTTTCTTTTTTCTTTTCTCTCTCTCTCTTTTTTTTTTTTTTTTTTTTAGCATTTCTTCTAATGTTTCTACTCTCTTACATTTGACTTCCCTTATATGCTTATACTCTTTCCTTATACTCTTCAATCTAGCAACATAGAATGCTGTTCACTACATATCCCTCGCTTCTGACTCTGTACCCTTCCCCTGATTATCCTCATTCCTGGAATGTTTTTCTTTTTTCTGCTTGATTTTCTTTCAGACTAGACTCTTATCCTGCCTTCTTCAGGAGGATTTTCCTGTTTTTCCTTTTTACTTCCCCCCCTTTCCTCTGAGATTGCCTTTTACCTCTTCTATATAAATCTTACATGTATTTAGTTGTTTATATATTGTCTCCCTTATTAGAATGTAAATTCCTTGAGAGCAGGGACCTTTTTTTTCTTCTTCTTCTTTTTTTTTTAATCTTTACTTTTATCCTCAATTACTAGCACAGTACCTTTCATATAGTAAATACTTAATATATACTGTTGAATGATTGATTGGCAATAGTGTTTTTAATATGAGAGTTTAATGTAATTGAAATGCTTTACCATTGTGATAATGTATGGAATTTACATGCAACTTTTATTTTGGGGGTCCAGGGAGCAGATGTTGCAAATACTACTCAGGATAACAGAAGCTGTCATGCAGAAGCCAAAGGATAACCAAATAAAGGACTTGTTTGCCCAGAGCTTGGCAGGGTTACTGTTTAGGGTAAGTCTTTAAAAATAAATAAATAAAACAAACCAAAAGAACAAAGTCCTACAATTCTGAAGAGCTAGCCAGGTTTTTTACACACACACACACACACACACACACACACACACACACACACACACACACACACACACTCACACACACACAATTTTCAACCATTAATACTTTTTTTTAAATTTATGGTTTGCTCAATTAACTTTTTGTACTTTATTTGATTTTTTAATTTTCATTTTCATTTGGAGAGGCAGAATGGTGAGGTAAATGGAGAGCTAGCCTTGGAGTCAGGAAGACCTGGGTTCAAGTGTTGCTTGGCCTGGGATACAAACAAATTTTGTAATTGGGGCAAGTACCATAATTCACATTATAATTATAATTCACATAAATTTACATTTACATGAGACTTAGCTTGTTATAATATTCCATTTGCCTTTACTATTGGTTGTTTTTTTTTTTTAATTAGTCTTTTCCCCTCTTCTATAAACATAGTATTTTGTCTCTTCAACTATTTTAAGCTTAATTTACTTTAAGACAACCTTATTCCTGTTACCTTTAAGCCAGCCTTAACTCCTTTGTCACCCCCGCTTCCTAGTTATATAGTTTTGAATAATTTTTTTGTTCCCTTTTCTTTCTTTTCACTTAGTTATCTAATTCTTCTCCTTTTTTTTTCTTCCTGGATTGAAGTAAAATCTCCCTTTCTCTATTCTCTTCAACTTGTTTTGTTAGTTTTTTTTTTTTTTTCATTTTCTACTTTCTAATAAAGGATTTCTTTCCCTTGTACTCTTCTTTATTTATCTTCCTCTTTTTGTCTATTTTTAGACATATATTCTTTGATTTATGTTCCTTATGCTTATTTATTGCTTCTTTAGTCTCTGCATTCCTCGTGGAATTAAAGCTTCTACAGTACTCCCCCCCCCCCAATGGTTTCTTTGTTATTGCCTTGTAACTCTTACCCCTTGTTCTTTTTTTTTTGGGGGGGGGGATTGTATCTCATTCTTAGAAATATCAGTTTCTGTAGATGAAAGAGATAATAGAAGTATTTCCTTTAGTGGGAATTTTCTTTTGTCCCCTTTTTGCCTTTGCCTTTATTATGATCATTTACCCCCATTATATCTTACAGTCTTTTCCTGGATCTTTGCTTTCCCACTTTTCTGTGTGCCATTTGTCCCCATAGTGTGCTGATTCCTCTTCTCCTGAGGAAAGATACGTAGTCTCTCTAAGCACAAAATTCCTGTTGTTTATACCCATTATAATTTCCATATGTCCCATTATACAATAATTCTTCCTCATTGGTAGTTCCTTGAAGAACCTGAGGTAAGTCACGCAAATATTAGGATCTCTATTTTACAGATAAAGAACTTGGGTTGAAAGAAATTAAGTCAGTTGGTTTAAGTATATGTAGCAGGTAAGTATCAGTTGGAATTTGAACCTCTGGTATTCTTGAATGTAGCCAAGTCCTGTGCCATTCTACTATAGCATGTTGAATGTTAGTTTTCTCAGAGATATTATATTAAAAGAAGAAAGAAAATACTGTCTTATATTCCCAATTTTTTCCATTGTTACTTTGTTTAGTAATTTAAGCTGTTCTTTTCCATCTCTACCCAATCCAAGTCAGTAATCCAGACCAATTCCACTTAGTGTATTTTCAATAATTTGTGAATATCCTTTTACAACTTTGTTTCCCTATGACTTTAGGCATATTCTAAATTATGTGTTTAGCTTTGAGTTCTCTCTAAAACAAAATTTTGATCTGGATTCTTAAAACTTAAAAAATATTTGACAATTTGCATTTTGCTTCAATTAGTCTTTTTAATCAAATTATGTATTTTGTTCAATGCATTTAAAAATATCATTCTGAGAAAGTTTCACTTCCAAAGTAATCCATGACAGACAAAAAAGTTAATAACTTCTGCCTTAAAGTAATTTTATTCTTTTGTTTTATAGGTCAGAGAGTCTTTGCATAACAATTAGCAATTTTTTTTTGTTGTTGTTGACGTGGACTTTTTAAAAAAAATATGCTCTTAAAATTTGATCTTTTATTTTTACCTTGATTTTATTTCCCAATATAGCTCTTTTATTCCTCCTCCAAGAGACCCTTCCCTTATAATGAAGAATAAAAACTTTGTAGTTCATCAAAATTAAAAAAAAAGCTTATCAGTTAAATCCTACATTATATGCAGGTTTTGACACCTACATATATCTCCACTTCAGTCAAGAAGGAAGGGAGGAGATCCATGTTTATTGCTGTGAGGCAACATTACACTTATTTGATAGCATAAAGAACTCAAAATCAGATATTACCTCTGCATTTATTAGCAGTATGACCAGGGGCAAGTCATTTAATATCTGTGATCCTAAGAAGATTTTCTTAGATGATTTGATGGAGGAATTTGTTGCATCAAAGAAAACACTGAACAAGTATATTTTCTATTTATTACTGTATGCAGTATATTGGAAAAGTCAATTTAATTATAAGCATGGAAGTTTCTCCTTGAATAGATAGAACTAAGGAAGAGTTTTATATCAGTGATTTTTATTAAATTTCTGGTTTGGGGGAATTAAATGGATAAAGCCTAATATAGTTCAAAGGGGATTTGGTTCAGCATTAGAAAAACTGGGTTCAAGGCTTATATTCTTACCCTTCCTCCTTCATTTTCCCCCCTCTGCAGTGTAAATTTGAGCAAGACAATTTTTCTGGCCCTTAATTTTCTCATCCCTAAAATATATAGATTGAACTAGATTATCTACTCTGTTTTTCTTCCTTTTGGGTTTATCTTTCCACCATTTATGAGAATACCTAATTAGGAATTCATTAACAATTGGTTAATGTTTTTATTATTAAGAGAAATCTCTTATTATCTATTTTAATTTGGATTGACTTAGCCACACACTTTCATGATCGATAGTAGAAAAATAGTCCTCTTGCCTAATTTATTTTTCTATCAATTTGAAGTGCAACAATAAAAAGAATTTTAGAAATTAGAGTATTATGTTAATTCTGTGGTGTTTTATACTACTCTACTTATTTTTTTTTGAAGTTTCTTTGCAAGACTTTATTATTTACTTGGTGTTACTGAAGTGATAATTTAAATAGATCAGATCATCTCATAGAGAATTGAATCTAACATGTACTAGGTACATGTGGGCCTTTATTAAGTAATATCTTTGTAGAAGATGTTCATTCTCTGATGGCCTAACTGTGATTGCATGCTAAATCTTTTGTTGCATTTAGTGAAAAGTTTTTAAAGGCCTACTCAGATCTACTTTGTTTATCATGAAAGTTTCATCTTATTCTTGCCCTAAACACTGTATTTATATTATTTTACATACTGCAGTACATTTAGTCATTAGTTGCTACATTGTTTCCAGTGTTGCCAACTACTTAATTAAAAAATAATAATAATAAAAAAAGAAAAGTATCTAAATTGACTTAGTATTTACATAATTTGTTTTTTTTTTTAATTTCATATCTTTTTTCCTGTTGTTTATAGATAATCCAGGTTGATAGACTTCCCTATAAATGTAAATTCAATTTTTCTTAAAAAATTCTTTTTCTTAGTGTTTATTTGACAGTTTAATTTAGACTTCTTATAATAATCTGTTTTCTGTTTCAATGGGTTAGGAAAACTATTAATCCTTTTGGATTATTTATAGTAAATAGTCTTTTTTCCTTAAGAAAAAGTACTTTTTTTTAAAGTACAGAAAATATCAAAACCTAGATTATTGACATATATAAGCAGTGGTATGCTGCTAAATGTTTAATTACTGGCTCTTCAAAAAAACAACAACAACAACAACAACAACAACCCAATGACAAAACAACTCAGTTTACTACTGACCCCCCTAAATCCCTAAATAAACCAAACTTTTTTTTTTTTTTTTTTTTTTTGTTTTTTTTTTATTTTTTTTTTAACTTTTTTTTTTTTTTATTATATATATATATATATATATATATTTTATAATATTATCCCTTGTATTCATTTTTCCAATTTACCCCCCCTCCCTCTATTCCCTCCCCCCGACGACAGGCAATACCATACATTTTACATGTGTTACAATATAGTCTAGGTACAATACATGTGTGCGAATATCACTTTCTTGTTACACAATAAACATTAGAATCCGAAGGTACATGCAACCTGGGCAGACAGATATTAGTGCTAACAATTTTCATTCCCCTCCCAGTGTTTCTTCTCTGGGTGCAGCTACCTCTGTCCATCATTGATCAACTGGAAGTGAGTTGGATCTTCTTTATGTTGAAGATTTCCACTTCCATCAGAATACATCCTCATACAGCATTGTTGTTGAAGTGTACAGTGATCTTCTGGTTCTGCTCATTTCACTCAGCATCAGTTGATTTAAGTCTCTCCAGGCCTCTCTATATTCCTCCTGCTGGTCATTTCTTACCGAGCAATAATATTCCATAACCTTCATATACCACAATTTACCCAACCATTCTCCAACTGATGGACATCCATTCATCCTCCAGTTTCTAGCTACAACAAAAAGAGCTAAACCAAACTTTTAAATGTCATCTGCATTTATGAACATTTCCTCCATTACTTTCCAAGACTACTCCAAAAAACCAACAATAAGTCAACATTTGCCAGTTTCTGAAATATAAAAGCTCATAGTGCAAATTTAACAATTGGTTAATCCAGAGCAAGTATAGACTAGCTCCAACATTTTATATTTAAATAGGAAGTAGTTTAAGGGGGAAAAACATTCTTAAAAAGTCTGATTTCTCATGTGAGTTCCTTAAATTGATTAAATTTGGATGAACAAGAATTATAACAACAACAACAGAAGAATTTTATAACTAGATAGGTCCTTGAAAAATCATCTAGCTCACCTGTCTGTTTTTTAGATGATGAAAGTGAGAGGTCTGCCATAGAGGTTGAGACCTGCTTAAAGTTATAAAGCTATTTAATAATATGGCCTGGACTAGGAACAAGATGATCTGATTAAATTGAACTGCTTTTTGAAAGACAATTTTTGGGGGCAGCTAGGTGGCTCAGTGGATAGAGCACCAGCCTTGAATTCAGGAGGACCCCAGTTCAAATCTGGTCTCAGACACTTAACATTTCCTAGCTGTGTGACCCTGGGCAAGTCACTTAATGCCAGCGTCAGAAAAAGAAAAAAAAAAGAAAAAAGAAAGACAATTTTTAAAAGAATTTTTATATCTGGTGGTTCTTTTTTCCATTATTCAATATTGTATTGTTTGTGAATTTTAATGCAGACTCAATTCTTACAGAAAAAATTTTTTTGTATAGCAATATAAATCAATGCTAGTATTTTCATAGCACACAAAAAAGTTATTTACCAATATCTCTAATGATAATATTTAGATGGGATAAGTTATATTTGTATTTTCCTTTTTTTACATTTAAACTATTATGATTTTCTTCTTGAAGTTTTATAAAAAGCTATAATTTTAAGAAATATTACAATCAAATAAAATTAATTTTAATCATGGTTTAATGCTTTATGTAAATACGATTTCTCTGGTCCTTTCTTTCTGAGGATTTGTCTTGTAAGTCATAGCTTTATACATTGTTGATGTTTAGTAATGGTTTGAATTTGTGGAATTGGATACTGTTGATATCCTCTTGCTCATAGCTTTATCTTTGTTAACTATTTTCTTTTCTTTTGAAAATTGTTTTAATTTTAAGTTCAAATTTAGAACTAGTTATTTTTATTTTTCATTACTTTAATATTTAGGTTTATAAATTAATCTGAAATCTGAATACAAAAGTTATATTTTTGATATTTTAAAATAATTTTGTGATTTTAGAAATTTTATTGAAATGTTTACATTGAACTTGAGCAGTCCACTTTCTGGACTGCTTTTTAAAATTTTTTCTTGATCAT
This sequence comes from Sminthopsis crassicaudata, assembly GCF_048593235.1. NCBI lineage: Eukaryota > Metazoa > Chordata > Mammalia > Dasyuromorphia > Dasyuridae > Sminthopsis > Sminthopsis crassicaudata. The sequence goes on from NC_133618.1 coordinate 158,163,956, forward strand.
TCTCATGTTTTTGTTTGTTGTATTACTTGATGGTAGTGGAATGCTCTCTAGGATCTTTTTCAATCATATGTATTATTACTTCTTATGTAAAGATAGATCTTTAAATCTTTGAATGTATGCAACCTTATTTTAGGCATATTCCTGGTTTGTCAATAGATGTAATACTTTAAGGAATAAAAATCAGAATTCCTAAACTTATATAATAAGCTGAATATTGACCTAAGTTTTTGTAAATCTGTAGGATTTAATTCAATAAAATTAGGTTTCCTACTTATCAGAATTTTATTTAGTATAAAGATACAATTATGAGTTTGTACTTATAAATCTTGAATGTCTTTCAAACATTTTATATACTGTTTCATATAAAATTTTAATTAATGTATTCTTTTTAAAATATTAATTAGTAAACTAAGTGGGATAGGAAATCTAGTTTTACCTTGGTGCAACTCTTCATTATTTTCTAATTAAAGTTCTTGTTAGAATGTCTTATAAATTTTTAACTCATAGATTTACACATTTTAGAGCTAGAAAGAATATGATGGAACTGAGGCACAAAGGGGTTAAATGATTTGCCCAATGTTGTCTAATCCCAGATTGGACAAATCTTTTTGATTCCAAATCCAGTGTCCTAACTTTTCCACAATATTTTTCAAGAGGGTTTAGAGATTTGGAGTAGAAAGGGACCTTCCTTAGAGGTCATCTAATTACACTTTTTTTTTTTTTAATATATGAAAGATCTGTGCTCCATAAGCTAGGTGACATGCTTAACATTGTCAGTCAATAATTATTTATGCAGCATTTATTATGTGCCAGACACTTTGCTGCTATGTGTTGGGGATACAAAGAGGATAAAAATATTCTCTGCTTTCAAAGAGCTCATAGTCTAAAGAGGTGGAAAAAAACATGAATTGTAAAAATTCAAAAATAATCAGCATTGTCATGTGTAATGTTCTTTCTAGCTTTCTGGAGGTCTTCCAGAATGGGTCTTGGTTTCAGTGGAGGAAATGCAGGAAGCAGGAGAGCTACCCAGGAGGCTGGTTAAGTCTCCTCTCTTTCTGGCTGAGTTTGTCCCCAGTTTATATACTCTATTACAATTACATCATTACAGTATACTGAGTATAAACCAATCATTATATCACTAGGGAACCATTATTTGTTGTTAAGAGTAAATCAATCATATTGAACTAAAGAATTATTAATCGCCATGCTTAACTAGATAACTATTGTCTTATCAGTTAACACCTTTCTCCAGAGTTCTAGCCCATTACAGTCATGGTTAGAATTCAAACCCACATTCTCTGGTTTAAGTTAAATTAATTCATTAATTCAGGATACCTCCTTCCATACATTTTTCTGAAAATGGTTTATTAAAAAAATCTATATAGTCTGTGCAGTAGATAAAATAAAAACATACTAATTTAATATGCATTGAAACTGGAATAATACGGAATGCTATGAATTAATCAGAGATATTTTTCCAAAGAGTTAGTTTTTAGGTCAGATTCTAAAAATACATAGATTTTGTTTTGAAAGAGAAGACAGCTGATTAATTTTAAGCATGGAGAATTTCAGTAACAAAATCCAACAAATGCTTACTAAGCTATTTATTTGATTAAATGGTGGTATTACTGGTGATTTCTAATTCTTTTTGGTTACTTTTTTTTTTTTTTAACTTACAAAATAGTAAGGTTGCTTTTTTCCCCCCAGAACACTCAGTTTTACTTTCTTCGATCTTTCTATCCTTTCTCTAATAGTAAGAAGAAACAATAAATATGTCTATTTTAGTCTCTTTGCTTCTCAGCCATGATATTTTCATGGTAGCATAAATCTTTGTTAAACATATTTTAATAAATAAGGAAGAAAACCCTCTACTGATTAACTTACTTTTCACCTTGAAATCTATTTTAATTATAACTGGAATACATTTTGTTATTAAAATTATAATTCTTTTAAATGCAGAATTTTTTTTTTTTCAGACACTTATTGTAGCATGGATCAGAGCAAATCTCTGTGTTTATATTTCTCGAGAACTTTGGGATGATTTCCTGAGTGTGCTGTCTTCACTTACTGACTGGGAGGAACTCATAAATGAATGGGCCAATATCATGGATTCATTAACAGCAGTGTTGGCCAGAACAGTTTATGGAGTTGAAATGACAAACTTACCACTGGATAAGTTGAGTGAGCAAAAAGAAAAGAAACAAAGAGGCAAAGGTAAGGTTTCATCCCCATTTGCTAACATTGAGTTTTAAATATTATAGTTTCTAACATCAACATCATGTCCAAAGGTGCCTAGCCTACCTAATATTATTAGAATTAAGTAAACTATTTTTATTTAATAATTTAACAATTTATTATTTCAGGAAAAAAAACCCAAAACTGAATCTAGATTATATCCTAGATTACTATGCTTTTGGAACACTTAATTGTGTTGGATCTGGGTAAATAAGAAGAGCTTCTACAAAGGCTTCTAGAGAAGTTTAAAAGGAGGAGTTTAGAAGAAAGTTATGTGAATACTAGTATTGTGATTTTGTTTCTACTCTTCAGATTGGTATAGGCTGTATGATTAAAGGCAGAAAGAGTTTGTACGCAGTGGCAACACTTAGTATAAGTAATTTAATATCCTTTTTCTCATAACATTTCAAGAAATATGTAAAGGCTATAATTTTGCTGTTTTAATTTCTAATGTAACAAATTTAAGAAAAATTTCAGTTGCATAGCAATCTAATCTTCCTTAGAATTAGTATTATTGTAAGAGAAAATACTGTAAAATCATCTTCAATATCAGTTATTTTTATTTTATTCTTTTTATTTTTTTTTTAGCATTAATACATAATCATCCAGTTTTCATAGTATGAAAGTTTCTCCTTTTCATCCTCCTGCTTGTTTCATGTTTCAATGATTATCTCTTAGCTAATATGATAATAGATGCCATGAGAGGAATGAAAACTTTAAGAATGTTTACTTTTACTATTTGGGAGTAATGTTAAAAATTCCTTTTATAATAGGATGGTGAAGCGATTATCTAAAAACTTTTTTTGTTTGTGTGTTTCAGTTGTCCTTTCTTTAATCCATTTAGTGAAGATTTTTTTTTTTATTTATGAGGTTCTAAAATATAGACTCTCTTGTGGGTTAGTTTGAAAACCAAATGGATAGAATACTGTTTTAGGCAATTGGAGACTGGATTGCTATTTCTTGTTGTTACTATTATTTTCACCATCATCTTTTATAGTTTTTTTGCAATCAAGGAAGTTTGTTAAAATGATATAGCTCTTTCATATTTGTAAACATATTCTAAAAGATATTAATTTTCGTTCAGTACTGTATGACTTCATTAAGATATCATTATCAGGTGCTTTGAGCTTATCTAAGGAAGTCAAGGAATCCTTTGATATAATTTTCTAAAAAAAAAGTCTTAAAATACATATCAATATGAATACCTTACTATAGATGATTTCCTAAAATAATGGAAATTTAAAATTTATTTTTGCCTTAGGCTGTATTTCAGATTCACAGAAAACCAGTGCAGTGGGGAGATCATTTTCTTTGAGTTGGAGAAGCCATCCTGATGTTACAGAACCAATGAGATTCAGGAGTGCTACCACATCTGGAGCTCCAGGAGTTGAAAAAGCAAGGAATATAGTTCGTCAAAAAGCAACTGGTAAAAATTCCTCAAATGTTGAGTTGTTTTATTAATCATCTAGTGTGTTTAATGTTGATGAAAGATAAATGCAAAGTATTCAATTAAGTTATTATAATCTTGACTATTGGTATATTATCTTAGATCATTTAAATTTTTAAATTATATAAATTATTATAAATAACTACTTTTATGAAAATATTAATATATTTCAGTGAAACAAATGATTTTTAAAAAGTTTTTAATTGTTAAAAAGACTTGTATTTTCTTGCTTCACTTATCCTTGAGCTTTCTGGGCATCTCATTATAATTTCCATAACTAATACAAATTTTCTTATGTTTAAGGACATTTGCATATAATTATGTTTATACAATAAAACCTTTAGTATAAAAAATCCTTAATTAACTGGGATATTTTGTTGCATTTTCCTTTAACATAAAAGAATCTACAAGAAAACAAGTTTACATTGGGGATCTAATGAAAATAAAAAGAAATTCATTCTTCCAGAGTGAGGTCTTTGGCTTCAAATTCAGCCCACATATTTATGTTTTTTTACATTAGATTTATGACACTCAGTTTTTGCAGCTTCTCCAGTTATCAAAGAACAATTTAATTGTACTCAGTTTTTTCTGCAATTCTTAAACATCAACTTTGAAATCAGTCCATTTTAGAGAGATTTCCAAGAAGTGTTAACCGTCCATCCCCCCCCCCCCAAAAAAAAAAATTATGTTAAACCTAGCACTTCTTTCATTGGATCTTTTTTTTTGAAATTAGCACCACATTTTGAAACAGAAAAAAAATTTAGAAATTGAACAATAAAATGTTCATGTGTAACTCAGTTATAAAATGTGCTAAAATTTTGTTTGGATTTTTAAAAGAAGCTACTATATTAGACAATTCCCTCAAATGCTTGTAGTTCTCTGTAGTCCTCCAGCATTCTGTTCTGTTCTATTACTTGTATTCTGTTTGTTCTTACATCCCAACTTCCCAGAAGGCTGACAGTTGCTTTAAGGAACATCATAATAGTTTAATAAGCTTTATAAGAAAGAGAAGGGCATCTTCTCTCCATAGGGGAGCTATCAGATTGTCCTTGACTATTCACTGACCCTAACCTTTTAGCTTCTATTTGGAAAACTAGTTTTCTTATTCACTGGGGCAGATAAGGCATTAGAAAACATATAAGTTTAAGGCAGATAAGGCATTAGAAAACATATAAGCACCCAAATCGCTTTATCTTTCCTGCCCTATAATAATAATGATAATAACATTACTCTCAAATGTCTGTATTCTTTAATACAAGGTATAAAATGGCTATTCTTAAGGGTATGTTGCTACTTATCTATGATACAACATTGAGAAAGGTTAAGATTTTTAAAAGGTGACTACTTAAATGATATATATAGCTATAGCATTGATTTTTGGTAATTTGGAGTGTTTTGTAACCAATTATGCTACTAAAGTAATCTTAGAATTAAGATTCAAAGCACAGTTGAAGAATTTTAAAATTTAAATAACAGTAAAGTATTTGCAAATTATTTCAGTTTAAAAAAAATCGATTATTTGTAGTGGTTAATAATTAGCAATTGACTTATAACTGAATGTACCCTCTATGTACTTTTCCCATTTGATATTTATTTCATACATTTGAAAATAACAAAAACAATTTGCAATGAAACTAATGATCACACTTGATGTTAGTACAATAAAATTATTACTATCTTACTATTAATAGGGAAAAGCCTAGAGAGTTAATCTATTCCAAAAGGAGCAGGTATTTTCATTAAATTTTCATTAAACAACATAAATTTATTTTATCCTTGATAAGACAATGTTTTGGATTTAGTGTTTGATTTCTGGACGGGTAATAGATATTAAAAATAAGAGCATGCAATGGAATTTATACTACATTTAGCGGTAACATTCAACCCATTTATAAGTGCCATTTTTTTCTTTCTTTAAAAGAATCTCTTAAATTTTTTGTTTCACATCTTGCATGATGTTTTGGTAGAATTGCCAAAAAGGAAAGGGAGCAGCTGCATGAGTGCAAAAAAGATGATGACATAATTCAAACATCAAAGCTGGGTTTTAGGAATCAAGATTTTATCTAACACAATGTTTGATTACAGAATTCTAAATATACAAACTGATAATAGTCATTTGGAAGTAAAATTAATTGTCAATTTAATAAAATTTGACAAATAAAATAGACTGAACCATTTTGAAATTCAGTTTGAGGTTCATATTATCAATTAATTTTTTATGTGTGGAAATTCTTTTTTAGAAAGTCCTGACTTATTTATTTATTTACAGGACCAAAATGGCCAAAAAACAAGAAAAACAAACAAAAGACTCTCAATCTATACTGGTTTTGTATTTTTGGCTGATTTGTAAAAGTTCCCATGCTATATCCTGAAAGCATACCTATTTGAAATAAGGAGCAATGTCTGATTTTCTAAGTTAATTTACCAAGTACCATACCTTTTAGTTGCCAAATTAATTTACAAGTGATCTAATTATTCTCAAAGAAAATACTTTCACTTGAAATTATGCTTAAAACATTAACTAGAGCATCCTCTAAATCTAATTTACCATATTTGGTTGTTAAATCTTCTGTTGAGAACTTGATTTCTGCTGTTTATCATCTCTAGGAGGCAATTCCAGCCTCCCAGAGGCTATGCCAGCATTGTAAGTTCTAAGCACATCTACCAAATTACTAAGACTAAAGTGTACTGACCATATTTCTTATCCACGGGTTGGCGTGATTAAGTTGAGAGAGAATTATTAATGAAGGTTTAGCCATTAGGTAATAAGTTTTTTCAATAACAGGAATTTGCATAGGTAATTGTCTAAACCATAAAGAAGTTACAAACTGCATTGGTGAAAGGAATACTCATACTGATGAAATCACATAGCCTTTTAATTATTGAAGTAAGTTTTAAGTATATTTTAAAGGTTTCTTTTACAAGATAGATTGAAAAAATCAATTTTAAATTTAAAATTTTAAAACAAAATATGTACAGAAATGTACTTTATGCCATAACTTAAATATTTGAATAGGAAGTATATGTGTGTGTATATGTATATGTATCTCTCTCTCTCTCTCTCTCTCTCTCTCTCTCCACACACACACATACACACACACATATCTATATAGATATAGATATAGATATATCCTGCCATCAGTATTGTTGATTGACCTTTTGAAAAGGAATTCCCATAAGATAAAGGAACTGGGAATGACAGAAATGTAAAAAAGATCTACACTTACTATTGGAATTCTTAACTCTGGGTCAATGAACTTGTATTTTTAAAATATTCTGATAACTGTATATGCTTGGTCTTCTTTGAGTTTAATATAATTCATTGTATGTAGTTAAAAACATTTTGAGAAGAGGTTCATAGACTTCATCAATTATTGCCAAATGTTAAGGAGCCAGAATTTAAGGTATCCTTTATTTGTATATTTGTTACTGTCATCTATTCATAGTTCCCTTTTAGAATGGAAATTAGGATATAGAGCTATACCTGTGATTTCAATAAGAGGGAACTTTCAGATGAGGAATCTTCCTTTTTTAAATAAAATTGGCATCTACTCTTTAACTTATGTACTCAGAAAGTGGCCTGGAGTGCTGATTAAGATCACAAGCCAGTACATGTCAGTGGCAGCACTTGAATTTAGGTGTTCCTAGCTCTAATGCAAGCTCTCTATTTAACATACCATCATTCATTTCAAGTTTTCTTTAGTACCATGCAAATAAATATTATGATTTAAATAATTACTTTTATACAATTTCATCATTTTAAAGAAAATGAAACCAAAATATTTGGTGATTTTTTCAAAGAAGAAATACTGATATGTATATTTTGGACAATAGAGAATTTCATAGTCTTGATACTGAAAATCATGTGATTTCCATGCAGTATACATAGTTTATAAGTTCATTTAAATAAAGCATTTCACTATTCATATATATTAGAATAAAAATATTATTTGCTACACATTAGTATAGTTTGGAAACATTTAAACTTTTAAGTGAAAAATCTATGCATATAGTGATTTCTCATTTATTTAGTTTGTGGATTATCTATAACCCATTTTAAATCTCAGCTTGCATTTCCTTTGTACTCAGGATACCTTCCCTCAACATTAATATATCTATATTTATTATGTAATACATATTCATTTTAATATCTTATGCAAAATGTAATTTCAAAGGTAAATCTGCTACTGCAAAAACAAAATTAAAATACCCCCCAAAAAAACCCTGAATGTTCTTTCACTAACTTAAGTGATTTTGGCATCTGTGCCACTTCTTCCTTTGTTATACATGGTGATCATGACTAGATTTAGAAATTTGAGCAGTTAAACTCTGATATTTAGTGTCTTTGCACTTGATTATTCCTTTCATATATATATATATATATATATATATATATATATATATAATTAAATAATAATTAAATATATATATATTTAAAGAGCACCAAAAGTTTTTTTGTAAATGATATTAATATTCTTCTGACTTAATTATTACTTTATTATCTTTCCTGGAAGCTAAGCGAAGCCAGTCTATCAGCAACTGTGCGCACCTTTCTGAGGCTTTGCCAGCTACTAAAAGTGTACCTCTTCTGCTTCATACTGTGAGCTCTCTCTTACCTGGTATCTCTTACACTTCTTGCTCTCACAGGCTGTCAGGTACTGTACTTAAACCTCACTCATATCAACTTGTGATTTGGTTTTATAATCTTCACTTTCTAGTTTTTATTACTTGTTTATATTTGAGTAATCTAAATATATTGTGCTCATAAATAAATATACTGTATTTTTGTAGTGCACTTGCACAATTTTCTGTTGAATAAATTTTCATTAGTTGTTAGATGGATATTTTTCTTGGAAGTTAAATAGAAAAGTATATTGTCTAGTTTTTTTTTCCTTCTTAAACAAAGTGATAAAGTTATACTTCACTAATTTTTGTAGTTTTGATTTTTAATTCATCAGAGCAGTAGTCACTGTCAAAAAAGGAAAAATTGCCACAATTCTTAAATGGAAGAGTACAGTAGAATCTTGTATATAATTTTGTTTTAAATAATATACTTTTATTAAAGATTAGAGAAGTTTTATTATTTCATAGAACAAATTTTGAGTGAACAAATTAGAATGATTATGTTTGGCATTATAAAATAAAATGGAGATTGTTGGTGGGGTAATATATATCCATAAGTGTCTTCTTTTAAAGTTGACTTTGAGTCTTGTTTAGCAAAAAGCCGCTTATAAACATATACATTGTTATATTGGTTAAAACTTGTTTAAAAGAACCATTGATTTAGTTACTAATTTGCAAAACAAACACCCTTCTGAATTTCATGGTTTAAAATCACTTTTAACCATATAAAATTTAGACACATACATGTATGCATGCTTATATGTATATGTATAGATCATACCAGATTTGATTCTTCTCTTATTTTAATTTCTTAATTAATGAATTGATCTATATTAATGGGTAATTTTTTTTACTGTAACATTAAAAAAATGTTGCTGAACCCCATTTGAAAAAAAGGAGAATAATTGTCCACGTATTTGTCTTTCATTGCTTCAATGTTTTGAGTGTTTTTATTTATTAGGTATTGACTTTGACAGTTTTGCCTGTGGTTTCTAGCACATTTTGTCACATAGAATAGTTTAGGAGACTCGAATAAACCAGCTTGATTCACTTTTTTAGGTATACTTAGGATATTAATGTCTACCTTAAAAATTTTACACTAAACTGGCTTACTAGTGATGGAATGATTATGAATAAATCCTCTCTAGGGAGGATTAAAAAAAATTTAAATGCAGTTTTCCTGGAAAATAATAAAATTTAAACCCAGTTAAAGTATTAGGTGATAAAACTATTAGTCAGAATATTTGTTGCTTATTAACTTTATGTTTTATGCATTGGGAAGTCCTGACCCTGCTTTAAGAAAAAGAAAAAGTTCAGTTAAAAAAAAATGTTTTAGCTCTATTAGCATAGAAATGCAAAATGGCAATAAAATGTTAAGAACTTAAAACTTTAAAAATTTAAATTTAAAAATTTATTTTAAATATAGTTTCTTTGTCTGATAGTATTTGAATAAAAAAAGTCTACTGTAATCATTTTGGAAACATTTGGAAACATTTTCTTCTTAGAATTATTCCCAGGATTCTCAAATATACATAATTTCATAATATTTCTAGAATCATATAACCTTAGCATTGGAAGAGACCTCAGAGTCCATTTAGTAAAATTTCTGCTGAAAAAGTATATTTTTATCAACATTAGTAATAGATAGTAATACAGTCTGTACTCGTGGAGTTCAGGTGAGGGGAAAGAACTCATTTCTTCCAGAAGTAACTCATTTCATTTACTCATTAGAAGCAACTCTAATTATTAGGAAGGTTACTATAGAATAACAACAACCTTAAATTTGTGTCTTTGCAATTTTCACTGACTATGTGTTCTGTCTTCTGAGGCTTAGTATACTTTTAAGACAGCTATTATGTCCTTAAATATCTTCAGTTCTTTAAACTTGTCCTTATATGACAAGAACCTGAAGTCTTCTTTTCAGTGATCTCTACTTCCCAAAATGGTGTTATCCAAATCTTAGATCAATTCAAAAATGTTCTGACAGTGACAGCGTACAGGTGCACTACATAAACTACAATGTATTGTGCTGTTAAAAAAACAAAAACAAAAAACAAATCCTATTCTGGAATGCTGTGACACTCTTAATACAGTTTAAGAATCTATCCATTTTTTTGGTTTCCATATCATAATACTTTCACATTGATTTTCAATGCTAGCATGCTACTAAAAATTCCAGATATTTCTTAGGTAAATTGCTATTAAACAAGTATTTGTTTAGATTGGGCATTCTTCTGAACATGCCTAATTGTATCTTGTTCCATTTTATTTATGAGGATATGACAGACCTTGTTAGGTGTTTTGCTAACATTTAGTTAAATTACCTTAGTATACTGATCTTTTCAATCTACTACAGTGAAAGAAAAGTTAGTCTTTGATAACCTGTCACTTTTCTAGATATTCACTTTCTATCTACAATATTGGCAGGAACCAAAGTCATGGTCAGTGGTCTATTGTTTGTAGACTTTGTTCTCTTTTTATACTTTTTGACAATCAAGATAACCATAACCTTCTACAATGCAATATACCTTTTCTAGTCTTTATAGTCTTTTAGAGATTGACAGTGGTTCAGCAGTCTCATTTTATAGGGATTTTTTTTTTTTTGGCATTCATGGATGCATTTCTTTTCCCCCTCCCCCACTTATTAGAAATTTTTTTCTAATTACATATAAAGATAATTTTCAACATTCATTTTTATAAAATTTTGAGTTTCATTTTTTTCTCTCCTTTACTCCCCTCCCCAAGAAGGCCAGCACTCTGATTTGGGTTATAATTATACAGTCATATTAAACATATTTGCACATTAGCCAGGTTGTAAAAGAAAAATCAGAACTAAAGAGAAAAACCATAAGGAAAAAAAAAAGTGGAGATACTAAGCCTTGATCTGCATTTAGTCTCCATAGTTCCTTTTCTGGATGTGTATAGAATTTTCTATTATGAGTTCTTTGGAACTGTCTTAGATCATTGTATTGCTGAGAAGAGCTAAGTCTTTCAAAGTTGATTATTGGATAGTGTTGCAGTTAGTCTGTACAATATTCTCCTGGTTCTGCTGACTTCATTCAGTATCAATTCATGTAAGTCTTTCTGGGTTTTTTCAGCACCACCTATTCCTCATTTTTTATATCACTGTAGCATTCTATTACATTCATTTGCCACAGTGTTGTCAGTCATCCCCAATTGATGGGCAGGCATCCTCTCACTTTCCAATTCAAGGATGCATTTCTTTGAATCTTCATGACTAAATCTCAAGGGCAGTTATGTGCTCCCCTTATTTCTTTAGTTAGCTGTTATTTCCCTATTAGCTATTTTTGTCAAGTCTTTCCAGCGTAAAGGTCATTTTCCTTGGCATAGAAAATAGAAGCAAAATAATAGTTTAGCAACTTTGCCTTTTTTACCCACCCTTGACTTGCAGTTCAAATGAACAGCTTTGTGTATTGTCTTGTCCTGTCTGGTCTGTCTATGCCTTCACTTCAGTCCTCTGTACAATGCACTGGAGTCCTTCTGACAGTCTCTTGCTGCTGTGAAGTTCAGGCTTTCTGTTTGTGATGTGATCTCTCTGGCTATGTAACTCTTCTGTCTCATTTACTTGTCCTAAATATCCCCAATAACATACTTTATGCTGCTTCGGCACAGCTCTTGAATTTGTAGTGCATTGCATCTTCTCATGCTCAGTGAATGCCCATCAAGAGCCATTTGGGTGACACTAACTGGGGGATGTGGTTATCTTCTGCTTAGCAGGAAAGGATCAGAGTGACCTTTACTCCCTCTTCTTCCTCTGTCCCCTTCCTAAATCCTCTCTCCTCTGATTTCTTTGGTAAGGCAGGACATCATCTTGGACAAACATCTGGTTCTTCAGAGGGCTATGCTTGCTCCTCTTTGGGAAGAGCTTCATATTTGTTTCTTTTATCCAAGTTCCTTTACCTCTTTTGGTGACATTCTTCCACTGTCTCACCTTCGGATACCATTGAGGATTCCTTTTGACTCTTTAGGTTCTTTTTTCTCCTTTGTTTTCACTTTAAGACTGCTCTTTTTTTTAAAGTAAAACAACATTCTCCATGGGTGACTTCCTTAAGTCACTGGGAAAGGTTTCTAAATGTTTAGTGATTTTTAAAGATATTTTGTTATTTCTTCTTTTAGCAAGATAATTATATTAATTAGTTATATGCCATTCTTCATGCTTTTTGTTTAAATGTGCCCATTTTATTCACTCTTAATGAAAATAAAGCTTTTTTTTTTTTTTGAGATTAAGTGAATTGGATTGGATCTGAAACTTATAAATCACATGTTCTTCACTTTTGTGCCACTGGATAAATGAATGAATATTCTAATGAAATCTTTGTAATAGTAGGCATAACTTCTGGGTCTTTATAGTTTTGTCTTTGCTGTCTATAGTGTCAGTACCCCTGCTTTTTTGTTATTTTTTCAGAAGATTCTATATTATGTTGGCAATTGGGAATCTTCTCTTGAGTTAATCTTTCTTTGTCTTCCAACTTCATCTTCCGTGTAACAATTCAGTAATGTGGTACAACAAAAAGAGTATTGAATTTGAGTCAAAAATCTTGGTTTGTATCTCAGTTTTATTAACTACAATCAGACTCTTTGGGCTTTAGTTTTATCTATGAAATAAGGCATTTGAATAAGATGAATTCAGAACAACCTATATATCTCTATATCTATGCTCTATATGCATATTTCCAATAAATAAGTAAAATGATAATACATTTAATTTTTGGAACTACTGCTGTACCACATTTATAACTATTTTGGTCTATTGTGCATTTTATTTTATACTTGAAATTGTCCTTTTTGTAGTTGTCATTGGTGGTTTTTGTTATCTTAGTTTGCCACAAAACTTACTTCAATCCAGAAATTGAGTAAGTATAAGGCATTCTGATATCTAACAGGGAAATAAAACCCAGAGTTTTCATTCTATTTGGGAGATAGTAATAATCATTAATGTATGTGATAATTTGATGGAGGAGGAAGACAAAAAGTTAAAAAAAAAAAAAAAAACTAGTGCTGAAGATGATGAATTGTTTTAGTGTGGTTTTTTGGGTTTGTTTTGTTTTGTAATTTCTTTTTTCCTTTATAATTGTAATAAGAGAATTTCTTGCTACATCTAATTCTAATTTCCCTTTTATATTCATAGAATTCATTAAATAGTTTTTAGAAATTATACACAATGTAATTAGTTTTTTTATGAATATTGTAATTATATTAAATGGCATCTAATTTACCTTCTTATTCCAAAAGTATATCATAAATACAAGTATATATTTAAACATATATCTACCATTTTGACACTTCTATATCAGATTCTGAATTTTCTGGGATTATTCAATTATATTTTCTATGGTAGCATTAGTTATATTTATAAAGTTTTTTAATCCTTTAGCTTTGTGTGGGAAAATATAGGATTAAAAATTAGTCTAGGCCAATTTTTTCTGGTTACCTATAAGTAATGTCAAACACTATCCTTAAAAAAAATAGGAAACTTCATTATTCATTTTATTTCATATCTTAGTATTGACAGTTTCTTATGAAAGACAAACAAGGTCCCTAACTTTGGCATTGAAAAAGATAATCATTATCTTTCAGTTGATTTCTTAGGCATAAGGAAATATTAATTAAGCAGCTTCTAGTGATATGTTTACTTTGAAAATCTATTTGTAATTTGTTAATCATATAATTTTTTGTATGGTTTGATTTTCCTTAGATGCATAAATCTCATATTTGATAAAGAATCTTGGGGGAGCTAGGTGACACAGTGGATAGAGCAGTGACCCTGGAGTTCAAATCTGGCCTGAGACACTTAACACTTCCTAGCAATGTGACACTGGGCAAATCTCTTTACCCCAAATGCCTCACCAAAAGCAAACTGTAATGCTGGAGAAATTGAGGCAAGATAGAGATTAGAGAGTTTTTAGTATTTTATTGGAGAGTTTAATTGACTGGACAGGATTCTTGTCTCAAAGTATCCAGTGACAAATGGGAGAATTCCAAGTCCTCTTATACCTTTCTGAACAAAGAAAGAAAAAAAAAGCACGAAAGGTTTTACAGAACCATTTGGTTTTGTTAGGATGGGGAGAGGCTATAAATTCTTACTAAAAGCCAATGTCAGGATGTTTGAATAAACAGAAGTAAAGATGTCAATGAGGTATCCTGGATAGTCTTATCTTTTGGAATATTTTAGAGGGGCAGTGTCATAAATTCTTGAGGGCAGAATAAGTTAGGAGCTAGGAAGTTTGATTTGCCCCTCATCTTGAGCAATTGACAGTTTACAACCTTATAGCAAATGGTCCTCAGTCTTAATGAACCAGAGTGGGGTTTTACAATTAGGGTATTGAGGCAGAACAGTTAAGGAAACTGAGATAGAACAATTCAAGGAAACTCAGGACAATAAGGGAAACGGAGGCAGAACCAATTAGGGAAACTGAGTCAGGACAATTAAAGAGAACTGTGGCACAACAAAACAAACAATAATCTATCTTATAGGAATCTATATATTTGCACTGAATTCGATCTGTATTTAGTCTTATTTAATTTAATTGGATTGAATGATCCCTTAATGAGAAAAAAGAGAATAAATAGATATTAGAAAACTCTTTTTCCCTTCTAAATTTAGTATTGGAAAGCTGTAGTTCAGAAATGCCATTGAGTGATTTGAAATATTTGAGTGTCCCTTTTTCTTTTCTTTTTTCTTTTTTCTTCTTTTCTTTTCTTTTCTTTTCTTTTCTTTTCTTTTCTTTTCTTTTCTTTTCTTTTCTTTTCTTTTCTTTTCTTTTCTTTTCTTTTCTTTTCTTTTCTTTTCTTTTCTTTTCTTTTCTTTTCTTTTTGGATTTCTCTTTAATTTAGATGTGGCAGGACTTTAAAGTTGAAAATAATGAATAAATATGACATAATAGTTTCATATGCTAGCTACTTTAAAAGAATACATGGGGCTCTTCTATGTAGAAGAATTTAGCATATTATGTAGAATAATATGTAGAGTATTGGGAAGACTTAGATTCCAATCCTGTATCAAACATTTATTAGTAATGTGACCTTTGGCAAGTCACTTAACTTCTCAGCCTCAGTTTCTTCATCTAGAAGATGGGGATAATAATAGCATTTACCTTGCTCATTGGATCAAATAAAGTACTTTGTGATCTTATTGTAATGATGCTATTCATAGAATCCCCTAAGCCTTCTTCCATTTTACTATACTTTTTTTTTCTGTTTTGTGCTCTTTAAAATTATATATACATAATTTTCTTTTAACAGCCAAAGGAATTATTGTTTCATTTTGAATAAAATATAAACCTAATGTTTTTTTTTTTTTTTTTTCTTTCCTTAATTGTGTAGTGGAAAGAACTAAGATCTAGAGTTAGGGTAACTGGGTTTGGTTGTTTAAAGTGAGCAAAACACTTTCACTATTGGAGCTTAAGATTTGTTTTTTGTCAAATTTATATGAGAATTCTTGCAGTAGCACAGGATTATAAGAAAAAGAGTTGACAGTCTTAAAGCACCATGTAATCAACTAAGCAGTAGGCATCTAATTAGGTGTCTTTTATGTGTCAAGTACTGTGTTGGGTGCCAGGATCCAAAGATGAAATAGATGTAGCCCTTGCCTGTAAAGTACAGGCTAGCTCTCTGGAGGGCTTCAGGACCAGCAGGAGTCAGGATAAATCAAAGTCCTTGGTCTTGGGGGAAAAGTGAAGGAGGCAGGCAAGCTGCCACGAGACTTGCCAAAGATTTTTCCTGGATTCTGGAGTCTCCAGCTTCTCTCCTCCTAGTCCTACCACCAAGTGACTCTGGCCTCCCTCCTCGCCTTCATTCCTTGCCTATGATTATCTTAACACCAAACATTTAACAAGCACCAAGGTGAGAAGAGCCATTACCCAAATATATGCTAATACAGTCATTATCTTACATCAAATAAGTAATTAGCCTTAAGTGCTCCATTGTCTATTCAAGCATACGTTTTTTTGGAGTTTCAGTCCTCTATACTTGCTCTCTAGGAATTAATATTTTTTTCCTTTGAGTCAAAGTATAATCGGAATCATAATATGGCCTCCATTCTAAAAATTCCTTTCCAATAGTTAATCACAAAACATTTATTAAATGCTACGTGGTATGCTAAAGGTTAGGTTTTAAAGGATAGAAATTAAGTAGTCCATGCCTTGATGCCTTCTAATGGGAGGAAAAAGCATATGTACATTTATTAAGAATGCATTCATTTGGGAGGAAGTGCACAGAAGGTATTTTTTGAGCAGAATCTTATTCCTGTAACTCCATTGTTTGTGTGAGGCAGAGGTGAAGAGTTAGTACCTTCTGGGCATGAGGTTCAACAAAATACAAAAGCATTGCCATGGGAGATGTCATGTTGTGCGTGTGAAACAGGATGGATAGGTGGTAGAATTGTGGAGAGAAAGAATGTGTAAGAATATTGAAAAGATAGAATGGGGTCAGGTTTTGAGGATATTTAAATGCAAAATAGAGGATTTTTATGTTTGATCTTAGAGTTAATAAGGGACTAGTGGAGTTTATTGAGAGAGGTGATATGATCAGATCTGCTTTTTAGGAAATTCACTTTGATGGCTATGTGGAGGATAACCTGAGGTAAGCACAGGGCCTGGCACATAGCTGGTCCTTAATAAATGGTTATTGACTGATTAACAAAATAGAAGATTGTTGCAGTATTCAAATAATTCAAGTAATCAAGTAATTCAAGAGGTAATGAGGGATTGGACAAGAGTGAAAACTGGGTGTTAAGGAACTATGTAAAAAGTTTGGAAATAAAGGTTAAGTACATGAGGTGTGAAGGTAAATGAAATTATAGTTGTAACTGGATGAATATAAGGAAGATGGAGAGGTTTTAGGAGAAAGTCTATGAGTTCTTTTCTGAACATACTCAGTTTAAGATGCCAAAAAGCAGTTTGTGGTACAGAATTGTAGTTCACAGGAAAGATTAGAGGTAGGCATATAGAGCTAACAATTATTTATGTAGAAGTGATAATTGAACAAATTGAGTTAATTACCTTGGGCAGTTGGGTGATACAATGGAAAAAGTGTCAGCCTGGAATCAAGAAGATTAATTTTTCCTAGTTCAAATCTGACCTCAGACACTTATTAGTTGGGCAAGTCATTTAACCTTGTTTACCTCAGTTTCCCTGTAAAATGAGCTGAAATGTCAAACCAGTATTTTTGCCAAGAAAACGCCAAATAAGATGATGAGTGGTCAGATGTTACTGAAAAAAAAACTGAACAAGAACTAATGAGTTCACAAATGATAAAGTACAGTAAAAGCAAAGCAGGTCTAGGACAGAACTTTAGGGCACATCCATCGTTAGTAGGTGTGATATGGTTGATGAACCAGCAAAGGAAGCTGAGGAAGTACAGCTATCCAGGTCAACAAAAGAGCAGTAAAATTGTATCAGACCTAGTCTCAGATTCTGCAAGCAATACAACAAATAAATAAATAAATAAAAATAAAAATCAAAAAAGGTGAGGATTGGAAAGAGCTTCTTGGATTTCAATTAGTGATCATTAATGACTCTGGAGAAATTGATTTGACTTGAATGATGAGGTTAAAAGTGATTGCAAAGGGTTTTGAAAAGATCAAAACAAAACCATGAATAAATAGCTAAGCTTTAAAATTAACAAACTTAAAACCAGTAGAGGGAGCCCAAGAACTATTAAGAAAAAAAAAATTATAAGGAAATCTACATTGGCATGAGAAAGCAATTTCATGAATAATTACAAATGATTTGATACACATTTTATGCAGATATTTAAACCTAGAAATTGGAGAACTAAAATGATTTTTTAGAATTAATAGTTTTGAAAAGTATCTCCTTTCCTTAGTATATCTGTCTTCATACCAGTGAGCTACAGTTATGCAGGGGTGACATAAAGGTATTATCTCTCTCTGCTCCCCTCCACTTCTATTTCCCCATTATAAAATCCTACTACTGTAAGTGGCTATTTATGACTGCACACTTGTACTCCATTTGAAGAAGTTCTCCTGACACTTTCACTAAAGCAAAGCTTTAAAAGCAGTATCAAACTAAAGTATTTTAAAATCTTGTCTAGTGAGCATGGAAGGAGAGCAATGTGTTGGTAATGTAATAGGACTAATAGGAGCCCTATAATTTTAAAGTGATGGCCTTGTGTTGTTCAGTTTTCTAGCACTTGGTTTCTTTTCTTTTAAAGAGGTGCTGCCTTATAGTTTTTCTTCTAGATATTTTTATTTATTTCTTCTTATAATCTAGTGGCCGGGGCAGCTAGTTGGTGCAGTGGATAGAGCACCAGCTTTGAATTCAGGAGGACCCAAGTTCAAATCTGGTCTCAGACACTTAACACTTACTAGCTGTGTGACCCTGGGCAAGTCAGACCCTGGGCTGGTAGCCCCAGCCTCAGGAAAAAAAAAAAATCTAGTGGCCACCAGTTTTTCATTTAAGGAAATGAAACTCTTATTATCCATGGAGGGAGGAGGGACAGAGTATCAATTTAAAGCAGTAAGCTAGCTCTTGGCCTCCCTCTACTGGCTGTGAATTAGAATTAAAAACAAAACAAAACAAAACAAAACAAAACATAACAAGAACTCATTGCTCTTTTCTATTTCTTATGTCACCATGGTATCCCAGACCTTCCATCCCGAACCCTCCCCAAAAGTAATCCCATATGACAAACAGTAATTTTTGAAATTAAAAAATAACTTTTTTTTTTAACATGGATAAAATTAGATAACATTTATTTTTTTAAATTTTATTTATTTATAATTTTTTCCACAGTATATATGCATGAGTAATTTTTTTTTTATAACATTATCCCTTGTATTCATTTTTCCAAATTATCCCCTCCCTCCCTCTACTCCTTCCCTTTGATGACAGGCAATCCCATACATTTTACATGTGTTACAATATAACCTAGATACAATATATGTGTGTAAATACCATTTTCTTTTTGCACATTAAGTATTAGCTTCTGAAGGTATAAGTAACCTGGGTAGATAGACAGTAGTGCTAACAATTTACATTCACTTCCCAGTGTTCCTTCTCTGGGTATAGTTGTTTCTGTCCATCATTGATCAACTGGAAGTGAGTTGGATCTTCTTTATGGTGAAGATATCCACTTCCATCAGAATACATCTTCATACAGCATTGAAGTGTACAGAGATCTTCTGGTTCTATTCATTTCACTCAGCATCAGTTGATGTAAGTCTCTCCAAGCCTCTCTGTATTCCTCCTGCTGGTCATTTCTTACAGAGCAATAATATTCCATAACCTTCATATACCATAATTTACCCAACCATTCTCCAATTGATGGGCATCCATTCATCTTCCAGTTTCTAGCCACTACGAAAAGAGCTGCCACAAACAAAAAAATAACTTCTGATAAATAACTGATTGATACATTGAGAAAGTCCAAAAAACCTATGCAATTTGTATAACCTGTGCACTCCATGAAGTGATGGCTTTGTTGGGGTATATTCTTATATATCTTAATTTGAATCCTACTAGATCTTTTTGTTATATTTTCTTTTAATTTTTTTGATGCATCATTATTCTTTCCATTTAAATTCTTATGGTTACTATTTACATTTTTTTGGCCTCTACCTCAGTTCATTTTGCTTTTTGTTTACTTCTCTGTATTCATCACACATATAATTTCTTATAACATTGTAATATTCCATTACATTCATATACCACATTATTTTTTAGCTATTTCCTAATTGATGATCATTTGCTTTCTTTCTGATTCTTAGCTAGCACAAAAAAATGCTGCTATAAATGTTTTGGAGTAGATGAGGACCTTTTTCTTATTTATATATTTCTTGGGGAAAAAATCCAGTAATGGAGTCTTTGGTTCAAAGGGTATGAATATTTTGGTCATTTTATTTACATTATTCCAAATTGCTTTCCGAAAGGTTGTACCATTTCACAAATGATTGTGCTCTACCAATAATGTATTGGTATGCCTGGTTTTCCCCAATCCCTTAAAATGAGAAATTAATGGAGTCTCCCTTTGCAGAGCAAAGAACATTATTTCTGACATCCTAATTTGAAAGTAAAAATAGCCAAAATAAATCATCTGGATACCTTCTGGATTCTCTTTGGTAACACTAAAGTTTTTAGCATTGTTGCATTATAAAATTGAAATAAAGGATATGTGAAAAGAAAGACAATTAGGAAAAGATTTTCTGTGGCCCTTATTCCTGTCACCCAAGCTCTTCATTGTCTGCCCATCAAATTTACCCTCTTATTTATGTCCTTTTTTCTGCTTCTCTGTTTTAAATTTGAGATTGTCATGACCTCTACTACTTTCAAGGTCTCTATAGTCATACATAATAAAGTATTTTTTAGGAAGTGGAAAAGTATGGGAATGTTTATTCTTTTAGGATATTCTGATATTGAATTTCTCAGAGTAAGTGACCAGTTTGATCATTTTAGGGTATAGGTGAAGGGACCAAACATTTATTAAACACTTACTGTGTGTGTCAGGCATTTTGCTAAGTGTTTTACAAATTAAATTGATCCTCACTGTAAGCCTTGTGAAATAGGTTCTGTTATCTTCATTTTACTGTTGAAGATACTGAAGCAGAGTTAAGTGACTTGCCCAGGGTCACACAGCTAATAAGTGTTGAAGGCTGAATTTTAACTCAGGTCTTCCTGATTCTGTATCTAATATTCAAGAAATCTTACAGTCCAACTCGTCTTTGTTTACAATGATCAAGTAAATAATTGAGCAGAATGTTTTGCTAAATCAAATCCTGACACATGAATTGTATTTTCCCCATATTTTTCTTCTGGAGTTCATAAAATCACAATTAAGTAAACAATTAGCTTATAATCAAAACTAAACAAAAAAATATTGTTGAATATCTATTGTGGAAATTATGAAGTGTATTCTTTTTCCTTAATAGAGAATCCTCTAGTAAATCAAAATAAGATTAGGTGAAATTTCTTCTGAACCTCAAGCAAATTCTAGATTTTTGAGAGGGGTATGTTTGTGTGTGGTGTCTGTACGTGGGTGTGTGTTTCATTGCTTCAAGGATTTCATTCTGTGTGTTCTCTATTAACAAACATGGCAAAACTCTTACAAATTATTAAATGATGTTTGAGTCCTTGTGCCCACACATTTCATCACCCTCTGGCCTACCCAATTATGAGACTTTAGAATCTTAGCTGAATTGTTTTATGAACAACAAACACATAAATCTGTAACATTTCTTGCTTAAGCTTAAATTCCATTGGCCTAGCCTTTGAAAACCCACTATACTTTGAGGTGGCTCTTGTGAAATCTTTAGTTATGGAATGGCTTTCTGTTAAAGGGATCCCTAAATCTCTGATGTTAATTGTTTTTCTCACAGATATCTTTTACCAGAAACAGAATGTAGCAAAAGCTAATTTCAGATTTTTATGTGATTAATTTCTTAAACTCATTCTCTTTCTTTTTTGTATCCAGGAGAAACACCATGGTATAGTAGGTAGAGAGCCAGCCTCAAAACCTGAGAGCCTGGTTTAAATCCTGACTTTGATACATGCTGCAGCAGCAAGTTCTTTATCTTTTTTCTAGTTTCTAAGACTTTTAAGTTGCAGAGAAGGTTCTGACTTGTGCTGGTGGAGATCTCCTTGCAGTTTCCAATACCAGTGAAGATTGTAGGTCTAGGTCTCTTTCTCCTAGTTAATTTGAGGTTTATCAGGGTGTTATTTTATTTACTTATTTTTTCATTCAACATATATTTTGTAAGAACTTGAAGATACTCATCTATTGATATTCATTACCGTTACCATTATTGTAAAATAAGCCCAGACTGACTGTGAAGGGCTGTAAAGTGTCCATCCAGGTACTTGTAAATGACATGGTAACTTTTGGAAAATGATTTTGGAAGATGGAAAGAAATGGATTGGAGAACAGAGAGAATTAAAGTAGGGAACCGATTGGGGACTACTAAAATAGGACAGACAAGAAGTGATGAGGGATTGAATTAGGGTAATGTATGTGAGTGGAAAGAGATGTTGAAGTAAATTAAGTAGAATTGATCAAACAGGTAGGAAGAAAACCAAGTAAGAACAATAGTTCATTGAAGTCTAAGATAGAAATTCAGGGAGAGGAAGTTGGGTGCTTGGTCAATCAGCAAGCACTTACTTAGTGTCAGGCTGTATTAAGTATTATGCGTAAATAGTGAGGTTAGGCAGTAACTACTTACAGATAAGTTACATTTGATGGAGGAAACCACATGAACATTTCTGTCTTTTCTGTGTTTCTGTCTTTTCATCTGCTTATCACTGGAACAAGGAAGGATTTGTGGCAAGGAAACCAAATAATCAACAGATGAAAAATGAAAAATCTTTTAGGTCAAAGTTTCTTAAACTGTGGGTCATGACCCCATGTGTGGGGGTCACATAACTTAATGGGGGAGGTCATGAAATTATGATTTGTTATCAGTAAATGTTTGATTTTTATACTTATTTTATATACCGATATGCCCTGGGATTGTGTAAAAAATTCTCAGATAAAAAGGGGTCATAAATGGAAAAAAGTTTAAGAAACCCTGTTTTAGATAATGCTTAGTAAATGTTAGTTAACTGATTGATATCAGATTTGGTTATTAGAAAATCATTGGGTAACTTTGAGAAACATTTCATTCCAATGGTGAGGTCAGAAGGTAGAGTCTTTCTCTTTTGCTCTTTTTCATGTAATGTATTTTTCAGTATTTTGATACCTTTTGTCATTACTTCACACATTATTAAAAATTCCCTCCTCCTTCCCTAACTGAACTCATAGCAAAGTAGAAAAGTTAAAAACAGTAATAGAGTGATTATATTTGAAAATGTATACACTAGTCCTCTGCCTCTCAGCCATGAGGAAGGAAACATTTTCCAGGATAATTATGAGTTTTATAGTAACAGAGTTTGACCTTCTTTTAGTGACTTTTTCATTTACAGTATTGTTATTATACATAACTATCCCTTTTTTTCCTGTTTGTTTCATTCTCCATCAGTTTATTAAGATCTTCCATGAATTCCTCATATTCATCATTTCTTATGTCATCTAGTTTTCTCAGTCATTTTCCAATTGATCTGTATCCACTATTACAATGTATTTAAACAATAACTGGTTGTTTATTTTATGCTCTTAAGAATTATAGGATCATAAAATGTAAGTTACATAATTTTTAAAATCTTAAATTGCATAATTTAAGCTTAAAATTACTTGATACAGTATAATATATTAATATTTGTTAAAAGGAATCATTAAATTGAATGTAAGCATTTCTTCAAAATAAGTTATTTTAAAATATGAAACAAAATCCTCTCTGTGTGATTCAGAATGTGCTTTTGTCAACTGCAATATGCAGCATTGAAGGGAATTTCATTGATGTGGTTATCAGTCTATTGGAACATTGGAGAACAAAAACACTACCAAGTACATAATAAAAAAAGCCACAGAAGTACTTTAATATTGAGACATAAAGACATTTAGTAATGCATAGTTAACTTATGTTTATGAAAAACTCATCTTACACTTTAGCACATACTTTGGAAATTGTTTTTATTTTTCAAATAAAGGAAGAGATACAATTGAAGTTTAACTCTGATATTTCCTTTTTTCTTTAATCTTGGTAAATTTATTTCCCTATTTCTTTCATCAAATTATAGTCCAGCTTTAGTATTTGCACATTTTTTCTCTTCCCTGTTTATTTCTAGTCTTTCCTTTCTTCTGTTCATTGATTTTAATGATTACCATCTGTACTATTTTATTGTGAAAATTGAGTTAAATATTTTCATGGTATTAAATATTAATCTTAGGAAACCCAAGTATTTTATTATTTTAAGATTCATCATGTTTATTTTGAAACTCTTATTCAAAACAGAATAAAATATATTTATTTCAAGTTTTATACTCTAGTTTTAAAATATTGCATATTTCCTGTTAATGATTTTCAGAAGTTGAAGAATGTCAACAATCAGAAAACATAATGGGAGGTGAATGTGGCTGCCTGTTTGTTGACCAGGAACAACAGATACCTCGTAGCAGTAGTACTTCTGATATAACTGACCAGTTACAGTCTGATTCCTATCAAGGTATATTATATGTTTTTAATGTTTTAATAAAGTTTGAATCCTCATAGCAAAATAACTTTGTTTTGCTGATTGATGGATAGTGACTGAATTTGTGATTTCATTGATAGGGAACTCCCAGATGAGAAAGTAGGGCAGTACTATATGATCTTAGGGAGTAGTCTAGATTTAGAGAAGTCAAGTAACTTGAGTCAATCATTCAGTCAGGAAGTAAATGAATAATTGGATTTGAGGCTGGATTTTAATCTAGCTTTTTCTGGCTGTATGGCAAGCTCTCTATGTCTGCCATATTATTGCCTGTCACTGTGGATATATTTCTTTAAACTTTTTATTTTTCTTTTCCTTTTTTTTTCCTGAGGCAATTGGGGTTAAGTGACTTGTTCAGGGTCACACAGCTTGGAAGTATGTCTGAGACCAGATTTTAACTCATGTCATCCTGACTTCAGGATTGGTGCTCTATCCATGTATCACCTAGCTGCCTCTAAACTTTTTCTTAATATATATTTTAGCAGTATTTTTACATTTTTTGCATTCATTTTTTAAAATAAAATTTTTTTAAGCATGACAGCATTTAAGAATTGACTATGCCTATATTTATGTGAAATGTGAAATGATAATTCACTTATGCGAAATGATAATCTCATGTATAGCCAATACTAGCTTATTTTTCTTTGTCTCCAGTCTAAGGCAGCATTTCGTCATTAAGTTCTAAAATTACAACCTTTCAGTCATTTAGCTTTGAATCCCTACTTTATTTTATTAAGTATCATTTATTAAGTAAATTAGAGAAAACTTTTCCCATAACATTCTCTGTCTCTCTCTATCTCTATCTGTCTATGTCTCTTCCCCTCCTGTCTCCCCTCCTATTCTCTTTTTTTCCGTTCTTTTTCTCTCCTTTTCATTCTTCCTCCCCATCTACTCTCACAATAAGAGGTGCAAAACATGATCTAAAATAAAGCTTATGCTAGGCCAGGAGAGATGAACTCTAGTACCTGCTCTACTACTAGATATGTTTGACTTTGGGAGCTTCTTTGAGTTTGTTTTCTGATAAGTAAAATGAAAGTGTTGACTTTTCTAAGATCCCTTTGTAATGCTAAAATATTAAAACTATACTATAAGGTTTCACTAACAGAAAAATTAAATGAAATTATGTGAATAGCCATTGGAAAGACCGGACTATTATTTGTTTCCATGTTGTTGTTTTTTCATATTCTGTTGTAACATAAAGTCCTATTTTTGAACCTTATAAGCTTACCAATTGGAACAGAAATTGTTTATTTTTAAAACTATAATCAATCAGAAATACATAATCCAATTCATTTTTTATTTTGCAGGTAAAAAAATAGAGAATTCACAGAATTTAAATTCATCAGACCCCAGACAAATTCAGGAAAATAAAGGATATTTAAAGAAAGAAAATGAAGGGCCAACTGTAAGATTTCTTAATTATTTTATCAGATTGGTATTTCTTTGGAAATTATAATTTGAAATTACGAATTAAAATAAATAATAGCAGTATTGTACATGTCAGTATTTCCCCTATCTCCAGTTCTCTGACTTTTGACTGGTAGGAAGTTACCCCAAAATACCAAATGTGGGGTTATTTCTAACTTCTAATTTTTTAGGTAGGAAAGAAGGCAGATATAATTTTATAGGTAAGTTAGAAATTTTGAGAATTAAATCAGATCAAAATTTAAGAAAAAACTTTGAAAACTAGCTTTTTACTACCTTAAAGAGTTAGTTGTATTTAAAAAACTGCCATCACTCCTTATAGGCATAAGTCATTATCACTTAATTTGAGTGAATAAATAAATAATTATTATTATTATGTACTTCTATTCTAATTTTGGCAGTTGGTGGCTTTTTTTAATCATAATAATGTGCCTTTAAAGACAGTTTTTTCCCCTACTGTTTTAATGCCTAGGGCATATTATAAGCCTCCAAAAATATAAATAGTTTATTTTCTTTTTGATAATTTAATCAGTCCAAATGGATCAGATCTTCCTCTAAATTAGGAATTCTTATGTAATTTTAATTTATTAAGTCTATAAAGCACTAAACTTTTAATTGTTAATCCTTCCTTGTTGGGGGTCAGAGAAACCCATTCCTTTGACCTTGTTCCTAATTTCTAGCATACATCATTTATTTTCCACTTTTCATGTGAAAGAATTTTCAGTCTTGGTTCTTCCACAAATGAGCTATGCTTTTGAGATTGAGCCATTAAACCTTTCTTAGCTTCAATTTTTTAATTTGTAAAAGGGAATTTATTTGATTAGGTAATTGTCAAAGGTATTTTTGGATTCTAAATCTGGAAGCCAAAAATATTCTAGCTTATGCTACTCCAGAGAGGCAAACACTGATTAGATATTATATTACTGGTTACATATTATATTTTTCTGCATATATACTTTTTTTTAAAAAAATAAAAATAGCTTTTTGATTTTCAAAATGCATGCAAAGATAGTTTTCAACATTCACCCTCACAAAATCTTGCGTTCCAAATTTTTCTTCCTCCTCCCCTTTTCCTCCCCTTGACAACAAGTAATCCAGTTTAGGTTAAACATGTGCAATTTTTCTAAACATATTTTCACATTTATCATGCTGCATGAGAAAAATCAGATCAAAAGGAGAAAAAATGAGAAAGAAAAAAATAAGCAATCAAACAACAACAAAAAAGGTGAAAATACTGTGTTGTGATCCACATTCAGTCCCCATAATCCTCTCTCTAGATGCGGATGTCTCTTTTCATCACAAGTCTATTAGAATTGGTCTGAACCATCTCATTGTTGAAAAGAGCCAAGTCCATCACAGTTGGTCATCATATAAGCTTGTTGTTGCCATATATAATGTTTTCTTCGTTCTACTTCACTTAGCATCATTTCATGTAAGAGAGTCTCTTCAGGCCTTTCTGAAATCAGCCTGCTGATTATTTCTTAGAGAACAATATATTCCATTATATTCATATACCATATCTTTTTCAGCCATTCCCCAACTGATGGGCATCCACTCAGTTTCCAGTTCCTTCTACATATATACTTAAATGAATTAATAGAAATTTATAATGAATTATGGGTAATTTTATATTTCTCATTAGTAGGTCAGTTTAATCCACTTTCATACATTGAAATTAAATTTTTGAGTAATTGATAATTTCTTCATGGAAATGTATAAATATTTAACATAGATGCAGAATATTATGACATTCTTTTTACTTTTCTAGTTGGCTGTATTTTGTTGTGCTTTAAAAAATGTATACCAGCAAATTCTGTGTTCTCTTTAAAATGAAAAATGACTAGTAGTAAACAAATGCAACATGATATCTCTTTGTCTGAAGATTTTAGTACGAAGAAGCAGCAGCCCAGCTGAAATAGATTTAAAAGATGATTTACAGCAAACAGAAGGAAAATGTAGAGAGAGACAAAAGAGTAAGTTCAAGGAACTTGAATTGTTATTTTGATCCTCTGCAAAAACTATATACATTCATACATACATACAAACATATAGATGTCCTTTTTTTTTTTTTTTTTCCCTTCATTTCTCATTACAATAATACCTGTCTTTTTTATTTTAAAGGGGTACTTTCAAGCCATGGTTTTTTTTTTAGCTAACTCTAAATTTGTATTGTAACAATTCCTTAGGAAAGGATTAGTAGAATAAATTATATTGTCTGATGACTATAGCCAAATGAAGGAAAAAATGGAATCCTTTCCATAGCATTTAATTTCTTTAGTTCTCAAATAAATGCTACAAACTTTTCATAAGCAGAAAATATTATAAAGCTCAATAAATATAAAATTCAATAAAATATTTAAAAAGAAAAATTCATTTGGAAAAGTAAAAAAGATAGATTTTTGAAAACATAGTAGGAACAATTGGAAAAATGATAGTAATAGCCTTCTTATCCTTTCTTTGGATCTCTCTCCCTAATCATTCAGAATAACCTATGAACAATAAGAAACATACCTGTCACAAAGCTTACCAGATAGCCATAGGAAATTGCATAAATCCATATTCAGATATTCACAAAGAGGCTAGTATGAGAAATTAGATCTAATTTTAATAATTTAGACCATCTGATTTTCCATGACACTTTTTAATTCTTCTTTGGTTGAAATCATTACAGTAAGTTTGGTGGACTGCTAGAGGGAAACAGTGAAAAGTAGCAATCAATGAGACAATTACAAAAGGGAAATAGAAAGCATTTCAATCTGATACCATTTTGCATTGAGGCTACAAGCCCTATATACTTTAGTAGCCTCTGGAAAATGTCACTGTTTTGCAGTCCAATACATATTCATAGTGATGATCTTGGATCATCAACTAAAAGTTAAGTTTTGGTCAATATGTTGTTTAATAATCTAGGGATGTATGTTTTACAAATATTTCCATTAAATTAATCATTACAAATAATTTAATTGTCAAGTGCCTAAGAGCCCAGTTATTTGGAAAATTCACTTGTAGAATACCTTAATGCACTTTTTTTGAGTTTAATGAAATTACTATACTGGTCTGAACAGGAATGAAAAACCTTCAAGAAAGAGCAGGTATGGCTCAATGAGCAAGTACCATAGAAAGATAAATCATTACACTGTATGCTTTCAGTTGAGCAAAGTGCCTCAATATGACTTTAAAAGTCCTCTTCTGGCAGATTCCTAAAAAAGATCATGACATAGAAATTGTCACTCCATGAAATTCTTTGTCTATATCTTTATGTGTTTCTTATTCTCCCTTTTCTGTAAATTTCCATTAATAGTTAACAGTATAGAACAAAAATATTTGTGTTGCATTTATTAAGCTTTTTTTTTTTTGTTTCTTAATAGTGTTTTTTAAAAAAAATTTTAAGAAAAAAATCTAAGTTTTGCCTTTTCAATGTTGCTCATAATTAACACTAACTTTGTTCTTTTTCTGTGAATTCATTTTGCTTTTGTTCACAAAATTTGGCCATCAATTTAAAAAGATTCTTTATTAAAGCAGATATAAAAGTAATGTAAACATGCAGTGGCTTTTGATTATCTTAGCTAAACAAACTTCATGCAAATGCAAAAAGCATAAAAAGTTCTTAGAAAATAAAATAAGAATTATTTTAAAAATGTAACATTTGACTATTTGTCTGAATTGTCTGTAGGTTATATATTCTTCTAGCTTAATTTATGACTTGAAGACTTTGGTTAACATAATTAAAGTCCTTTAAAGAGATTTCTGAAACTTTTTGTGTTATATCTGAAGGATTCAGACACTAGTCCGTCTTTGAATGTAGACATTTAGGTTTTGCTATACTCTGTGTTCTTATCAGTATCTGATTAGGTGTTTTCTGGGTTCACCCTAAATGCATCTTGTTTGCATGTTCTTATTTTGTTCTAGATGGATGCTCACAGATTAGCTTTTCAGTTTAATTGTAGTTTTGAAAATAAACCTTCCAGTTATTTATTCTCTGTATCTTTTAACATCTCTGATTGTCATAGGTGAAAGTGTTAGCAGTGACACATCTCTTGGCTATAATAATGAGGTGGAGATAACAATGAATCCATGGCATCCATTTGAGGAAGATCAAGAACTGAATACACCAACTGATGTTGCTGTTGATTCAGATGCTAGACACTGGTTACAGTTGAGCCCCACAGATGCTTCAAACTTAACAGGTAAAAATTATTTTGCCATAAACACAATTACTTTAAAGGAAGCAGGGTTTCATATGTGGTATCTCATAGTTTCATCTTTACTTACCCCGCTTCTCTCCCAATTTTTAAGTGGTTAATAACAATCTAAGTATTTAAAATTAAGTTCCTTAGTGCCAATTCAGCACTTCATATGAGAAAATAGTTTAAAGACTTCAGAAGTCATCTAGCATAAACTCACCCAGAAACAAATCTCTATGTTATAAGCTCTGATTGTTTCAGCTCTTAGTCTTATCTTCTATACTGTATGCCATTTGAGAGAAGGGACAGTTTCTTATACTTCGTTTTTTTAAAAATTAATTTTATTATTATAACTTTTTTTTTTTTTGGCAGTACATATGCATGAGTAATTTTTTATGACATTATTCCTTGCACTCACTTCTATTCCGAATTTTCCCCTTCTTCCCTCCAACCCCTCCCCTAGATGGCAGGCAGTCCCATACATGTTAAATGTGTTATAGTTTATACTTCATTTTTAAGTTATTTTGTTGTTACCACTGAAGAACTGTTGATTGTTTTTATAGTAAACATTCATTAAATATTTCTTGAAATCAACAAGTTGATTCAGTTGTATTATTCTTAGTAGTAGGCAAAAACATTTTACTAGATTGAGTTCAATATTCTAACCTGTTCTAACAAGGTTTAACCTTTTTGATCTTGATTCTGACACCTGTGCATTTAGGAATACTGATTAGCTAGAAGATACCCAGAGCAGGGCAGTGAGGATGGCCAAAGTTCCTGAGGTTTGATCAACAGAGCTAGTGCTAAATCTGAGGAAGTCCTGGGTGAGACACAATAGGTATCTTAAATATTTGAAGGGATTCCCTACAGCCAAGAGCTTAGACTTGTTCTCTTTGATCCTTGCCTTTTCAAACCCTGGGACTCATTTCTGCAGCCTCCCAGGAATCCCAGGGAGTCTATCCCACAGCTTTTAGGGTCCTTATCTTTTCTCCTTTTACAAAGGGACTTTGATGTAAATGTTCCTTCCAATACTGTAATCTCTTCAGATTTTGTGGTCTTCGCATTCTGCTAATGGTACAGTGTAGAGCTTCTTCCTCAAGAAGGGAAGGCCTGAACTCAGTAATAGTCTCAGATGCTTCCTTGCTACAGAACCCAGGTCGAGTCACTTAAGCATTGTCTGCCTTAGTTTCCCCAATTGTAAAATGGAGATAATAATAGCACCTATTCTCCAGCATCCACTATGTGGGTAAAATGAGATAATATTTATAAAACACCTTATAAACCTTAAGGACTTTATACATGTTAGGAAGTTAAATGGCACGGTGGAGAGACTGCTGCGTCTGGAAGCCAGGAAGACCTTAGTTCAAACCCAGGCTCGGATACTTAATAGCTATGTGACCCTGGGCAAGTCATTTAGCTTTTAGAGCTTCAATTTCCTTATCTATTTAAAAAAAATGCTAGTAATAACATCTACCTCCTAAAGTTGCTATGAGGATCAAATGAAATAATTATTTGTAAAGTGCCTAGCATGTACCAAGCAATTAATAGATAGTTCTTTCTTTCCATTGCCTTTTAAGAAGGAGTGGAGAATTTTTTTTCTTCCATTCTTCAAGTTGACTTCATAAGTATTTGTTGTAAACAGAGCATTTCAATATAATATCAATGAAATTTAGTAGGAAAAGCTTCATTCCCTTTCTACTTTAGTCACATTTCAACCAGGGCCATCTCCAGTCATCCTGATCTATAACTGGCCACTGAACCCAGATGGTTTTGGAGGAAAAAGTGAGGCAAGTAATCTTGCAGAGCTCTCCCTCACTTAAATCCAGTTCACTTGCATGTCATGGCATCACCTTCTCAGTGTCATGGTCCTCTTCGAGGACAAACAACAACTTTAATAGACAAAAAATTATACTCTTGCTTTTCCAATCATCCATAGGTGTGACTTTGTACCTATCTCCTAAACTCTGACTTGTTTCTGTTTGACCATGCCTCTTCTTTCTTTCTTTCTTTCTTTCTTTCTTTCTTTCTTTCTTTCTTTCTTTCTTTCTTTCTTTCTTTCTTTCTTTCTTTCTTTCTTTCTTTCTTTCTTTCTTTCTTTCTTTCTTTCTTTCTTTCTTTCTTTCTTTCTTTCTTTTTCTTTCTTTCTTTCTTTCTTTCTTTCTTTCTTTCTTTCTTTCTTTCTTTCTTTCTTTCTTTCTCTCTTTCTCTCTTTCTCTCTTTCTCTCTTTCTCTCTTTCTCTCTTTCTCTCTTTCTCTCTTTCTCTCTTTCTCTCTTTCCTCTCTTTCTCTCTTTCTCTCTTTCTCTCTTTCTCTCTTTCTCTCTTTCTCTCTTTCTCTCTCTCTTTCTTTCTCTCTTTTCTTTCTTCTTTCTTTCTTTCTTTCTTTCTTTCTTTCTTTCTTTCTTTCTTTCTTTCTTTCTTTCTTTCTTTCTTTCTTTCTTTCTTTCTTTCTTTCTTTCTTTCTTTCTTTCTTTCTTTCTTTCTTTCTTTCTTTCTTTCTTTCTTTCTTTCTTTCTTTCTTTCTTTGTCGTCTATAATGTCTTTTTTATTTTATTTTTATTTTATCAGTTTTTTTTATTTACCAGATATATGCATGGGTAATTTTTACAACATTGACAATTGCCAAACCTTTTGTTCTAATTTTTCTCCTCCCCCCCTCCCCCAGATGGCAGGTTGACCAATACATGTTAAATATGTTAGAGTATAAATTAAATACAATATATGTATACATGACCAAACAGTTGTTTTGCTGTACAAAAAGAATGGGATTTTGAAATAGTGTACAATTAGCCTGTGAAGGAAATCAAAAATGCAGATGGACAAAAATAGAGGGATTGGGAATTCTATGTAGTGGTTCATAGTCATCTCCCAGAGTTCTTTCCCTGGCTGTAGCTGGTTTAGTTCATTACTGCTCTATTGGAACTGATTTGATTCATCTCATTGTTGAAGATGGCCAAGTCCATCAGAATTGATCATCATATAGTATTGTTGTTGAAGTATATAATGATCTCCTGATCCTACTCATTTCACTCAGCATCAATTCATGTAAGTCTCTTCAGGCCTTTCTGAAATTATCCTGCTGGTCATTTCTTACAGAACAATAATATTCCATAATATTTATATACTACAATTTATTCAGCCCTTCTCCAATTGATGGGCATCCACTCAGTTTCCAGTTTCTGGCCACCACAAAGAGAGCTGCCACAAACATTCTTGCACATACAAGTCTCTTTCCCTTCTTTAAGATCTCTTTGGGATACAAGCCCAGTAGCAACACTGCTGGGTCAAAGGGTATGCACAGTTTGATAACTTTTTGAGCATAGTTCCAGATTGCTCTCCAGAATGGCTGGATGTATTCACAATTCCACCAACAATGTATCAGTGTCCCTGTTTTCCCAGATCCCCTCCAATATTCTGCATTACCATTCTCTGTCATTCTAGCCAATCTGACAGGTGTGTAGTGGTATCTCAGAGTTGTCTTAATTTGCATTTCTCTAATTAATAATGACTTGGAGCATCTTTTCATATGACTAGAAATAGTTTCAATTTCTTCATCTGAGAATTGTCTGTTCATATTCTTTGACCATTTATCAATTGGAGATTGGCTTGATTTCTTATAAATTAGAGTCAATTCCCTATATATTTTGGAAATGAGGCCTTTGGCTGAACCTTTGACTGTAAAAATGTTTTCCCAGTTTATTGTTTCCCTTCTAATCTTATCTGCATTAGTTTTGTTTGTACAAAAATTTTTCAATTTGATATAATCAAAGTTTTCAACTTTGTGATTAATAATGATCTCTAGTTCTTCTTTGGATATAAATTCATTCCTCTTCCACATGACCATACCTCTTTTAAACTTCTTCTTTGTCCTCATCTTAATCTGTAATCCTTCTACCATTGAGTACTTTTTTCAGGCCATTGTCCCTGGTCTGTCTTCACTTTACTCTCAGTTCTACATTTTCAAATATTGTCCTCTTATCCTGTCACCATTCATGCTTTATTAAGCTCCAAAGCTACATTGCTCCCACTGTCCACCTCCTCAACTACTTATGAGCTGCTGAACAGCTGTAGGAAGGCATACAATTTAGGCGCCTACATCCACTAAATTTAAATAAAATATTTTGTTATCTAACTTTAGTTGGTCATAGCAGTGACTCATTCCCCACAAAGGCTATTCTAAACTTTATAGTTTAGCCTCATCCGTCTTCTCACCCGCTCAGTTATTTATCCAGATGCCTTCCAGGTCTACATAGCCAGCCTATTCTCAGTCCTGAACCCTAGTCCTGCATTACCCACTATCTAGTGGTTATTTAAAATTGAATGTCTCATAGACATTTCAAATTCAAAATTCCCAAATCAGAGTTCGAAATTAGTTTACTTTACATCTATTTGCAATTTCCACTGTTCTGTGATATCTAGTTCCATAATTTTCACGTCTGTCATTTCCCTTCACTCACTCTAAAGTCCAACTTCTCATTATTATTATCATCATTAATATGCCAGAACGTCCTTGTTGCATTTTACCTGGTTTTTATGTCTTCCCTGCACTTCATTCTATAGTTCTAAGACTGATTTTCCTAAAATATCTCTGATTCTATATTCCTGTTTTCCTCAAATGGATAATTAACAAAGTCTAAATAAACTCCTTTGCCCAGCATTCAGGTTCTCCAAATTGACCCTTGTCTTCCATTCTAGCTTTTTACTCATACTCCTCTTTATAAACAACTACCAAATTAGACAATATTCTTCTTGAACATGTCATTTCTGGAACTTTGCTTATACTATTCTCTTTGCTAAAATCTGCTATCTTCTTTGATTCTTCCCAAGCTTTTTATTTAAAGCCCAACTGAAATGTCATTTTCTTCACATCATTTTTTTCCCTTTACATTTATAAGTGTAAATCTTTCTTTCTTTTGAATTAATAGAGCAATTTTTAAAACCTCTCCATAATGTACTTTCTCTCATATCATGGATATTTGTCTTCTATCCTTTTCTCTCCTCTTAGAAAATAGAGCCAGGCACAACAAATAGCACCGTGGGTATATCAGTGTATAAAACAAGTATACAAATCAAACATTTACAAAACAGCACCAAAAAGACTATATTGAAAATAATAGATATTCAATAACTATTTGTTGAATGAATAAAAGAAGATTCTGAGATTTTAAGAATGTTTGAGTTATGAAATGGGAGTGTTTTCTAAAATTATTGATACATATCATAACCCAGTCTTGTCTTTGTGAATCTTCTCCATTTTTCTCCCAAAGTTCATATAGAGAGTCAGTCTGTTGTGCTGGAGGCTTCTCTTCCTTTCTTTTAACAAATCATTTAAATTTCTTAAACTTGGCTTTTTCATCTTTAAAAAGAGTTAATAATAACTCTAGTTCCTACCTTCTTGCATTGTTATAAGCCTTAAATGCTCTTGGCAAACTTTGAAGTACTGTATAAATGTCAATTATTATTAAAAACAACAATAGGAAGGAAGACAGAATAAGAGAATTTTTAAATTGAAAAGGATCTTAGAAGAACATTTAAGTCTCAACCATACCTCCTAGATTCCCCCTAAAGGAACCAATAAATTTTCAATTTCTCCTTCAAGACCTCTGAAGAGGGGGAATCTACTAACAGTGTAAGCATCCTATTCTGTTTATAGGTAACTGTACTTGTTAGCAAGCTTTTCCTGACATTTAACTTAAATTTCCCACTTTGTAACATATGATTACTTCCTCTTTCTAACATTTGATTATTGCTAACCAATCATAGCAATTCAAATTCACTATCTTCCATTCCTTCAATTAGTTCCTTCAACTGATTCTTGCTTGGTATGGACTCAAGGCCTTCACCATTTTGATCGCCCTCATCTGGATATTTATTATTTGTCCAGAATGGAATTCTTAAACATTTTCCACACATCTTTTGTCTAAGAAATTTTTATGTTACCCTGGGTATATAAGTGTATAAAACAGATAAACAAATCAAACATTTACTGATAATAAATCATAATTTTGCAACTCCCATATTTAGTAAAAGACCATATATGGGATTGCCACCCATAATTTAAGAAGCTGGGCTCTACATATTGAATGACCAGGGCACAGTACAGTGAGAGTGGCAGTTCCTTATTTCTAGAAGCTGTGCTTCCTTTCATGCAGAACAAGATGTTAGTAATTAGATTTGTTATCACACTTATAATGGGTTGCAGTTGATTAAAACCCTAGTTGTTTTTCAGACTATTTTCTTAATCTTGTTTTTGTAACAAATCAAGGCATATTTATTAAACACTTACATATGCATATACTGTGCTAAGTATTGAGAATATAAAAGCAAAAGAGTAAAACAGTCATTGACCTTGAGGAGCTTATAACCTAATGAAATGCTTGTAAAATTGACATTAAATCTAAATCTAAGACATTGAATTTATTCCTATTAAATTTTGTCTTGAGATGTGAGAGAATGTAGTACAATAGTATGGTATCTGTGTATGTGTCATGCCCCTGACAAATACTAACTCTGTGACCCTGGACACATCCCTTCCTCAACTTTTTAGTGCCCCATAGCAGCTCTTTTAAAACCCTGAGTTGTGGAAAAGTTTCTGAATGACACTGGTGGAAAAAATATTCCACTGTAGCTTCCCATTCTAATAAAATCACAGATGTGATCCTCTGCCCTCTCACTCCCCTTGTCCCCTAATTAAATTATCACTCCAAACTTGACCTAGTCTTCTATATTCTCTCTAGATCCCGAGTATATTAATTATATCTGCAGATTTGTTAAGCATACAATCTATATCTTTGTCCAAATCATTTCTAAAATAATAAACTGCATGGGAGTAAGTAAAGATCCATGGGGACCTTTGCAGGTGATTTCCTTATAATGTGACTTTGAGCTATTAATGACATTTGAGACTGGCCATTCAATCTGTCTTGTATTTAGTTATTTAATTCTCATTTTTCTACTGTTATAAGAAAAAGAATGTCATGGATTACTTCATTAAATAATTTATTAATAGCTAGGGAAGATTAATATTTAGTATTTTCCTATTTCACAGTCTAGTAACCCTCTAAAAATAGAAAATAAGATTAATTTCGCTTGAGGAAGCCATTCTGACTTTTGTGATTGCTTCTTCCTTTTCTAGATGCTTGCAGATCTTTAACAATCTGTTTTCTAATTTGGCCAGGAACAGAAGTCAAGCTTATCAACTTAAAATTATTCTGTCCCTCCCCCCCAAAATAAAACTCCCACAGCAACATTTTTTTCTCCAGTCTTTTTCTATCTCACCATTCACTGTGATCTTTCAGATATCACTGACAGAGGCCTAACAGTCACATTGTAGGCCATTAAACATTTATTAAGAGCCTATTATGTGCCAGGCACTGTGCTAAACATTGGAATTATTTCTGTCTAAGGATATTGTTTATCTGGGACAGAGTACTTGAATTGGTCAGAGATAGCTTGATGATTTCTTATTACCACGTTACTTCTTTGGACTATAAAATTCCTGTTAACTATTAATATTGTTCATGTTCCGATATAGAGATCATTATCTTGTTGCAGGAAAAAAGAGAAAAATAAGAACTGAGCAGCTTTGTTTCTTCTTTGATCAGTTATCACCTTTCTTACTACTCACACAATCACTGCTTTAAAATTTAGTATCTCCCTATTGCCTTTGGAAAAAATTACAAATAAATAAATCTTTTACAAGTTGAGTGCCCTCTTGCTCTATCTCACTCTCTTATTTTCTCTCCCTCGCAAAACCTTGTGTTCCAAAAATTTTTTTTCTCCCTTCTCCAACCCCCATCAGCAATGATCCAATATATGTTAAACACCTGCATTTCTTCTATACATATTTCTACAATTATCATGCTGCACAAGAAAAGTTAGATCAAAAAGGGGAAAAAAAAGCAAGCAAACAATAACAAAAAGGTGAAAATAACTATGTTGTGATCTACATTCAGTCCCTTTAGTCCTTTTTCTGCATGTAGATACTCTCTCCAACACAAGTCTATTGGAATTGGCCTGAATCATTTCATTGTTGAAAAGAGCCACATCCATCAAAATTGATCATCTTGTTGTAATCTTGTTGCCATGTATAATGATCTCATCATTTTGCTCACTTCACTTAATATCAACTCCAGGCTTCTCTATTCATCTTGCTGGCCATTTCTTACAGAACAATAATATTCCATAACATTCAAATAACATAACTTATTCAGCCATTTCCCACTTGACAGGCATTCACTCAGTTTCCAGATCCTGCCACTACAAAAAGGGATGCTACAAACAATTTTGCACATATAAGTCCTCTTTTCTTTTTTATGATCTTTTTGGGATGCAGACCCAAAAGCCACACTACACTGCTGGATCAAAGGATATGTATAATTTTATAGCCCACTAGGCATAGTTCTAAATTATTCTCCAGAATGGTTGGATCAGTTCACAATTCCAACAAAGTATTAGTGTCCCATACATTCTTTTTCTTTTTTTCCTGAGGCAATTGAAGTTAAGTGCCCAGGGTCACACAGCCAGGAAGTGTTAAGTATCTGAGGCCAAATTTGAACTCAGATCCTACTGACTTCAGGGGTAGTGCTCTATATACTACACAAACTTGCTGACTCCCATACAGTCTTTTTTGTATATCACATTTGTGTAATTCTGGCAGATATATAAACATTGTACACAACTTTGATGAATGACCAGTTTATCTTGGTTTCCATAATTAATAAAAATTCAATTCAGTTGAAAATTTATTAGGCCTCTGCTATATGCTAGGAACTGTGCTAAGTGCTGAAGATGCACAAATATGCAAAAGGCAGTTCTTGCCCTCAAGGAGCTTACATTCTAAAGGGGAAATTAACAGGCAAACTCATTTTTACAAAGCAAATATCCAGGATAAATAAGAAATAATTAACAGAGGAAAAGCCCTGGAATTAAGAGAAATTTAAAAAGGCTCCTTACAGAAAATGGGATTTTAGTTAGGACTTAAAAGGAAGATAACAAGGTTGATAGTTAGAGCAGTGAAAGGAGAGTGCTCCAGTCTTGGGAGATTTCCAGCCAAAGGAAATGCCTGGTGTCATTGTTTGTAAAACAGTTAGGTGGTCAGTGAATCAAAGAATATGTTTTGGGGACTGAAGTATAAGAAGATTGGAAAGGTAAGAGGAGTCTAGGTTATGATGAGTTTTGAATGTCACACAGGATACTTTATATTTACTCTAGAAGGTGATAAGAAACCTCTGGAGTTTATTGACTAGGGTCACAGAAAAAATCACTTTTATGGTTGAATAGAAAATTGTTTGAAGTAGGGAAAGACTAGAGGCAGGGTGATCTTCCAGCAGGGTATTGAAGTGTTAGGTATGAAGTGTTAGGGGCTTACATTAGAGACATGGAAGTGTTAGAACAGACTAGGGTTGTATTTGAGAGATATTATGAAGGTGAAATCAGTAGGTCTTGGAACAGCTTATATGCGAGAAGGTGAGCAAGATAATGAAGAATTCAGGATGACCTCTAGGTAGTGAGACTAAGGATCTGGGAAGATGGTACTTCCCCCTATAGAAGGAGGGAAGATAAGAGGTGGAGAAGGTTTAGGAGCTAAGATTAATAAGCTTTGTTTTGTACATATTAAGATATCTATTGGACATTGAAGGCAGTTGCAGATGTGAGATTAGAGATCAGGAGACAGAATGGGTAGAAAAGATGGATTTGAGAGTCATCTGCATAATTATGATAAATCCATGAGTACTAAGGAGATCACCAAGAGAAGCAGTCTAGAGGAAGAAGATAAAAGGAAACAGGACAGAACTCTGAGGGGCACTTATAGTAAGAGGGCATTATTTGTTGGAAGATCCAACAAAGGAGATAGACAAGGATAGATAGGTAGAAAGAAACCAGGAGACAGTGGTGTACCAAAAATTTAGAGAGAAGAGAGTTTCAATGAGAGAGTGGTTAATAGTGTCAAAAGCCACTGAGAGGCCAAGGGGAATGAGGATAGAGAAAATGCTATTGGATTTGGCAATTAGGAGCTCATTAATCATTTTGGAGAGAGTGTTTCAGTGGAATAAGGTCAGAAACCAAATTGTAAAGGTTTGAAAAGAGAGATAGAAGGGAGAAAGTGGAGACATATATTGTAAGAGTCTTTTTGAGACATTTCTATACAAAGGGAAGAAAAGAAATAGGATGATAATGGAAATGGAAGGATCAAGGGAGGGTTTTGGCATCAATGAGAACCCTGTTGAAATTGTATAACAGATTTGTAGTGGACCCAGTTAGAAAAGTTGTATGATTTCTCTATCTTCGTTCAGTAGTGCATGTTTAGGCACAAAAGTGATGAATGATAGAAATGATCTAGATCTGAAGCCTATCTGGGCATAAGCACTGATATAATTAGAGAGGGATTCCAGAGATGAGTCCAGGGCACGCTTAAATTGGTTCGTCAAGGAGTCAAATTAGGGAAAAGATGAAAGAGTGGCTAGTGTGAGGCAGATGACCTGGAGAGAATTGAGAAGTCAGGGGATTGGAGGTCATGTTGCAGAGGAAGTGTATAGTTATGTAAAAGAAAGTAGAAGAAGTAGGATGCCAATTGATTATGGCTGGGTAAAGGGATTTCAGAATTCCTGAAAATAGATATGGTTCATCTGTGGGTGATGGTAAGATCAGGACCATCTTTGTGTATAGTTGAGAGGAGTAAGCACATAGGAGGAGATTAGGAATTGAATTAGGAAAGGAATTGAGTGGAAATGAACGCAGAGTCTTTGTCTTTCTCACCAGTATTTCTTTTGAGAAATCCAATTCTAAAGTTGTCATGCTCTTTCATAAACTGATAAAGATACCCAACTACTTTTATCTTCCTTTACTGACCTCTTAGCAAATAACTTTTCTTCCTTGTTTCTTTATCTTCCTCTATTTGTCATCTTTTTCATTGAGTCCTTTCCTTATCCTATTTCAGATACCATGGCTTTGTCAAGAACAGGTCATCATAGACAGCTTTTTTTCTGACAGCATTACTTAACTGGTTGATGAGTAGGGGGAGTGAACATATTTTATTTAGACTTTAAATTTAGATTAAATATAAAAACTTTTGAACAAGGATCTCATTTGGTTCTTATGAAAATGATGGAGATATATGGACTAGACCAAAATTTCTTAAACTTTTTCCACTTGTGACCCTTTTTTGCCTGAGAAATTTTTATGCGCCCCTGGGTATATGGGTATATCAAATATTTACTGTTAATAAATCAAAATGAAATTCATTTTAAAACAATTCTTTGGTACGTACATATATATGGGTGTACATATGTACCCACACACACATATATAAAATGTTGCCATTTATATTAAATAAATACAAAAGCAAATATGCATAAAATTAGTTGAATGTGCTTATCTTTTTATATAAA
The DNA here is from genome assembly GCF_048593235.1 of Sminthopsis crassicaudata. Taxonomy (NCBI): domain Eukaryota; kingdom Metazoa; phylum Chordata; class Mammalia; order Dasyuromorphia; family Dasyuridae; genus Sminthopsis; species Sminthopsis crassicaudata. Next base: position 158,205,356 of record NC_133618.1, read on the forward strand.
GAATTAAATCTTGGTGGAATATTTGATACTGCAGGATGTAGAACATCTTTGAGGTTGTTCAGACTTGATATTTTGTGATTCTCATGTTCAGTTATGTGACCCCCAAAGGAACCATGTCTCACAGTATAAGAAGCTTTGAACTATACAATAATAAAATTCTTAATTACTTAAATGGTCAGATTTAAGTCATGATGGTTACTAGTTAAGTGTCAGTGAAGTAGGAATTCTCCAGGCAGTACTTTAAGAATCTGTAATTGGTACTGTGCTATTTGAACTTTTTTATTAATGACTTGGATAAAGGTATCAATGATATATGCTTCCTGTATCAGAACTCATCTGTTTTATATTAATCATTGTGTTCAATTCTGAGTGTCCCAGATAAAGAAATTGCCCAGTGAAGGACAATCAGAATTTGTCTCATAAAAATTCCTTGAAGGAATTAGAGATTTTAGTGTAGAGAAAAAATGCTCAGAATGATCATACCTACTTCAAGAATTTCAAAGGTTGTCTCGATGGCCAGGAATTACACTTGTACCTCAACTATTTCAGAAAACTGACTTTCCTCAACTATAAAATGGGAATAACAATAACACCTAGTCTGTATAGGTTGTTTTGAGAAAAAATAACATTTGTAAAAGTACTTAACACAGTGCCAAGCATATAGGTGTTGTCAAAAACGTTGTTCTGCTTTCTTCCCCTTTGTTTCATTTGGCACCCAAGGGCAAAATCAAGAGAAATAGGTGGGAGATCAAAAAAACAAATTTAGGGGCAGCTAGGTGGCGCAGTAGATAGAGCACCAGCCCTGAAGTCAGGAGGACCTGAGTTCAAATTTGACCTCAGACACTTATCACTTCTTAGCTGTGTGACCCTGGGCAAGTCACTTAACCCCAACTGCCTCAACCAAAAAAAAAAAAAAAAATAGACAAAATAAATCTTACTTTACTCATAGAACTTATGTCAAGGAACAGTGAGTTCCCCATCCTCAAAAGATTTAAACAGGTTGGACAATCACTTCTTAGACATGTTATTGTCTAGATTGCTTTCACTAGATGGTTACCAAGGTTCCTTTCAACTCAGATTCTTTGATTTTGACATCTTAATCTTTAACCTTATTTGATTTGAGTGATCCCTGATACTTTACCTTCTTCTCATATATCTTACTTTCTAATATTTCTACATTCTCAGTCATTCTACATTTTTTATAGAAGCTTATAGCTTTTACTCAGTGTCTGTGAAGTTCAAAATTGAAGATAGTTATTCCTGGAAGCCAACTATAATAATGGAATATAAATTATATGATTCAAATTGTGTATATGTATGTTTTATTTTTACAGATAGCAGTGAATGTCTTGCTGATGATTGCAGTATAATTGCTGGTGGGAATCTTATAGGTTGGCATCCAGATTCTGCTGCTGTTCTATGGAGAAGAATCTTGGGAATCCTTGGAGATGTTAATAAGATCCATTCACCCAAAATTCATGCCAAAGTTTTTGGCTATCTCTATGAACTCTGGTATAAACTAGCAAAGGTATTCTTTTCTGCTTTACCTTCTCTCTAACATAGTACAATTTATTTACTATTAAAATGTTGCTGCTGTTTGCTACATTCAGGATATAACTTAGATATTTGAGTTTGAGTTTATTTTATGTTTATTGTAAAAACCAAATAAAGAATAGGAATTTTAGACTAAAAACAGGAAAAAATTTTTATATAATGATTTTATTTTTATTTTGTTTTCTCAAGAAATGACCTGACAGAATTTGGGTAGGAACATATTGAAATTCATAAATAATTTCTGTCACTTTTATAAAAAATAGACACTGCCAAATAAGCATTCATTCATTCTGTTGTAACAAAGAATTAAATTGACAATTTAAACAAAATTAATGTTAATGTTAACAAAATTAACAATTAAAATTAAGTTGAAAATGGTATCATTTCATTATATCAGTGCCAGTCCATTTATAAAAAGACAAAGATATAATTCTCAGAGTTTAATATTTGGGATATAGGTTGAAAAAATATTTATAGACTTGTATTTTCTTATTTATCTTATAAAAATCAGGGAAGAATTTTGAGCAAATGTTTTTGTTATCTTTAGTATTTTTTATGGTCCTATTAATAATATTCCTTCTAATGAATATTCCTTCTGTTTAGATACGGGATAATCTAGCAATAAGTTTGGATAATCAAACTTCTCCATCTCCTCCTGTCTTGATCCCACCCCTTCGAATGTTTGCATCATGGCTGTTTAAGGTGAGTTAAGGAGTTTCTTACCTTAAATGTAATGTAAAGTTATTGATGATTTTTGTTTTTCACATTATTACATCCCAATGTATTCCTCCTCTCATTTCTTCCATTTAACAAAGAAGAAAACATAATTTAAAAATTATATACATATATATGAACTATAAAAAGACATTAAGATTAGTGTAAAGAGATACATATAATATATTAAGATTCACTGTCAGTGTATAGAATTTTATTGCAATATCGAACAACATAAATTGGGCAATAGTAAAAATTACTTGTTCTTTTCAGGCTGCTACATTGCCAAATGAATATAAAGAAGGTAAATTGCAAGCATACAGACTAATCTGTGCTATGATGACCAGACGCCAAGATGTTTTGCCAAACTCTGATTTCCTAGTGCATTTTTATCTTGTGATGCACATTGGCTTAACTAGTGAAGATCAGGTATGTTCTTTGTTCTCTAATTTATTGTGATTATAATTTCAAATGCCTATCAGTTTTTAAAAAAATATGATAGTTTGGATAAAAATAATTTAAGAATTGAATTTGAATGGATTTCTCTAAAGACATCATGGAGAGGAAGAAAATGCTTTTCTAAGGATGCTTCTATTAAATTTGTTTACTGAAATATGTCTTTATTTTTTTGCGAGTGACTTCTAACTTCTTCCATATATTCTTTAGATTTTAAAAATGGCAATGCCAAGTTAGTTTTTATACACATTATTTGAAAAATTCTGTAGTAAATTAGGGGCTTTTTTGTATATCAAATTAGACTGATCCTCAAAAGTAGGCTTGTATTTATTTAATTACTGTCAGGATAGTATGGTATTTGTAGATGTAAGAGCATTTCTGTTCTTGCTTTAGACTCGGCTTTTGAGACATTTTAGAGAAAGAGAATGTTGTGTCTATAGTCTTAAGACATTTGATAATATTTTGCATGTTAATGGCTTTTCATTGAAGTGGCTATCATAATTCTAATAAAGTTGTTAATAAGTTACTTCAGAAGGAGATGCTATCTGTGAAAAGTATCTACACTTATAAAACTAAGTTACTCAAATTTTTTTTTTTTTAATGGTGTTCTATTTGTGATTTCCCCAAATTTTTATAATTATTGATTTTGGAAGGTGGGCCAAGGGAAGGGGTGGCAACTGGCTACATTCCCCTTCTCCAAAGAACTATTCCCAAACTGAAAAGAAGAGAACTTGACACTAGCAACTGTCTAAAGATCTTATTCTATTGAATTTCCAATAATTAGGAGAGCGACATAGAAGTGGCAATTTGCACATCCCAAAATTGCACAGCTAAAATATAATAAAGGCTTATAGAGAAAGAGGTAGTTCAAGTAAAACCTATTAGTTACCACTGTACTTTTTTTTTTCCTTTATATTTTCAGTACTTAGCAAAATGTATCTTATAGTAGGTACTTAATATATATACCTTGTGATTGTTAGAATTAAATAGATTGGAGGGAATGCTATTTCGAGGTGTCCCTTCACCATTATTTGTTTAAAATTATTTCTTGAACATTCTTTTAAATAAATGAGTCTACATTTGTAAATAAACTGGAAGTACTTTACCAGGATTTGCTGATTAATACCATACATAACCCTAAAGATTGTAATATTTCTATACTTGTTGAAAGCAGCTTTTCTACATAAATTAGAGGTTCAAAGTTGAAAGCCCCATAGGATCTTGAATTTGGAGCTTTTGGTGTCTGTTCAGCTGATCATGGATTTAGAGGTGGAAAAGTTCTTTAGAGGTTCTTTTCAGAATTTCACTAATCCTTTCATTTTTCATATTAGTGGATTGATACTCAGGGCTTTTCATTTATTGAGCGTTTTTTTTTTTTTTTTTGCATTGGCCATAAAAATATCGAAGTATCTACAGTCTTTAATTTCTTATACTTTAATTTTGCCATTCATTCAAGCTTGTACTCTTTTATTTCTTTATCTTCCATTTAACCACATCGAAACTGGTTTCTGACTCCACTACTCAAAAAAAACTCAGGTTTATCAGACATCTCATGACTGCCGGATCCATTCATTTTTTCTCAGTACTCATTCTTCTTGGCAATAAATTTAGCTTTTGAAGTTGAATTCTCCCATATAGAAATTTATCCTTGTAGAAATATTTTCCTTTCTGGGTTTCTGGAACAAGGCTATTCTCCCTATATTTTTTAGACCACTCCTCAGTCTACTTTGCTCACTCAGCATCCTTCTTCACACTATAAAAAGTATGGCTCTGCTGTGAGCCCTTCTCTTTTCTTTCCACACTTGCTTGATGATCTCATCAGCTACTACATTCAGTGATTAGCTCTGGATAACTCTCAAATCTATCAAAGTTGATCTCTAATTTCTCTCTTGAACTCCTTCTAGATCTGTTTAAGCTTCTTATCAATAAGAATTATTTTGCTTTTGTCTTTGAAGTGCACAATAACAATCATAGTACCCAGTACCTAGTAGGCTAGGTAACTAGTTTGTTACTGTTTGTTGAGCCTCACATAACCATTTGCTTTTTAGACTTAGTTATATGAATTTTTTCTTGTAGTTGTCCAAGACAGCTCATAATATCTCCCCCCAAACTTCCTTACGTATTCTTTCATGGCTCTTATGGCTGATGACACTATCCTGTAATCATTAATGACAAGATTATGGTATTTGTCTTCTAGCTTCCATTATTGGCTCTCTTATAGGGCTTTCTCCTATGCCTTCCCTTATGTCAGCACTTCACTAGGCTCTCTCAGCCTCTGGAATCCTTGATATTTGGGGCTTCTATTGTCTGTCTCCCCATGCACTTCCTTTTCCAAACCCACCCTACCCCCATTCCTTGTCTCACATCTCCTATCTTTGGCTATGCCCCAAGGCCTTTTCCTATTGTGGCTCCTAGGTGGCCTACCTTGGACAAGATTTTCCTGGGGCTTCTGGTTTTTGCCAGTTCTGCCTCAGCACTAGGCGTAGGCGATTCTGGACACCTATTTTGGCTTTTTTAGCTTCTAGAATTTCTCCAAGGGTAGCCTTTTTCAGGATAAGATCTCTGAATGATCTGGTCACTTTCACTCTTTTTTATTCAAACAATTGTCCAATCTGGACAATTTTTTTTTTTTTAAACTCATAAAACATCTCTCACATCTTTTGTTTTTCATCCATTCATCTTACTTTGATCCTGATTCTTTCTTCCCTATCAGGAGCCAAATATCTTCCCTAGCTCTTTTTTTTCCTTTTCCACCTATAAAACCACCACTTAGATCTTTATCACTGGACTATTGCAGTGGTTTTCAAATTGATCATCCTGGTTCTTTCTTCTCCAATTTATCTTTCCTACATTTGCCAAATTGTCATTTCTACAACACAACTAATTGATTATATTGATTAGTAGTTTCTTGACCAGAATATAATAGTCCAATTTAAGTGATGGTGCTCAGTGTTTACCCAGATGAGTTTTTATTTTTTTTTTCTTAATTTTTATTCATAATATAAAAAAAAAGTCCCTCTGTTTTCCTTCCTCTAACCAGCAATTTGATCCTTAAAGTAGAATAGGAAAAAAAAAGGGGGGGGGGCAAGGGAGAGGCAGTTCAGCAAAACCAAACAACTGAATCTGAAGTAAATATGGGTAATATTCTACCCTGATTGTTCCCCATATCTATAAAGAAGGAAATAAGCACCTTTCTAAGACAGACCTTTCTAGCATTTATGATTATACTTATTTTTTCAGCCTTTTATATCTTTTAGATAATGATATTTTAAATTTTGTTTACTGTGTAAAATTCATTGGCAATATGCTATGACCTTTTGGTGTCTTTTTGGAGCCTCTCCCTGGCTCTTTAGTATCTTGCAGTTTTTATTCTCTAGATATTGGAGTGTCACATGATATTTCTCCCCAGACTTCCTCCATATTCTTTCAAACTTTGGCTGATGAACCTTTTATCCTCCAGCCATTGATGACAAGATTGCAGAAAGATATTATTATTTAAAAGATGGGTTTTTATTCTGGGAGAACCTTGAGGCTCTAGATGATTAAAGGGAAGGGAGGAGACTCCCAATTTTTCTCAGTCTGGAAGTACAAAGGTCACTGACCAATACTGATTGTCACTGAAATTTAAACCTGTTCTTTTTTTTAGAACCTCAACTGTTTTGCCCCTCCAATCCCAGGGACTTTCAAGTGAAAAGGCACCAAGTTAGTAGATGAATACTCTTGTGGGAAAAATTGCAAAATTGATGTGTCTGGATCAGTGATTTCTTTTCAGCAAATTAGGATCATATTCTCTCTCTCTCTCTCTGTCTCTGTCTCTCTGTCTCTCTGTCTCTCTGTCTCTCTCTCCCCTCCCCCCCAAGCATCTTAATGTCTTAATGGCATAATAATAGTATATATTTTATATACATATATATATATATGTATATATATAAAAATGGAATAATAATAGCATCTACCTCCCTGGGTTGATGTGGATATGAGATGAAGATACTATTTGAAAAACACTTAGCACCGTGCCTGACACATAAAAGGTATTTAATAAATGTTTGTTTTCTTCCCTCCCCTGTCCATTCTTTAATATCATTATTAAATTTCTTTGTCTTATTGCTATTGGTAGCATTTCCAAAATTGTATCAAATACTAATAAGGAAATTAAGCAACTTTGAATTAGAAAACCTAGTACATCCCCATTACATATGTTACTTTAGTTTGATGCTTTTTATATTAAAAAAAAAATGGGTTTGTTTACACTCACAGTTTGTCAGTTTTCTGTCTATTGAGGTAATCATGTGCTATGGATATGGTATCAAAAAGGAATATAAATGCTCAAAGGATCATATCAGGCAGTTTTTCCTAGCCATATAAGTGTATTTGCTCCCTAAACTTACAGCCATTCTTGTCTGATAGAGAGGGCCCAATTTCTGGATCTTTGCCATTATATCAAATTATTGTTGCTTGGCAAATTTTCAGGGACTGAATGGAAGACCTTGGGGCAATCAGATGGTCTGGATGTCATCCTCTCCAAAGGACATCGTGATTAGGAAAATTTGCCGATCTTGCATAGTTAGATTAGATGAAGTTTGCTAATTTATTAAACTGATTATAATCAAGAGAGCTCTGCATTCTTTGTCTTAATGTAGTTGGCTCAACCAGTTTTGTTTACATAGGAACCTTCTAATCCATAAGCTAGTCAATCAGTGGTCAAACTTGGAGTCACTTGTTAGCTAGGGTCAAGCTAGCCTATCAGTAGCACAATTCTAACATTATTAATATTGTTAATTGCTTTCTTAATGTTGAGCCATCCCTGTATCCTTAATGTAAATCCAAGTTGGTCATAATGAATTATTTCTTGTATGAATTGCTGTAGCCTTTTAAAGGAGATTTTATTTAAAGTCTAAAAAAAAAACTTCACTAATGACATTGTATAGTTCTCCTTTGTTTATACTTCCTGAGTTTAGGTATTAGGAGCTTATTTTTCTCATAAAAGGAATTTGGTAGAATTTTTCTTCTTCAGTTTTTGAAAATAACTTGAGTAGTATTGGTGTTTTTTAAAAAAAGTTTAATAGAATTCTCTAATGTTTCTGTAAGACTTGAATTTTTAAAAAAATTTCTTTGCAGTTCTATCTTTTCTGGGATTGGATTATTTAAGTTATCTATTTGGTGTGATTTTAGTTCAGATATTTGATATTTTTGAAAGTGATCCTCTACTTTTATATTGTCAATTTTTTTTGTTTTGTTTTGTTTTCTTTTTACCATGTAACTGTGGTGATAATTCTTTTTACTTCTTGTTAATGTCTATTTCTATAACTGGTTCAGATGATTCTCATATTTAATAATATTGTGATCTCATCTATTTTTTTCTTTTTTGCTGTAATTTAAAAGAATTTTTATTTTCTTCATTTTATGCTGTGTTTGAACTATAGCAGGGTATAATTCTATGTGTTATCATGAATGTGTGTGTGTGTGTGTGTGTGTGTGTGTGTGTGTGTGTATACACACACACATATATATATATTTTTTCTTATAGCAGTATAATTTAAAAGATGCCATAAGTTTTTTAGTTGTAATTCCCCCAGTTTATTCAGTTCTACATTTCCCTTTGAAAAAAAATTCAGTCATATTTGTCCAGATATGAGAGAGAGGTACATTAAAGACTTCTATTATTGGGTTATTTATATTTTCTTGTAATTCACTTAAGTTTTTCCTCTGTTAATTTGATGCTTTAGAATTGAAATATATATGTTTAATAATAATATTAGTTTTTGTGGATATGCTTTCTTTTGACCTAATATAATTTCCTTATTTATCTCCATTTTGGGGTGAAATTTTGATTTCTTTGATAGCATGACTACTTATTCCTGCCTTTTTAGATTCACTTAATGTAGAGTAATTTTTATTCTAATCTTTCATATTTATCCTGTGTATGTCTTTGCTTTTTAATGTGTTTCTTATAAGCAATAGATTATGATATTTTTTATTCACTCTGCCACTTTATGAAATACGCCCATTATGAAATATGGAATTGTTAATCTATACACATATAGTTTTGAAAAACTTAGGCTTATGTTTTTCTCTAGTTTTTTTAAGAGTATTAAAAGCATAATAGAAGACTTTATATTCAATCCTGAGGGTGAAGTGAGCCTTTGGACTTTATTGAGTTAGGAGGTAACATGGTTAGACTTGTACTTTAGAAAGATTATTTGTCAACTGATTGGAATGGGGAGAAATTTGAGACATCAAAGGATATGAACAGACAATTCTCAGATGAAGAAATTGAAACTATTTCTAGCCATATGAAAAGATTCTCCAAGTCATTATTAATCAGAGAAATGCAAATTAAGACAACTCTGAGATACCACTACACACTTGTCAGATTTACTAGAATGACAGGCAAAGATAATGTGCAGTGTTGGAGCAGATGTGGGAAAAGAGGGACACTGATACATTGTTGGTGGAATTGTGAATACATCCAGCCATTCTGGAGAGCAATCTGGAACTATGCTCAAAAAATTATCAAACTGCATACCCTTTGACCCAGCAGTGTTGCTAATGGGCTTATATCCCAAAGAGATCTTAAAGAAGGGAAAGAGACCTGTATGTGCAAGAATGTTTGTGGCAGCCCTCTTTGTGGTGGCCAGAAACTGGAAACTGAGTGGATGCCCATCAATTGGAGAAGGGCTGAATAAATTGTGGTATATGAATGTTATGGAATATTATTGTTCTGTAAGAAATGACCAGCAGGATAATTTCAGAAAGGCCTGGAGAGACTTACATGAATTGATGCTGAGTGAAAGGATCAGAAGATCATTATATACTTCAACAACAATACTATATGATGATCAATTCTGATGGACTTGGCCATCTTCAACAATGAGATGAACCAAATCAGTTCCAATAGAGCAGTAATGAACTGAACCAGCTACACCCAGTAAAAGAACTCTGGGAGATGACTATGAACCACTACATAGAATTCCCAATCTTTCTATTTTTGTCCACCTGCATTTTTGATTTCCTTCACAGGCTAATTGTACACTATTTCAAAATCCAATTCTTTTTGTACAGCAAAATAACTGTTTGGACATGTCTACATATATTGTATTTAATTTATACTTTAACATATTTAACATGTATTGATCAACCTGCCATCTGGGGGAGGGGAGGGGGGAAGGAGGGGAAAAATTGGAATAAAAGGTTTGGCAATTGTCAAAATAAAATAAAATAAGAAAAAATATTAAAAAAGAAAAAAAGATTTGAGACAGGGAGACCAATTAGTCAGCTTTTGCAATAGTCCAAATATGAAGTGATATATATTGGCAATGTGAATGGAGAAAGGGGGATATAGAACATACATTTTTTGGAGCGAGAAATGAGACTTAACAGATTATGTATGTATATTCATTTTGAGTGAAGAAAAAAATATGATATTGGGATTATAAACCTGAATGGTTAGGAGAAGCTTTAGGATGTGGAATAGTTTTTTTTTTTTTGGGGGGGGGGAGTGGGTAATTGTTTTTCTTTGATGTGAATAAGTTTCCTCATATACTTTGCTAAGTTCAAATTAGCAACCACATAATTACCGTAAGGATCCTCAGTGTAATTTTTCTGAAAAAGGGTGTAAAGGATAAACTTTAATCTTTTGTCAAAAGAATAGAATTTCTACTCATTAAAGCAGGACATTGTGTCACTAAATTTAACTTTTGCTTTGAATCTCTTATAGGTCATGGTGGCTTTTAAAAAACCAAAATGTATTTTTGAATATACACTTAGTATATTTATATAATGGCCACAGTATGCTATATATGCATACACATAAATGTGTGTGTATACATACTTTACAAGTAATTAAAAGGAAATAGAAAAATTCATTTGGAGCTAGGAATGATTCTCATTTTACATAGGATTTTTGTAGGTTTAGAGAATTTAAGTGACTTTTCCAAGCTTGCATTGGTGAATATATGACTGATATGGATTTTAAACCAAATCCTCTGTCCACTCTTCTACACTGTCTCCCATTAGCCATTTATTTATATTTTCTCTTGTCAAATGTCATTCTTGCCATAATAGATAGTTAATTCCTATTTTTCCTGTAGTAAAAGGTAATTGCATTTAGTGATGTCAGGTTATGATATGGTACAATAGAAAATGTGTTATTGGTTTCAGAGTCAGAAGATCCAGGCTGAAATTCTTTCTCTGATGCTTGCTATATCATTGACTTTGATATTCCTGAGCCTCATTGTCCTTATCCATAAAAGTTAGTGTTTTGCAATGTATGGCCTCAATAGAACCTGGTTCTGAATGTCTGGAGCTATAAAAGAGTTGTCTAGAAATTTACATTTTTATGGACTCTGATATCAGAAATAGCAGTTGGATTGAGGGGGGAAAAAGAAAAACACAACTTAGAATTTGCCTATATAAAGAGATTTTGTTACTTAAAATTCCTGTGCTTTTGAGTGGGCTAATTCAAAATAACACATTTTCAAAATAATAAATTTTTCCATTGCAGGTTGAAATTACTTTAGTCCTAAATTGAATTTCTGATTTCTGCCTCTGGGTGGCACACTTGACTGCTTATTTCTAGCCATGCACTAATATTTTCATTATTTAGAAAGCTTATCTGGAAAATTGCTGAAAGAACCAGGATATTTTTAGTGTGATCATCTATTGTATCTTTATAAATTGGATTTATATTAAAAACAGGAAACTTGCTGACAAACTGTCCTGTAAGTGACAATTGAAATAATAGTAATAGATCATAAGTTGAGCATGAAAGCTCAACAGTATACATTTTATGACCTTTAAAAAAATGAAATGGTTCTTAAAAAAAAAAGACTAATGACAGCACAGTGATTTTTTTTTTAAGTTTCACAAAAGATTTCTTGTTGTAAAAAATGACATACTTTAAGAAATTACCCTGTCTAGCATGACTTTTTCAAATAATGTAATAGGTTGTTTTTTTTTTTTTAGTGATATACTGTCAAGAAATAACTGTTGTGTAGACGACAATAAATGAGTTGACTAAAATGAACAATTCATATCTAATATACAAAACTATGGAAGATTAATATCTTTGCAAAGAACCATGGATAGTTGTACTATCTGTGGTGTATTTGTAGGGAACAAATTTTTTTAGTCTTATTATTGTAAATCCTTAGTGGTTCTTTATTGCCTCTAGGATCAAATATTCACTCCTCTGGTAGTTAAAATCATTCACAATCAGGCTCTAGCCTACTTTTCCAGATTTATATCCTATTACTCCCCTTCACTCAATCTAAGATTCAGCCAAAGTGGTTCTCTCTTTTCTTTGTGTATTTGTACCACCTGTCCCTTGTCCTTGAAATACATTTTACATTCACCTTTCCCCTTTGTAATATCAAGTTTTTATCAAAATTTAGCTTATGGACCATTTTCTTCTTGAAATCTTTTTCCTGATCTCTTTAGCTGCTGCTTCCTCCTCCCTGAAAATCTTATACTTATTTTGTATATATTTTTGTATTTATGCAAATGTGTATAAAGATACTTATAATGTGTAAAATCAAATGTAATCTCCCAAACGGTAGGAATTATTTCATTTCTATATCTCTGTTGTCAAGCACAGAGACTGGCACTTAATAAAAGAATATTGATTTACTTTAAGCAATTTTCTGGAAGGAGCTATTTATTAAATGCAGAATTTTACTTTAGCTAACAAGATTACCTTATCATGTAAAAACTTACTACAGTGTAAGTATTTATGATTTTTGCAGAGTTACTGAAAATCATTTTCTTTTATTTTTGAAGAGGAAAGAATAAAAGCTTTCATTCACTCTTGTCATTCTTGGGAGCTAGAGAGGAAAAAAAGGAAAATAACTAGCATTTATTATGCCAAGCACTGTGTGGAATACTTTACATATTTTTAATTTGATCCTCACAACTCCTATTTTGAGATGGGTTTTATTATCATTCCCATTTTACTTTTGGGGAAAGTGAAGCAAATAGAACTTAAGTGACTTCACAATAGTGTCACACACTTATTAAGTTTCAAATGTCAAATTTGTACTTGTATTCAAAGGAGAAGGGGAAGGGGAAGTAAAGGAATTGATGAAAGTTCTTATTAATCTGTGTATTTTGAATTTTTTGGGATTTTTACCAAGATGATCCCTTTGGATTCAATATCAGTCTTCTATGCATTGCTATGGTGGTTGACATACCATTTTAACAAGTATCTAAAGTTATTTTTAGCTTGGATTTTAAATTCTTAGCTTTATTCTCTTCTTTCTAATTTATCTTTGTCCTGGTCCTAATATTATGTGATGCATTCTTTATCCTCTCATAACCTAGAAACTTCTTTCCTTGGTTGTTTTCCTATCTCATGAATTCTCTAACTTTTGAAGCTCTCTCTCTATGCTTTCCTCAAGGACAATTTCTCTACTAATGCTCTGCCAACTCTTCCACCTCTGGCTGCACAAAAGTATCTTAATATGAAAATATCCATGAGTCGAATTTATTAAGAACAGTTCCTGTTAATTCATTTTTATTGAAAACATATGGAAAGATCAATATGTGTGAAATGGAAAAGGACAGTTAGAGAAAGGAATTTTATTTTCATGTTTCTAAGAACATATCAAAGACTGGAGAATTTTCATTGCTTAAAATAAGTAAACTATTCTTTAACAATGAAATACAGATTTTGTCTTAATGTAATTTTTCTCTTAAGACATCAAAGCAAAATTCTCTTTTAAATGCAAAGCCTACATAACTGAAAAGTTACAATTGATAATTTGCATGCAGAACTTTTTTTTTTTTTTTTTTTTAATTTTTTTATTATATATATATATATATTTTATAATATTATCCCTTGTATTCATTTTTCCAAATTACCCCCCCTCCCTTATTCCCTCCCCCCGACGACAGGCAATACCATACATTTTACATGTGTTACAATATAGTCTAAGTACAATACATGTGTGTGAATATCATTTTCTTGTTGCACAATAAACATTAGAATCCGAAGGTACATGCAACCTGGGCAGACAGATATTAGTGCTAACAATTTACATTCCCCTCCCAGTGTTTCTTCTCTGGGTGTATCTACCTCTGTCCATCATTGATCAACTGGAAGTGAGTTGGATCTTCTTTATGTTGAAGATTTCCACTTCCATCAGAATACATCCTCATACAGTATCGTTGTTGAAGTATACAGTGATCTTCTGGTTCTCATGCAGAACTTTTGAGACAATTTGAGCCTATCATTCTTTTCTATTGCAGAGAGAGCTGATCTTCCTTGAACATTAATAATGTATCATCTTATCTTCTTGTAATGCTTTGGTTTGTTTGTTTAAATAAAATAGGACTTAACTACAGTGATTTTGATTAATTTTCTGACGACCATAAATTCTTATTACATTCTCATCATATAAAACTTTATGCACAAACTTTAACTATGCACATATGGCATTGTGATTTCTTAACATTAATTAACCTTTTCTTCCTCTTGTTCCTAAATACAAACAAATGTATAAATGCATCAGATCAGTTTTACACAGTGAAATAAATACACTTGATGTTCATATGAAAGGCAGCCTGACAGTGAATAGGATGCTGAAACTAGAGATAGGAAGACCTGGATTCAGATCTAACTAATGTCTGATTCTTACTAGCTGTATGGATAATGGATAAGAAAATCTGTTTTTTGTTTTTTTTTTTTTTTTTTTAGTGTCTTTAGTAATTGTTTAAGACTTTCAATTTACAGTACTTATTAAGAGAGTTTCCAGACCAAGAGTTTTCTACACAGATGATTTTAGATCTATAAAACTATGGAAGGGATTATAGAGATCATTCTAGTTGAACTCCCTCATTTTCTAGATGAGGAAACTAAGGTCCAAAGAATGTAAGTGACTTGGCCAAGAGTAAGATGGCAGATAGGATATGAATCTAGGTAGTCCTCTAACCCACAAATCAGTATTTTCCACTCTACCTTGTTTGGTCACAAGTATATATTTTTCTTCCTCTTCCTGAAAAGCTGAATGTAATATTTACATTTTATTTAAATTTTCTTGTGTGACTTTCAGTTCTTACTAAATTATAGCTAATTTCATGTAACATATTTCAGACCTCTTATTATTATGCTAGTTTCTTTAGTTTTGGTTAAAGTGTAAACATTTATTTTTTAAATTGTAATTGAGATTAATTTTTATCTCATGTCAATTCAAAAGAAAATATCTATATGTAGTAAAGTTTAATATTCTATGCCAGAAACTAAAGATGGCTCATGATTCTTATCAGAAATTTATCTGATCTCTCATGAGGTACATGATGGAATAATGAAATAATAAACAGTCGTCTGTAAAAAGATCCCAAGGGTGCACTCAATGAGAATAAGACTCGGCAGTGAACTTGGAAAGCAAGGTCTAGGGGAAATGCTTGTAAATTGGCCAGACCTGAATCTTTTAATAACATCAGACAGCCTGTATCATGTAGTGATATGTAATAATTGCATCACCTTTTCCCAAGAAAAATAAATCATTTTCAACGCTGGGAATTCAGTAATACTAATAACATATGAGGAGAAAGAAATATATTTTTCTAGTATCTGTTGAGGGGAAAAAAAAGAAAATACTTTTCCTCAAATAAAATATTAAGAAGTTCTGTGATTTTTTTTCTTGTATCTATCTCTTATTAGGATATACATCTTAAATTTCTACCAATTTTTAAAAAAATTTACTTTCTCCCATAATTTTGATTGCATTAATTATGTCAGCAAAGTTCATTTTACCAAATAAGCTTAGTCAACCCCCACCTTCCCCCTTCCCCTTGTTTAAAAAAAAAAAAAAAAGACATTCTCATGGAACTTGAAGGGCCTATTCATCTCATGTTTCTTCTTTGTTAAGATTAAATACTAATGTAGATACATTTCATTGGAACATTTAGGGTGGATACATTTCTAATACAGTTCATTTTTTAAAAAATTGAGGCAATATACAGCCGAGCAGCCTTAATTAGGTTAAGTAAACACAAGAACATTCTTAAACTTTTTAAGGCTAGAGAAACAAATATTTCTAAAGTTGTTTTCATTTTATAAAATAATAAGATTAATTGAATACAATTTTTATCATTTGCCTTTTTTTCTATCAGGCAATCTATCAAAGTCAATTTAGTTTAAACATAATATAATATATTAATCTTTATCATAAACAGGTATTTAATGAAAGATCGAATCTGTATAAACTATTAAGATTAGCGCTATAATAATAATATAATAATAATCCAAGGTAGATTAAATGAAGTTGCTGCCTCCTAGAAATGTATACTTTATTTAAGGAAATTTGCCATGCTTGCTTGAAAAAGCCGCCTCATATGGTGTTTTAACAGTATAATAAGTTCATGATGGGCAGTACAGACATTGTTTTATGGAAGTTCAGAAAAGAAAGATGCTTCTGGCTGTATTGATCAGGAAAGGATTTGAAAAGGTAAGTTTGGAATTGGGGCTTCACTTGGAAGTTGGAATTTACTTGCCAACACTTGTGCAGGAATTCTGTAAATAAAAATCAAGAAAAAGTCAACAAGCATTTGTTAAGACCATGTAATTCTCAGTAATACAATAACCCAAAATTGCTCTGAAATACTTATGATGAAAAATGCTATTCATACCCAGAGAAAGAACTGATTGTTTCTGAATACATATTAAAGCATACCTTTTTTTTTTTTTTTTTTTTTTTTTTTTTTTTTTGGTTAAACTTTATTTTTCTTAAAGTTTTTTTTTTTTTGAAAGGGAAATCTGTAATGTCTGGGCTAGCTTTCTAGACGTCTTTTGAACAGACCTTCGTCTTAGCAGCATAGACACCACAAGAATGGTCAAGAATAGTGTCTAGATTCTTTATTCTGGCATAGTGTTGATCTTAGCGCAGAAGGCATGAGAGAGTCACCACAAGGCTGGTCAGAGATAGAATGTCTATTGTCTAGTCCTTCTTAGCCCTTACATATCTTATTGTAATTACATCATTGCAGCCTACTGATTATATGTGAAATTAGAGAACCATTACATTACCATACTAAAGTAGTCTTAGTCTTCCTCTTTCCTCCAAACTCATCAGAATTCAATAGTAGAACAAAAGTCAGGGTGACTGAATATGGGCCAGGATATGGTGGATAATCCTGGGGTCTCTGATATCTGACCAAGCTTAAGTGCTCCCTAGCAACTGCCTCAGCTGCCCTCATGGCTGTTAGACCAATTGGTCTCATGTAGCCTGGGGCGGGAGAGGAAAAGTCTTTACTTTCATTCCCCTAACTCAATGATAAGTTATCTTTAACCTGATCCAGCCCATCTAAGGCTGCGGCCATTGTGCATGTTAGAGCTTCTTGGAGCCACAGGTAAGAATTGGACCAGTTGGACAAGGACTGAAAAGGATTCAACAAGCTCTAACAACAGAGGCCATTATTTGTGCTGCTGTTTTCTCCATTACAAAAATGTCTCTTTTATTTTAAGACATTGACAAAAATTACAAAACACTAGATATAACATTGGGAAGGAGAATCCAAATTGGTGAGAACATTAATCTATTGAATTATTTATAGATTTTTTTTTCTTTGACTTATGTATGGATTTTAAAATTCATTTCTTTCCTTTTATTCTGTATACATTGCTCTTTTAGAAAAGTTTTTACTGTTTTTTTAAACATCTTTTTAGTTTTCCTCAGCATTTTTTCCTAGCTCTTCCCAGAGAGTTATGCTATATGACTAACAATATTTGTTGTTGTTGTTGTTTTAAAGACAAAAGGGAAAAAAACCAAACACAATTGATCAAGGCATTGAAAATATCCAAGAATGTATTCAGTAGCTTGAGATTTCCTGTTTCTATGAAGAAATAGATTGAAAATCCTCTCATAGCTCTTTTTTTCAAGCCATGCTTAATCCTTATAATTTTGCTTCATTTTCTTTTTGGTTTTTTCTTTGGGAGTGATAGGGTATTCTTTTCCACTTATATTGCTATAATCATTGTATATATTGTTTTTTGGTTCTGATTACTCAGCTCCAATTCATATACTTTATATTTTTCCATACTGCTTTGTATTCATTACATAAATTGTTCCTTTTAGCACTATAATATTCCATTTCATGAACTTCAGTTTACTTAACTATTTCTCAGTTAATGGGCATCTACTTTGTTTCTAATTTTTTGCCATTCCCAACAAGTTCTATAAATATATTGTTGTTTGGAGGGACTTCTTATCAGTTATGTTCTTTGGTTATAAACCCAGAAATGATGTTTCTCGTTCAAAGGATATAGAACACTTTAATCACTTTATATAATTCAAAAGTGAATTTCAAGATAGTTGTAGTGTTCCATAGCTCTGCTAACAATGCATTAGTATATCTATTATACCACAACTTTCCTAACATTGACTAATTGCCATTTAAAATTTTTGATTATTTTTTATTATTTGTAGATGTGAAGTGAAATCTCTCAGTTGTTTTGGTGTATATTTTTCTAATCATTAGTGATTTGGAACTTTTTTAATATGGTTAAATACTTTGCACTTTTTTTTTTCAAACTATTCTTTTATCTCCTTTGACTACTTCCATATTGTGGAAGTGATATTATAAATATTATATATATACACATATATGTAAATATACATATATTTGATGTTTGTATACCTTGGTTACAAAATTTTTCAAAGAAATTTGATATAATTTTTTTTCAATGTTTGACCATTTTCTTTCTTGAATTAGATACATTGATTTTGTGTATGTAGAAGCTTTTCAATTTTATATCATCAAAGTTATCTCTTTTTCTTTTGTAATTGCCTCTGCCTCTAAGGAAGAGGGAAAGAGGAATTTTTTCCCCAGATAATATTTATTTTCTACTTTATCAAATATTGGGCCTGAGCGCCATTGTTTCTGATTCTGCTTTATTCTGTCTATTCCACAACTTCTTTTGTATTCACAATTTTGCTGTCATATGATTGTGTATAATATGTCTTTTATTCTGGTTTTTGTGATATCAGTTACAATTTTATTGATTTGATTTTTCTGCCCTCATATATTGCTTTTCTTCCTTTTTTTTCCCTATTTGTTTTTTCTGTTTTCTTTCTTTCTTTTTTTTTTTCAAGAAAGCATTGAGATAAAAAAAAAATTGTAAAGATAATCTGAGCTCTGTCTGATATTCAGTGATATCACTTTTGTCCATTTACATTACATTTCTCAGGCTCAGAGTTTAGTGGCTTGCTTTCAAAATGAGAGGTTTGGATTAAATTATATCTATGGTCTTTTTAAGTTTTAATTACATATTTGCAAGAATTATGTAATTCCAAAACCACTTGGGTCAAACTGTGCATATAGTTTAAATTCTTATTTTTCTAATAAAAGTATCTTACATTTGTCATAGCAGTTAATAATTTATAAAGAACTTGTAATATGTGTGTTTAACTTACATATCAAATGAGATTTTATATATGTATGTGTGTGTTCATACACACATGCAATACATATGTATTAATACCTACATACACATGTACTTATGCATACATACACATATTCTATATATACACACATATACATGTATTCATGTATGTGTGTAATCATTTGATTCATATGAGTTATGATAAGCATAAACACCTCTGTTTTATAAATGATTATAATGAACTTATTGGGATTAATTTATTGAAGCTCATGTAGCTAGTGAGTAACAGAACTGGGACACCACCTCAAGTTTTTTGACTCTTAGACCAGTGCTTTTAAAAAGTATACAAGATCTCATATTGTAGTTTAAACTAAGTAGTATTTTGTTATTTATTATAACAAACTAAATAATCATTTTGAATATATAGCGTGGTTTTTGTTAGGATGTGAGTTTGAAGAGTGATTAAAATGAAGTCATTGTTCTGAATTGTATTTGCCACTTTTGGCAGACTCATAGTACCACTTCAGTTTGGAAATAAAGAAGTGCTTAATAGTACTATGTATCAATTGAATTTCTTTGAAACTTTGACTTTATCCTAGGGGATGATTTAATTTTTAATGAAAACCAGTGTGTAGTAAGTCTTAATTAATTGTGATGGATATATTCTAGATAGTTTTGACAAGCAAGAATGGAAGAACAATGGAGCTAACTAAACTCAAAAGATGAAAATGTTTCTGTGAAAATACATGTGTGTCATAATTTCACTCATTTGTGCAATTCAGATTATAGCTAAATGCATGGTATATACAAGAATGGACTTCATTATGAACAACAATAATTATGGTTAATTAGAAAAAGTTTAAAATAAATTTATAGTTTTCAAGCTCTTTTCAATTTGATGTTTTTATGCGGTCTCAGTACAAGGGGTATCAATGGCCTTTGTAGTTCGTTTACATAAAAAGTATAAGGAATTGATTGGATAAAGAAGAAGAAATGGAATTCTACCTTCCAACCTTTTCAAATATAAGTACAACAGCCTCCTTCTGAAAGATTTTGAAGTATCTTTTAAAATTATTATTATTTATAAATTTTTTTTGTGAAGAAGGAATCACAAAAATCCTTGCCATTGTACTGCTATTTTTTCAGAGATAAATTATTTGCTTTATTTGACATGATAAATTCTTTTAACGTAAGAACTCTCTCATAGAGTCTCTTAGGTAGCTTCACTTTCAGTCTTCTGAAGTTTTGTAAGATATTAATTTGTTAAAGTTTCATTTGAGTAATAGTTCTTCCATATTATTCTCATTAAAAATAAGCTGCAGAGGGAGCTGTATGATGTGCGGAATTTAAAAAAGACCAAATGATAGGTTACGCTCTCCCACTTTTTTTTTTTCCTAACAACATATGCAGTTTATAGCCTTTCATTCCATTATTTTTTTGTAGTTTTCAGTGCTTTTCTGATGTTGAACATATGCTAAAATTCCATAATAAATATGTTAACTATTTGTATTCTTGATGAACTATGAAAAAAGAAAAATAAAAACAAAAAAAACTATGTGGTCTGTTAAGGACCTAAGAAAGTTGATTTTTGTTGTCCCTTGCCAAATGCCTCTCCTTTCCTTTAAACATCCAAATCTTACCTAAACTTCAAAAATCTTTACTTGACTCTACACCGTTTCTTCAATGTATTCTATATCTCTTCTATTTTTCTCAGCCAAACTAATTTTATGCCCCTCAGCAAAATGCTTAATATTCCCCTTAATATTAGTTAGTTGCCTTTCTGACATGAAGTAGGCAACCTTCTTCTTTATTAGTCTCATGGAATTGAGTTTAATCTTTTAATTGATGAGTTCTTAAGTGTTTCACAATTATTCAGTTTAATAATATTGATGCTGTAATATAAATTGTTCTAGTTCTTATCTGACTTCCTCAGTTTATATAAATCTTTCCATACCTTTTGGAAACCATCTTTTCCTTAAATTTTTTTATACCTCCATCACACTAGTATCCTTTTAAATTTATTTACCACAACAAAGAGTATTACATAAAGTATCTACACAGAGTGAAGGATTTAAGAGCAAGTTTTGTGAACTAAACCTTTGTAACATATATTTCTTGCATGTTTGCTTCACAACTATTTGGTCTAAGTTTAAACTTACTTCTCCCAAGCATGCTGTGTATTTGTGAGAAAAGAGTAAACTGGATTCTTTTTTTTTTTTTTTTTTTTTTTTTAAAGGCTGGGGTTAAGTGACTTGCCCAGGGTCACACAGCTAGGAAGCGTCAAGTGTCTGAGACCAGATTTGAACTTAGATCCTCCTGAATTCAAGGCTGGTGCTCCATCCACTGCGCCACCTAGCTGCCCCGTAAACTGGATTCTTAGAAAGATGTTTTGTATTAACTATCTTTACCATGTTATCTGAGCAAATAAATACCTTTGGTAAGAACCAGTTGAGACTACAGCATAATTGCCAATGGGGACTACTGCATTTGGCCCTCAGGATCTACAATAGAAGTGTAGTTCCTGAGAGTTATTGTTAGAATCTTGAGAGGAGAAGTGCTCCTTCTCCTTCTCCTGCTGCTCCCCCACTCTCATTTTTTTCCCTTCCTCCTTTTTTTCTTCACCAAATGTGGTCCCTCTTCACTTGGGTACCATATGCTTACATGTGGCTGTTATGTACACAGGAATATTTTTGGTTGCTTATGTTTTGTCAGATATTTTGGGGGTTTGAGTATTAGATTTTTAAAAATAAAATTATCTTGATTTAACTGGCTTTATTTACTTTACAAAAAGTTGGAACATCTTATTTTTTCTTGGTTTTCATTTTATGATTTCTTGAAACATAGTTCTGGAAAAACAGGCTTTAAAAAAGCCTATTTTGTTTAAAATGGAATTACTTCTTTAAATCCAGATCACTCTGGCTTTCACTGAATGGCCAATAATACCCCCTAGCCCAAGTTTCTGTGGCTCTTTATTTAATTTTTTGATGGCTTAAAATGAGTGTGAATAGCAATTGTTTTTTGTTCTGGCCAGAGGCTTTTCTGGGCCTTCCTCTCCAAGATTGATATTTTTTTGTGATGGAAAATTAATCTGCCTTTTGTCTTGGTTTTTTTAGGCAATGAATGGATATTGCTTCAGATACACTGAGGCCTAGGAAAGACTTTCATTTAGAAAGACCAAGGTCACCTCCTGTATAGCCAATTGTCTTAACTATTGTCTTGCCACTGAATTCTGATGACTGAGAGTGAAAACAAGAACTTGGTGCTACTGTGCCTCACTTAAATCCAGTTTACATGCAAGTCAAGCTATCATCCCATGATGTCACTGGTCCCCTTTGAAAACAAAGGATGAACAACATATAGCATTTTAAATCTACTGGTGTCCCTGCCTTGTCTCTTCCACTCAAGTTCATTCTCTACTCAACTGTCAAATTGATCTCCTAAAATTCAGGTCTACCTGTGACACACCCTAGGTTATATAACTCTAATGGGTTGTTTTTTCTTCCAGCATCAAATATGGAACTCTTTATTTGACTTTTAGTGCTCTTCTTAGCCTTCTTCTGATCTACCTTACTCCCCCTTTGTGTATACTGTGAAATTAATGACAGTGTCTTCCTTACTATTCATTGCACACAGAGGTCTCTCTCTGGGCTGAGTGTTTTTTCTTTTTTCTCTTCCCCCCCCCCCCCCGTTTGTTTGTTTTTAATTTATTTATTTGTCCATCCATTTATTTATTTGTTTGTTTGTTCATTTATTCATTCATTTATTCATTTCCAAAGCATATGAATGGGAAAAATTTCCAACATTGACCCTTGCAAAAGCCTTTTGTTCCAAATTTTCCCCTCCTTCCCCCCCACTACCTCCCCTAGCTGGCAGGTAGTACAATACATGTTAAATATGTTGAAATACATGTTAACTCCAATATATGTATACATATTTTATATAGTTGCTGCATAAGAAAAATTAGATCAAGAAGAAAGGAAAAGAAAAATTGAGAAAGAAAACAAAATGGGAGCAAATAACAGAGTGATTGCTATGTTGTGTTCCACACTCTGTTCCCACAATTTTCTTTCTTTTTCTTTCTTTCTTTTTTTTTTTTTTTCCCTGAGGCTGAGGTTAAGTGACTTGCCCAGGGTCACACAGCTAGGAAGTGTTAAGTGTCTGAGACCAAATTTGAACATGGGTCCTCCTGAATTCAGAGCTGGTGCTCTATCCCACTGCGCCACCTAGCGGCCCCTGTTCCCACGATTTTCAATCTCAGTGTAGATAGTTCTCTTCATCACATCACTGAACAAGTAGAAATGGTTTGAATCCTCTCATTGTTGAAGAGAGCCACTTCTGTCAGAATTGATCATTGTATAGTTTTGTTGTTGCCATGTATAATGATCTCCTGGTTCTGCTCATTTCACTTACCATTAGTTCATGTAAGTCTCTCCAGGCTGCTCTGAAATCATTCTGTTGGTCATTTCTTACAGAACAATAGTATTACATAACATTCATATAAGCATAATTGATAAGCCATTCTCCAACTGATGGGCATCCACTCAGTTTCCAGTTTCTTGCCCCAAAGAGACAAAACAAAGAGAGCTGCCACAAACATTTTTGCACATGTAGGTTTATTTTCCCTCCTTTAATATCTCTTTGGAATATGAGCCCAGTAGCAACACTGCTGCATCAAAGGGCATGCACAGTTTGATAACTTTTTGAGCACAGTTCCAAATTGCTCTCCAGAATGGTTGGATCTATTCACAGTTCTACCAACAATGAATGCATCGGTGTCCCAGTTTTCCCACATCCCCTCCAACATTTGCCATTATCTTTTCCTGTCATCTTAACTAATCTGACATGTGTGTAGTGGTATCTCTGAGTGTTTTTTTCCCTGGCTTTCCTTCACTCTTAGACTACTCTTCTACCTTATCTCTGCCTGTCTGCTTCTCTACCTTCTTTCATTCAAGTCTCACACAAAATTTTAACCTTCTACAAGAAGTCCCAGTCCTCTTAAATTTTCCTCCGAGATAGTCCCTAATTTATCCTGTATAGAGCTTTTTTATAGACAGTGGCTTACATGTTGTCTCCCCTATGAAACTAAGCTTCTTGAGAGCAGGAATGCTTTGTTTGTTTTTAACTTTCCTATGTGTCCCCAAAACATGGCACAGTATTGGCACATAGCAAACATAATAAATTTTGGTTAATTCAACTTAACCTACCCTGTTTGAATGTAATTTCCTTGTGAATAGGGATTGTTTAATCCTATTTATGTCTTTAGAAACCTAAATCTTATTTTCATTCAGACTGTGATATTCAGCATCTCTGTCCACTCAATTTCATCTCTTTCTTTAGCCTTCCTTTAGAGGGCTCAAAACTTTCCAGGTAAATTTTCAACAGCTTTGCTTGCTTTCAGCTCCATAAGGTTAGAAACTCCTTGATGTCCCACTCCTCTTTTCATCATGTTCCTTTTTTTGTGTGTTGTCTTCCCCCATTAGATTGTAAGCTCCTTGAGGTCAAGGACTATCTTTCTTTTTCTATTTATCTTTACCTAGTACATAGTAGGCACTTAATAAATATTTATCAAATACTTGACTTACCTGTTTGCCAAATTTTATTAGTCTTGAATGCTATTGAGAATTCACTGGCTATCTATTGATTAACACTTATTTTTCCTCCTGAAATTTTGGTTCTAAACAATTTATTGTATTGTACCAACTATGACTGGCTTAACCCCCTACCCCCCTATAATACAATTCTATGGAAATTTAGTACTTCACCCATCATAGGCCTAATTTTGATCTCTAAATAAATGATATATTTTCCCTTTTGTTCTATTAAATTATCATTTGTATGCAATTTATTTTCCTCCATATGATGTGAAAGTCTTTGGACTTATATGTTTTTAAATAGACTAGCTGTAATCATGTTTTTGTCATGTTGTGGTAACTTTTTTTGTCCAGCACCTGTAAAGGTTCTTGTATGTTAAGAAATCGATTTCTTCTTGATTTCCAGTTTCAACAGATTATTTGCAGTATTGATTGCTTATTTATTGGCTTCAAACATCTGAATTATTTTCTTACCCCCCACCCTTGCAATATTTTTCCTAAGGGAATTAAAAAGTTGTGTGGTGGCATTAAATATTACTCATTGCCAGTGATGACGTGTGCAAAATATAGTGTAACGGATGTCATCAAGAGATTGAATGAACACAAAGGAAATAGTTTTGATAATGTTGTGAGATTAAGGGATAATAGATGGAAAAATTAAATGTTGGTTTGATGCCTATAAAATATTATAGGAACTCTAGCATATTGGGTGGAACATCTGTAAAGAATATGTAGGATGATGTTATAAGAATCATATAAGATGGGAAGGCACATTGAAGAGAGTAATAGTTGAGATTAGCCACATTAATGAAATCACAGATCCATCAAAGCAACTAAATTATCCTTCACAAAATCCTTATTTTGGTGCCTCTACTTGATGAAGAGCCTAATCTCTTTGCTAAAGCATATAGTTCTGATGAGAGACTGCTGTCAGTGGACCAAGTTAGTATCAAGAATCTAAGTCACCAGAAAGTTATCTTACATGGCAAAGAATTATTTTGGCCATGGTAAAAATGTATATCAATTCATCTTTTACGTGATTCACTTTGCATTGATGTGACAGTGATAGAAATGGAAGCAGACTATACTAAGAATAACCCGATTCTTTTAAAATTTTAAATCACTATATTTCATTTTATGTTACTTTCATTTCTCAATATACATTTCTCTCTACCTTTCTTTTTGGTGAAAAATGCAACAAGAAAGAGACTTATAAAGTAATTCAGGGGCAGCTAGATGATGCAGTGGACAGAGCACCAGCCCTGAAGGCAGGAGGACCTGAGTTCAAATGTGGTCTCTGACACTTAATACTCCTGGCTATGTGACCCTGGGCAAGTCACTTAATCCCAATTGCCTGGGGGGGGGGTGAATTCCACAAAACTAACCAATAAATCAACTAAAGCCATAATTATGTCCAGTATTCCACAACCATTCTTACACATGTCATTCCATAAATTTTCCACTGATGATATATCTAGGATGCTAAAATTCTTTTAATATTTCATAGAAATTAGTGCAGTCCCCAGTATTAGAGTAGCATATTTGTTATGTGGGGGGAAAGAAATATGGTAGAAATATGGATCTTCAGAACAGGGTGGCCAAATATACATGAACTTGTCATCCTGTGACTGCCTACTTCTAGATGTATTTTGGGGCATTCTGACATCAGGTAAGAGGGATTGTACTGACTCTGTAGTATCATCCTTAGTGGGTACTTATGTAGGGTGGCAGTGTTTATGGACTTTAAAATGCTTGCACCCTCTTCCGAAAAATCAAAGTGGACACTGCTTAAACAAATGTACATAAGTATATATGCATTTTTAATTTTTTTAATCTTCATTTTTGTAGGCATTGGAGAAATATATACATGCATTTATACACACACACATTATTGATGGGAGGGAAAAATGAAATATGGGGGAAAAGTAGTCTCTCCAATACAAAGATTTTGATGCAAAATGTGTTGTATACTAATGAGGTTAAAATTATGAGGGAAAAGAATGAGAAGTGTAAGTGAGAATTGGGAATCTATTTACATTTTTTAGGTTCCTCTATTTTTTATGAATAACTTGATATTTGATTTGTAATTCTACTTTATTAAAGACATACACTTGTCTTTGCCCTCATATCCTTTTCTCATTCTTCTTTTTCTTCTCTTTTTATTTTGTTTCTCTGTGACATTCAGTGATTTTGTCATTACAGTATTGGGAGAGTTCTCAGATTTTTAACTAGTTTATCTTGATTTTAGCAGTATGGCTTGTTTTAAATATCTTTTGGGGTTGACCATTGTCTAAAGACTTCCTTGACATATGGCCATCTGCAATGTTTTCAAAGTTGAAATATGCTTCATATTTCTTACCTTGAAACAGTATATTGCATTTTGCTGAGCAGATAATCTTGGCCCATGTTTCCTAATTTCTTGCAACAGAGACATAAGTCTTTGCTTTTGTGACAGAGTCACAATACTAGTGTTATAAGTTGTGAGTTTTTTTGTTATTGTTGTTTGTTTATTTGTTTTATTGATCCTTTGGGTGATTAGCATGATCAAGTACTTTAGAGAATGTGGGGTGGAAAGGTAAATTGAAAAGGCCAGATTGTTTTTGTCCAGGATCCAGAATATTCAATGAGAAGTGGTAAGCAAATGGGCTAGTTGATTAAGCTTGGGGGATGTGGTGAATTCACTCAGACCAGCTTGTTCAGGAGTGA
This sequence comes from Sminthopsis crassicaudata, assembly GCF_048593235.1. Classification (NCBI taxonomy): domain Eukaryota; kingdom Metazoa; phylum Chordata; class Mammalia; order Dasyuromorphia; family Dasyuridae; genus Sminthopsis; species Sminthopsis crassicaudata. Next base: position 158,232,755 of record NC_133618.1, read on the forward strand.
GATTCGAGTGCCTTTGGTTTAAATGAGTGTGTTGTGACAGATTTGCAGATGTTTCAGGAAAACCCTTATTTTGTGTGTGAGAATATTTAGATTCTGAGTTATTTGGGGAATTGCTAGTTGATTTTTTTTTTCTTTATGAAATATACCATTCTATGTGGCAATTTATTGAAAATGTAGAATAATTCTACGTAAAGGCCTCTCTTTTGGTAGCTTGCAATATTTATTGTTATTGAAATTATTAAGTAGAACCACTATATGCCTTGGATATGCTTTTTTTTCCTCATAAAAATCCACAGATTTCTTTTGACTAGATGAAAACAAACTTTTTAAAGCACTTTGTAATAGGCACCCTGTTAAACACCACGGATACAAATAAAGGGGGGGATTGGGGTGGGGGTGTGTGGATCATTACTGCCCAGAGCTCATAATCATATAATATGTGATCTTCCTCCATGGTAAGAGAATCTTAGGTTTATCCTATTAATATCTCTGAGAAGGATAATTTATTTAATAGGGGTATCACAGACTAGACTTTCATAGACTTATACCATTGTAGAACTGGTGAGGCCTCCATAGAACTTTAAACAGGAGCCTATTGAATCAGTTGAACTCAGTGGTTGTTGAGCAGTGCAAAAATATGGAACTCCTGGCAGTATTCCTTTTTTTTTTTTTTTTTTTTTTTAAGTATTTTAAGTATTTTTTTATTTACAAAATATATGCATAGATAATTTTTCAGCATTGACAGTTGCAAAACCTTTTGTTCCAATTTTTCCCCTCCTTCCCCCAGATGCAGATGGCAGGTTGACCAATATATGTTAAATATGTTAAAGTGTAAGTTAAATTTTATATATATATATATATATATATATATATATATATATATATATATATACACACACACACACACACATACATACATATATACATACATACATATCCAAACAGTTATTTTGTTGTACAAAAAAAATCAGACTTTGAAATAGTCTACGATTAACCTGTAAAGGAAATAAAAAATGCAGGCGGACAAAATTAGAGGGATGGGGAATTCTATGTAGTGGTTCATAGTCATCTCCCAGAGTTCTTTCGCTGGATGTAACTGGTTCAGTTCATTACTGCTCTATTGGAACTGATTTGTTTCTTCTCATTGTTGAAGAGGGTCACATCCATCAGAATTGATCATATAGTATTGCTGTTGAAGTATATAATGATCTCCTGGTCCTGCTCATTTCACTCAGCGTCAGTTCATGTAAGTCTCTCCAGGACTCTCTGAAATCATCCTGTTGGTCATTTCTTACAGAACAATAATATTCCATAACATTCATATACCACAATTTATTCAGCCATTCTCCAATTGATGGGCATCCACTCAGTTTCCAGTTTCTGTCTACTACAAAGAGGGCTGCCACAAACATTCGGCAATATTCCTTTTGAGAAGTTCACAGAAGATTCTTCCAAAGCCAGTTGAATCTGTTAGATGATCAGTATGAGCATTATACATTATTCATTTTTGGGTAGTTAAAATGAGAATAATTTGGGTACATAATCCCATAAAGATGAGTTTCCTTTAAGTAAGTTTAATGGGGTCAACAAAGGAGAGGATGAAATTTCTACAAGATAAGTGTTTGGTTGCCAGGATGAAAACTTTGAGATGTGGCCTATTTTACTACTACATCCCTTAAGCTTTCTATTCTGTCTGTATGTACCTACATATATGTGCAATGATTTTTACATCATTAAAACTTTCATATAATTAACATCTTTTTATTTTATGAAAATAAAAACTAAGTTAAGAATAATTTGTTAATATATGTAATATTTTCTAGTGGGATACTTTAATATGATTTATTTTGTGGATGTAGAAGAATGGACTATTTTACTTATAAATACATGGTTGCAATATAGCTCATACCTGAATTACCAGTTATCAAAAAAAAAAAAAAAAAAAGTGTTGTTCAATGGTCTTAAAAAAATCATCAAGAATTTATTCCCCTTTCCCCACACTTCCACATTCTACTGCAGAAAAAAAAAGAAAAACAAAACCTAGTCATGATAAACAAATTCCCTCATTGCCTATCTGTAATCTCCTTTATGAGAAAAAGGAAAGAAAATATTGTGAGATGGGAGGGGGGAGAAGCTGGATGATTAGCTATTGAATTACAATCATAATCTTGTTATATTTTTAAAGGTATTAAGTGAATTATTTATGTTTAATGATAGTTGGTGTCTTAGTTTAAATTTGGTAATGTTAAAAAAAATTCAGAAATAATGTCCTTGAATATCTTTCACTGGCTACTGTTGAAAAATGTTTGTTTACAAAGTTAATCCATTTTAAACTGCCATAAGCTGTAATATTTTCCCTTTTTTTGACACTACAGTGCAATATTTTGAATCAAAATGGCCTATAATGACTCCCCCCCCTTTTTTTTTTTAAACTTTTCCATAACAACATGAACACCAAATTATAGCTGTGCAATTATGTAAACAATGGAAATGCTTCTAGAATGAATCCTTCCTTTTAAAATTTCATTTTGTGTAACTGTTGAAAGGTTTGGTGCTATAATAAACAAAATTATTTTACACATTTATCGTTCTAAAGGTCAATTATGAAAGAACTAAAGAAACAACGTTATGCAAAATGAATAAACCAATTTCTGTTGCTGTCACCATATGTTTCTCTTATTGCTTATTTTTTCTCCAGTTACTGTGTACATAGCATTCAATTAAAGGGATTCATTTACCAAGCTGAATAGTTTGTGTTTATGGAGCTGTGCTTTGAAGGAAAGGAAACAACATGCCTCTGTTTGAATTACCTGATTTTTTTGCAAGATCACTGATAAGGGACAGATGTTCTCACTTGGTTACTTTCTCATAAACCTGAATCCTTTGATAAGCTGCAAAGTCACTGAATGATTATATTGCAATCTGGCATTTAGCATTTGACCAAAAAAAAAGAAAAGTTTTAAAACTTGAGTCATGAACTGTTACAGTATCTTGTGTGATAGATTATTTAAAATATAAAGAGTGTTTCTCTGTTTTGTATTAGCATACTTTCAAAATTATTTTGAATTTGATAGGTACTCCAAAGTCAGTTTTACCATGACTTTAGTTGAGGCTGAAGCCTATATAGAGTTATATTTTGACAAAATTGACTGTAAGTATTAATACAAAAGTTTTACAAATTATAATAACAAACACTAACCTGATTAAGATTTTTATGGCAAAAGCATTCTTTAAACCTTAAAATTCTTTGTAAATACAAATTATTGCTACTTCAAAAGATTTAACAGTTATAAAGCATTTGACTGAAACTAAAAGTCACAGAATCTCAGAGATGGTAGATTATCTCAGAGGTCTGTTAAGATCTATTCCTGAACCAGAATCCCTTTAAAATGTAAATCAAATGGTTCTCTAAGTTTCCTTATAGACCTCCAGAAAAGGAGAGCCCACTGCTTTTTGAGGGAGTCCATTCTACTTTGTGATGAATTCATTTATTAGGAAGATTTTCTATTATTTCAAGCTTATTTTTGCCTCTTTGAACTTCTATATTTTGTTGCTAACCCTTCCATTTGGGATTAAATTTTTATCTAAGTTTTAGAAGGTTTTTTGTAGTTATTGTTGTTTTTCAGACATAGGGAGAATAGAGTGGTGAGCTGAGAAACCTTGTTGAGTCAAATAAAAAACTTGCTACAGTAGTACAGGAAAAAGGTGTTAAGTACCTGAATTGGGGTTTATGGTTATGGTAGTTGAGAAGTGTGGAATAAGACATATAATAGAAGTAGAAGTGATAGAATCTGGTAATTGATTGAAAATGTAGGGGCCAGGGTCAGTGAAGAATGTGACAAAGAGTAATAGCTAAGGATAAGGATAAGGTTGCAGACCCAAATTAGGAGTTTTTAACCTGGTCTGTAAAATTTGTCTTTTAAAGAACTTTCTTATCTATATTTCTGCATAATTGTTTCCTATATATTTTATTTTCTGCATTTAAAATATATGGAAATGTGTGATACAGTATTTTATGTTTTTTGTATGTCTATTTTTATATGTGTATGTATTATATACACAAAGTTTTATATATATATATATATATATCATATTATAAAATGTATTTCCCACCAGTGATGTAGAAAATATAAATATCTTTTGGCTTTTTTTCCTTTTTTTTTTTTTTTTTTTTTTAAATATGAAAGAAAAGACAACAAGGGAAGTGAAGTAATTTGCCCAAGCTCATCCAGCTTCTAATATAGCTGGGGAACTAAGGGTTTTAGACCAGGTTCTGACAATTTCTTTAGTAATTTCTTAATTAATTTTCCTGACTTTCGTATTTAGGTCTTTTTGTTATTCCTCAGGTCTTTCTTTTAGCTAAGTTGTTATCCATTATTTTCCCCATGTTCTTCTAAATGTCTTTTCTCCAAATTTAATCTCTCATAATTCTAACGTCCCCAACCCCTATTCACTATTTCTTATTTTATTCAACTGCAAATCCTAGCCACATAACATCCTTCAGATGCTGAAAGTAGAATCAGACACATTCTCTCATTGGCTTGTTCATTCACTTACTCAGCAGGCATTTACTTTTACCAAGTATTCATTCATTTAGAAAGCAACCACCAAATGCTTATACTTACTATGATCCAGCCATAGAGTTTTGCAGGTGAAAATGAAAATAATTACTGCTCTGAAGAAACTCATTTTCTACTTGTTCAGCACATCAACTAGTGAAGTAGGGAATGTAGGCATTTTTAGGTTATTATTTTTATTTTTTTACATGAGAGGAAACAAAGTAAGAGATATCAAGTACTTTCCCAAGATCAGACCAGTAACTTTGTTGGGGAGCCCAGGTCTCAATTCCAGATCTGTTGATATTTCAAGTCCATTGTCCTTCTGCTAGACTATACTTAGCCTTTCAGTATGAACACCTTCATGAAGGAGACACTTTGCAAATACTAAAAGGTTGTTCTTCTTTTTCTTGTTGTTGTTATTAGAAATAAGAATTTCTTTTAGATATTCTGATGCTTTACTGTACTGTCATTATATCTGCTTAGTTTCTTATATTTTTCAAATTCCAGCAGATGTTTTAATACTAGTGCTTATGGAAAATATAGACAAACTTAAAATTTTAATTTGGACTGATATAATCCCAGAGGCATATTTATATGTTGTCTCCTTTGGAAATGTTTGCTACATAAATTATATCACAATATTTTTAACAAGTCAAAAATCTTTATAAAGTTTTTATGTTCAAGCCTAAACTTCACATGAGGCATATGGTATGTACGTACACACACACACACACACACACACACACACACACACACAGATACACACACAAATTTATCTCTATGTGTAGTTATAATTTATTGTACATAGTATTGTATAGGTAGATTTAATATTAAAATAAGCTAGTCTGTCACACAGAATAAATGTTGCATTACTTTGAAGAATATAGTAATAAAGAAAGCACCAGATTCTTTGTCTATTTTCCAGAAAATATAACAGCGTTCATATGATCTTTCAGGCATGTTGTAAACTAGATGGAATTTACACTATAAATTAGCATGAAGCAAATCTAGATTTTTCATCTTTCAGCATTTTTTAGTGACAGCAAAGAGCCATGCACTTAATTTGTATTTTGTGTTAGTCTGGTATTTATCCCTTGCAGCCATTACTACATAATTGTAAATCCTTTGAGCTTGGATTCAGTGTGGCTAATCAAACAAGCAGGTGTATTAAAACTAGGCTAACCTTTCTTTTCTTATGTATTAACCCTTTTCTAGGGCTTTCTATAATCTATGGTTACCACATCAAGTCCTACTTATTTCCTGATTTTCCTGTCATCTTGTGGGTGGTAGAGTTAGGTAGGCTAGCCATCTGCTCTCTTTCCCTCCCAGTTGGCTCCCTTTCCTTTAAGAAGCAGGTTTAGTTAAAACAGATTGGGTATGGTCCAGGGAGTGGAATAGAGTCTGTGTGAGTTTATTTTAGTCAAATTGGTTTGTAGCTTTTTAGAGTAACTAACAATCTTGTTATTTTCTTTTGCTTCTTTTCTCTTTACATTTACCTATCTTTTCCATTATGCATAGGCATCTGATGCTTTAGGAGAGTGCATGAAACATCCCTTCCACAGACACCTTAAAAAACAACAAAGAAATCAGAATTTGTTATGAAACAGTTTTTAGTTCTCACAGAGGTGTCATAAGATAACATTGTTGAAAACTATTTAATTTTAAACTTTGTTAAAGATGTTTTAAAAATTAAACAGGGTATGGGATTTAGAATCTTAACATTAACAGGTGGGATTAACACAAGCACAACAAAGTTAACATTATGGTTGTTTGCCTTATTAATCTTCAAATATGCTACATTCTGCTACCTTTTTAGCCAGGTTTGCATAAATCCTTTCATTGCAGCGTGTGTCAACAGAAATGTTCCTCCATCTGTTGCTGTATAGTTTGATGTCTGATATTCAGAGAGAAGGGCACAGCACAATGCGCACCTCTGTTAGTAGTTACAGGTGTGTTGTGAGGAACCCAGTGCATTAATCAGACCCTTAATTATGAAAAAGGTGGATCTTTTGTTCTGACCTTCGAGCATGAATTTACCATACACTTTAAAGAACTGCAGCATCCATCTGCTCCATCTCTTAGAATGTTTGTCTTGACTGATATTGACTTTAAAATGTATCAAAGGAAGTGAATTAAAATAGGTTTAAACATTAACTTGAAAGCAGCAGTGTAGCTCATTTTGATTAAGAAACTAAAGAATTTACCTGTTATGATTAGTAAAAATATTTTTTGTATGTCAAAATCACTCTTTAAAATGTTTTATTTAAGAATGGAGATATGTATTGACTTCTTAAAATTTAATTGGTTATGGTTGGGTAATAGATTTAAATTTTAGATATTAATGTTCTTCAGGCTTATTCTTTCTTTAATTTCTAAAGTGGCATGAAAAGAAATATAAGAAAAAAAATTGATGGCATATAAAGAGAGAATCTTAAAGTATTTTTTCCTAATTAGTGTCCAGAAGCTAAATGGATGCTCCTCTGGTTTAATTAATGTGTATAATCATAAAGTACTAGATAACAAGTTTAAAGTTTGCCTTATTTGTATTCCCTTTTCTTGACTTTCGTGAACGTTTCTCTGAAATCCAGATATATTAAGTGACTTAACTGAGATCATACAGTTAGAAAGCTGTAAGGGACAGAGGCATTATTTGAGCCTAAGTTAGTTGAGTATGTCCAAACAACAATGAAAACTGATTCCAAATTCACTTTTTTTTCTATTGCATTATGTAGTGGTCACTTTCATGTACTTTCATATATATGTGTAAATATCACTAATATATCACTAATAATAGTTATAACTTCAAATTTGAAAAATTAAATCATCAGACTTTTCTCTAGTCTGTGAGCTAATTTCTCAACATTTTAAAAGAGCGATTATTTCTGAAATGGAGTATGCCATTTACTTGGCAAACTTTACATTTTTTAAAAGGATAAAATTCTTTAACTGTAAAAGAATTTTCAGTCATGGAATAGCTGAAGAGGAAAAAAAGTATATTTTTAAAATCACCATTTTAGAAGTTGAAAAGCACTAGAGTTGGGAAGCATCATGTCTCTAACCTAGGCATAGTTGGAATATTGTATCCCTTGTATTTTTTAGTTTCCTCGGGAGCCTTTGAAACTTCTGACTAGAACTGGAAGGAACCCTCCAAGCTCACTGCTTACTCCGCTCTTCCTGTTCCTTACCCTTCATACTTTTTACAAGTGAGGAAACTGAGACTGAGCCTAAGTGCAACAAGAATTTACTAAATACTATTCTAGGACTTCTAGAAAGAGAAAAGCAAAAATGGAACAGACCCAGTCCTTGAAAAGGATACATTTTTTCAGAAGAAGCAACATATACACATATAATCTATATATAAAATGCAGGCAAAGTAATTTTCAGGTAAATATGAATACCAGCAGGTGAAGGTTATGACAAGACCTCATATGGAAATGAAAGGAGGTGGTGCTTGATCTGAGCATTGAAAGAGGCCAGAAATTGTAAGAGGAAAAGTTAAAGAAAGTATGTTTTAGGTCTAGAGGAGCTTAGCTAGTGCCAAAAAAAAGGTCTAGAGATTGAATGTTCTGTTTGAGAAAGAACAAAAAAGGCAACTTTGGCTGGATTGTAGTTTGCATAAAGGGGAATATTGTATAATAAGGCTGAAAAGGAAGATGGAACTAGGTTGGAATTAGGTTATGAAGGGCATTCCATTCCAAATAAAAGAGTTTGTATTTCATCCTTGAGCTAATAGGGAGTTAGTGGATTGTATTGAGCAGAGAAATTACATGGCCAGATTTGTACTTTAGGAGTATCACTTGGACAGTTGTATTGAATTATAGAGGAAAGAAATGAATCAAAGAGAATAATTAGGAGGCTATTTCAGTAGGGCAGGTGAGAGATGATGAGAGCCTGCACTAGGATAGTGATTATATGACTAGAGAGAAGAATACAGATGTGAAAGATATTGTGGGAATAGAATTGACAAGCGTTGGCATGTGAAAGTATATGTTGGAATAAGGGAAAGCAAGTTAAAGATGACTCTGAAATTGCAAACCTGGATAACTGGAAGGATATCAATATCTCTGACAAAAGTAAATAAGCTTGAAAGAAGAATGAATTTTTTTATTATAGCTTTTTATACAAAACATATGCATGGGTACTTTTTCTTTCTTTTTTGTTTTTATTATAGCTTTTTATTTACAAGATATATGCTGGATAATTTTTCAGCATTGACAATTGCAAAACCTTTTGTTCCAGTTTTTCCCCTCCTCCCCACCCCCTTCCCCAGATGGCAGATTAACCAGTACATGTTAAATATGTTAAAGTATATGTTAAATACAATATATGTATACATGTCCATACAATTATTTTGCTGTACAAAAAGAATCAGACTTTGAAATAGTATACAATTAACCTGTGAAGGAAATTAAGAATGCAGGCAGACAAAAATAGAGGCATTGGGAATTCTATGTAGGGGTTCATACTCATTTCCCAGAGTTCTTTCTCTGATTGTAGCTGGTTCAATTCATTACTGCTCTATTGGAACTGATTTGGTTCATCTCATTGTTGAAGATGGCCATGTCTATCAGAATTGATCATCATATAGTATTGTTATTGAAGTATATAATAATCTCCTGGTGCATGAGTGCTTTTTTTCAACATTGATCCTTGCAAAAACTTGTTTCAGCTTTTTCCCTTCTTCCCTCCACCTCCTTCTTTAGATGGCAGGTAGTCCCACATGTTAAATATGTTAATGTATATGTTAAATACAATATATGTATACATATCTATACAGTTAATTTGTTTCACAAGAAAGATCAGATTTCAAAAGAAGATAAAAATAAACTGAGAAGAAAAAAACAAAAATGCAAGCAAACAACAGAAAGAGTGGAATTGTTATGTTGTGGTCCATACTCATTTCCCAGTGTTCTTTCTCTGGGTGTAGCTGGTTCTGTTCATTACAGATCAATTGGAACTGATTTGGTTCATCTCATTGTTGAAGATGGCCAAGCCCATCAGAATTGATCATCATATAGTATTGTTGTTAAAGTATATAATGATCTCCTGGATCTGCTCATTTCACTTAGCTTCAGTTCATATATATATATCTCCAGGCCTCTCTGTATTCATCCTACTGGTCATTTCTTATAGAACAATAATATTCCATAACATTCATATACCATAGTTTATTCAGCCATTCTCCAATTGGTGGGTATCCCTTCAATTTCCAGTTTCTAGCCACTACAAAAAAGGCTTCCACAAACATTTTTGCACATACAGGTCCCTTTCCCTTCTTTGAGATATAAGCCCAGTAGTAACACTGCTGGATCAAAGGATATGCACAGTTTGATAACTTTTTGAATATAATTCCAAATTGTTCTCCAGAATGGTTGGATCCATTCACAACTCCATCAACAATGCCATCAGTGTTCCAGTTTTTCCACATCCCCTCCAACACGTTATCTTTTTCTGTCATCTTGACAGGTGTGTAGTGGTATCTCAGAATTGTCTGAATTTGCATTTCTCTAATCAACAGTGATTTGGAACACCTTTTCATATGACTAAAATTAGCTTCAATTTCTTCATCTGAAAATTGTCTGTTCATATCCTTTGACCATTTATCAATTGGAGAATCGCTTGATTTTTTTTTTTTTTTTTTAATAAATTAGAGTCAATTCTCTATATATTTTGGATATGAGGCCTTTATGAGAACCTTTAGCTGTAAAAATGTTTTCCCAGTTTATTGCTTCCCTTCTAATCCTGTCTGCATTAGTTTTATTTGTACAAAAGCCTTTTAACTGAATATAATCAAAATTTTCTATTTTGTGATCAATAATGATCTCTAGTTCTTCTTTGGTCACAAATTCCTTCCTCCACTACAAATCTAAGAGATAAAACTATCCTATGTTCTTCTAATTTATTTATAATCTCATTCTTCATGTCTAGATCATGAACCCATTTTGATCTTATCTTGGTGTACAATGTTAAGTATGGGACAATGCCTAGTTTCTCCTATACTAATTTCCAATTTTCTCAGCAATTTTTGTCAAATAATGACAAAAGCTGGGGTCTTTGAGTCACTAGAATGCTATAGTTATTGACTATTTTGTCTTGTGAACTTCACCTATTTACACTGAACAACTAGTCATTACTTAGCCAATACGAAATGGTTTTGGTTAACACGACTTTATAATATAATTTTAGATCTGGTATAGTTAGACCACCTTCATTTGATTTTTTTTTTTTCATTAGTTGCCTTAAAATTCTTGACCTTTTGTTTTTCCAGATGAATTTTGTTGTTATTTTTTCTAGATCATTAAAATAGTTTCTTGGGAGTCTGATTTGTATAGCACTAAATAAATAGATTAGTTTGGGTAGTATTGTCATTGTCATCTTTATTATTTTTGCTTGATCTATCCAGGAGTACTTAATATTTTTTCTAGTTGTTTACATCTGATTTTATTTGTGTGGAAAGTGTTTTGTAGTTCCTGACTTTCCCTTGGCAGATAGATTCCCAAATATTTTATACTATCAACAGTTATTTTAAATGGAATTTCTCTTTGTATCTCTTGCTGTTGGATTTTGTTAGTGATGTATAAAAATGCTGGTAATTTATGTGGATTTATTTTGTATCCTGAAACTTTACTAAAGTTGTGGATTATTTCTAATAGCTTTTTAGTAGAATCTCTGAGGCTCTCTAAGTATACCATCATATATATCATCTGCAAAGAGTGATAATTTGGTTTCCTCATTACCTACTCTAATTCCTTTCATTTCTTTTTCATCTCTTATTGCAGAAGCTAGCATTTCTAATACAATATTGAATAGTAATGGTGAAAGTGGGCAACCATGTTAACTCCGGATTTTACTGGAAATGGTTCCAATTTATCACCATTACATATGATGCTTACTCTGATGGTCTTAAATAGATATTATTGACTATGTCCATTTATTCCTATACTCTCTAGTGTTTTTTTAATAGGAATGGATGTTGGATTTTATCAGATGCTTTTTCTGCATCTACTGAGATGATTATATGTTTTTTGTTAATTTGGTTATTGATATAGTCAATTATGCTAATAGTTTTCCTAATATTGAACCAGCCCTATATTCCTGGTATAAATCCTACTTGTTCATGGTGTATTATTACCTGGAGATGATTTTCTTTTTACTAAGATTTTATTTAAGGTTTTAACATCAATGTTCATTAGGGAGATTGGTCTATAATTCTTTCTCTGTTTTCTTCCTACCTGGTTGAGGTATCAGTACCATGTCTGTATCAAAAAAAGGAATTTGATAGGACTCCTTCATTCCCTATTTTTTCAAATAGTTTATATAGTATTGGAGTTAATTGTTCTTTAAATGTTTGGTAGAATTTGCATGTAAATCCATCTGGTTCTGGGGATTTTTTCTTAGGGAGTTGATTAACAGCTTGTTCTATTTAAAATGGTTTTAGTCTCCTCAGGGTTTGAAGTCTGCTCTCTTTCCATGTAGAATCAATAGTTAGTGCCCGCTTTGCCTTTTTTCCTCATTTTGAAAAAAACAAAAACTATGGTCTGCTTATGGGGGCAGTGTGGTATTTCCATACTGCTTGTACAGATAACAGGAAGTGGCAGTGAAGGAGCAGTGGGACAGCACCTACAGACTGCACTGGAACCTGAAATCAGGTCCTGCAATCAGCAGCAGCCAAAAGGCAGCTACTATGACTGCGCTGGGACCAACAACTGTGGCTGGACTTGGATCACACTGAGTTACTCCTGGTGTTGGATGAGTGTGGCCAGGTCCTGAGAGACCCCAGTGTTTTGGGTTATTTGCTTCCAGGGCAAAGTAGCTGACACTGTGGTAAAGTTCTCCCCACAGATTTTCCATCAGTAGAGACCACGCCCACACCCCCCTCTCCCCCCTCTGCTTAGCGTGTGAGGTGTTTCCTGAGTTCTCATTGCCAACTTGCTTGATGGCTGTGCCTGGCCTAGCCCCATTCCGTCCCTGCCCGCGAGGAAAATAGACCTTTTCTGGTGAATTTCAAGAATATCTTGTGTTGGTAATGTGTTGTACTCCCAATATTCATGAGTTCTGACAGCCAAGCACTAATTCCAAGGCTGTATATCGTTGAAATAGATTGAGGGAAAAGAACAGTTTAGGAAGATGCTTGTGTCCTCTCCGCCATCTTGGCTCTGCTCCCAAGAAGAATGAATTTGAAAGAATGATAATTCTACCTATGGCATTTTGAGTTTGAGATTCTTATCCCAATCCACTTTGAAATATCCAGTAGACAGTTAGTCAGGTGAGACTAGAAATGTATTGTGAGGCAAGTGTTAGAAATGTGGATCCATGAGATTTGTGTAGAGATAAGTGTACTCTTTGGACATGATGAGGTCATCAAAAGAGATAGAGAGACTAGGGAAGGTAAAAGGGCACCAGAATGAAACTTGGGGAACTCATTCATTCAAGGAATGGGATATGGTTGATAGTCTATCAAAGGAAACCGAAAAGAAATGGTCAGACAGGTAGAAGGGAACCAAGAGAGAACATTCTCACAAAAACTCAAGGAGAATATAGTGTGTGTGTGTGTGTGTGTGTGTGTGTGTGTGTGTGTGTGTGTGTGTGTGTGTGTTTATCAGTGTCAAATACTGCAGAGAGGTTAAGAAGAATGAGGACTGAAAAGACAGTTGGATTTAGTAATGGAAGAGAGCTGTTTTGATTGAGTAGTGAGAGTGGAAACTAGATTGCAAAGAGTTGAAAAGTGAGTAAAAGTTAAGGAAGTTGAAGTACTCAGTGCAATAGTATTTTCTTAGAATTTGGCTGTGAAAGAAAAGGGAGATATAGATGGACAATTTTAGAGGGATGGTAGGGTCAAATGAGTTTTTTCAAGGAGTAGGTAACCCGATGTTTTGTTTTGTCAACTTTTCACATAATGCCTATATGACATGGAAAACAGAATTTCTTGGAATTTAAATATGTACATTTATGAAGACTAATTGTATTATTCTACAATGTCTATTGTTAGAGAATCCTTTATATATTTTAACTTTATTCTGCCTGTCCTTCTTCTGTAATGTAAGGCATTATATTCCTAAAGGGGAACATTAGTCCTTGTAGCCTAGACTCTGGTACAACCAGTCCCAATTGGTATTAAAATGAGTAGAAAGAATAGCACCTTTGAAGAGAGAAAACTTGGAGTTGTGCTCGGCTGCTTTCTGGTTTCATAAGCAAATCTTTCTTTAGTTTCAGTTTTCTTATCTTTAATAATGTTTTCACTAACTAGCCTGCCTCTAAGGATGTTGTGAGGGCTAAATGACTAAAGATACTTTTGAATCATAAAGTGCTATTAATATAAATTATTGCTCTTATTAGGACTAGCTGCATTATTTGACAAATCACTTTGATTCTTGGTGCCTTATATTTTCATTTTGAAGATAGATACTGCAATACCTGATTCTAGGAATTAAGTGGGCTAGGTGATCTTCAAAGTCCCTTCTAGCTGTAAAATCTATGATTTATTCATCTTATAAAGATGTCTATGATATATTTATCTCGTAGGGAGGTCATGAACACATATGAGGTAATAATTCTTTCCTCAAGTATATACACTCAGCTCTTGAAGGCCTTGTAGAAATACCAAGTATAAAATGCTGGTGTAAATTTTAGAGTATCATTGATTTTTTTTTTCCTTGTAAAACTTAACATGCTATCTCATGTTTTGTTTTTGTTTTTGTTTTTTCCTGTCCTTCAGGATATTTTAAATACGGTTATAAAGCATTGTCCTTCCCGGTTTTTCTTCTTGGCTTTACCTGGTTTTACAATGCTGATAGGAGACTTCATCACTGCTGCATCCAGAGTTCTTAGTACAGACATGTTGGCGGTGAGTATGACAATGCTCAACATCCAAGTTCCCAAGAGAGGGTACAGTCGCTAACAAGGTTCAGATTTCTCCACTCTTAACAGGTGTTGACTCATTAGTGCAATGTGAAACTGGGCTCTCAGGGTAGATACCATGGCAGCTGATGTGTGAAATTGTAGGATAAGGTGACATACTAGTATTGCAAAGGTGTTTCATCAAAAGGCCAAAGTGTGAGAAATCATATCCTTACTAGTATTTCAGCACATTTACACACTAAAAAGCAAGTCTTGGGTTTCACAATATCATTAGCTTTTTATAATAAATGGAAATGGACCTAGATGCTTGTAAAAAACACAGATTTCTAAAGGTAATGGCATTAAGAACTTTTTTTATTAGATAGAGGTTGAGACATATAAAATATTTTGATTTCTTTAAAATGGGAAAATAATGGTTCTTAAATTGAAGGAATTTTTAAAAATTACTCATTCCATAGCAATTTGTTAAGGACTTAATATCAAAACATTGTCTTCGTATATCTTTGTTTCAATTTCTATATAATGTCCTAGAATACTATATCATTTATACTAATATTATTTCATGATTTTATTCATGATTATAAACCAAACTATTATTAAATAAAAATTATATGTTGTTTATTAAAGCTAATATATTATAAGCAGATGGTCATAAATTTGGACTGTAATGTAAAGTTTATGCTTAATATTTTCTTTTTATCTTTACATTTAATCAGAATATTGTGAGGTACCTTGGACAAATCAGTCACTCAGCAAGCATTTCTTAAGCACTTTCTCTGTGCTAGGTACTGTGCAAGGTGATGAGGACACAAATAATGAATATATGTTTATAAGGTGCAGACAAGCCTGTAGTCTCATGATTGAATGAGGTTTTTATGTTTAAACTTGTGTCTTTTTCTTTATTACCTATTCATGCCCATTTTAAATGTATTTTTTTCTGTATGATTCTCCCTCAGATTGGTGAGCCTGATTATTAATTGAGGGCTTCTGTTACTATTAATAGGAAAGAACTAAGCATTTACCCTATTAGACAAAACCAGACCCCAGAATCATTTACAAAAATGTTTATTGAAACATTAATACCTAACAGCTTGAATTTACTTTCACACTTAGTTACTTAAAAAAAGGAAAGATTGAAAAAAAAGGATAAGCATGAGGTGGAGAATGATTTAATTATGAGGTCACAGCTGCAGAATAAGAGAGAAGGATGCCAGCTGCTAAATTGGAATTTCTAAAATACAAATCTAGCTGTGTCATCTCCCTAATCAAAAATCTTCAATGGCACCCAGTTGCTTCTAGGGTAAAAGTAGAGTCTTCCTCAGTGTGGCATTTCAAAGCTCTTAGTAACCTCGCTTCCACCTATTTTTCATCCTTACTTGATGCTGTCTCTGTTTAAAAGACTGGTAGTTCTTTTACATGAAATTGTATCTTTTACCTCCATGCTCTATGAAGCATGGGATGCTTCACTTTTTCTTCCTCAGTTAATCACTTAGTCATTTAAGAAGAATTGTAGGTACTTTCTATGAGGTAGCTAAATGGCTCACTAGAAAGATCTGGGCCTGGAATCTGGAAGACCTAAGTTCAAATTTAACCTCAAAATTTTATTTATAAGCTCTGTAGCCCTGAGCAAGTCTATTAACTTGTATCTGCTTCAGTTTTCTCAATTACAAAATGAGGATATGAACACTTATCTCACTTGGTTGATAAAATGAGATGATGTATGTACAACTCTCAGCACAATTCCTGGTACATAGCACAATAATAAATGTTTATCTCCTTTCTCCTTCCATTATTATATGCCAAGCATTGTGCCAGGAAGGCATTGTATATTGTATATTATAGATATACAAACACAAGAAAAAAAATCAAGGAATTTACATTCTAATCCTTATTCATTTATTTATGTATTCATTCATTCATTCATTCATTCATTCATTCATTTATTTATTTGTTTGTTGAAGTACAGCTCACGTGACACCAATGTAAATTTGTTGTTGTTCAGTCTTTTCAGTCCAGTCTTACTCTATGTCACCTCTTTTTGGGAATTTTCTTGGCAAAGATATTGAAATGATTGATCATTTCTTTCACAGCTCTTTTTGAAGATGAAAAAACTGAGGCAATAAGGGTTAAATGATTTGCTCTGGGTCATATGACTAATAAGTATCTGAGGCAGGGTTTAAAATTGGGTCTTTCTGACGTTAGACATAGTGTTCTACCCAAATATCTTCCTCCCATTTTTTTTTTTTATTTATATACAAATTGAATCAGGAATACAATCCCCTGAAGGCAGAGCCTGTTTAGTTTATCTCATTGTGTTTCTCTTTGTGAGAAACATGCTTAATAATTTGTAATAAGTTGAGGGTGGAAAGGAAAATCTTATTAATTGCAGTGTGTGACACTGTTAGGGCAGGGAATATATACTAACTTAAAGATCACCTGATTGAATTTCCCTTTAAAAAGAAAAAGGGGTACAGAATGGATTAGAAAGCACAACAATAACAATACATTGACTAAAGGAAATATACCTAAGACCAAATATCTGCATATTCAAAATAAGAAGATAGATTAAAAATTATCATGTTATATTTAACATGTATTGGACTACCTGCCAGATAGGGAAGGGGTGGAGGGAAGAAGGGGAAAATTTGCAACAAAAGGTTATAAAAGGGTCAGTGCTGGGAAAATTACCCCTGCATATGCTCTGTAAATAAAAAGCTTTAATTTAAAAAAAAAAAATTATCATATTAAAGCATTGAAGAGAATCTAGGGAATTAAGAATTACAGTCATGATACTGGACCAAACAGAATTTACGTTAAAATAGATTGATAATTATAAATATTATGCTTAAAAGTACCTTTGTTAAAAATATTAATTATGTATTCTCCAACAATGTTACTATATTACTCAATAACATTGTCAAAGGAAAAAGCAACAGATTTGCAAAAAAAAAAAATTACAAAGGAAAACTAAAAGTTACTGAATTATTACTTCACTAACAAAATAACAAAAACAAAAACATTAACAAGAAGCTATAAATAAATGCTTAAAAAACCCCACTAGATTTGATAGCTGTAAAAAGAGAATGAAATAGGCATAGTAAGGATTATCTGTTACTAACAGTTATATTAGTTAGTATATAACTATCAGTTATATACTAACAGCATTTTTTGCTGGTTCTTTATAATAATCGAAGTCAAAATATATCAAAATATAGTGTTCTTCCAAAAGTAGGTCATATTATAAAATTAGATCACTTTTAAAGACAATACACATATAATACACACATAAGCATGGACACATAAACATACACTGAATAATTTCATTTATTATGGGCCTTACTCAAACTTATACAAGCCAACTTGGTTGCCAGTGTTTTAGAAGTGTGAGCTAGACTCGACTATTTAGCATTTAAGGTACCTAGTGTATTAGTATAAATCTGTTCTATATACAGTAAAACGAACTATATACACACTGAAACAGAAAGACTTTAATAGCTTTTCTTTTGTGCTTTGTATTTCTTTCAAATGAAGATCATTAATGATTTAGAAAAATTTCAAAAGGGAGGCCCAGCAATCAACATCAAGTAAACCGCCATCTAGAGGGAAGGGGTGAGAGGGGAAAAAGGGAAAAATCTGGAACACAAGGTTTTGCAAGGGTCAGTGCTAAAAAATTATCCATGCCATGTGTTTTGAAAACAAAAACTATAATAAAAAGAAAGAAAATCAAGTAAGAGAAAAAGGAAAAATTAGGGAAAGAATTGAGAGAGGTGCAAAAAGAAATACAAAAAGCTAATGTAAGGAGAAGAATGCCTTAAAAAGCAAAATTGGCCAATTGGGAAAGAAGGTACAAAAGCTCACTGAGGCAAATAATTCCTTAAAAAATAGAATTGAGCAAATGAAAGCTAAGACTTCATGAGAAATCAAGATACAATAAAGCAAAAAAAAAAAAAAAAAAGAAAGAAAGAAAGAAAGAAAGGAAACTATAAGGGAAAAATAAAGTGAAATATCTCTTTGGAAAAACAATTGACATGGAAAATGGATCCAAGAGAGATAATTTTAAAATTATTGGTGTATCAGCAGCCCCTGATCCAAAAAAAAAGCCTGGAATTATCTTTAAAGAAATTACCAAAGAAAACTGAATTGATATTCTAGAACCAAAGGATAATATAGAAATTGAAAGACTCCACCAATCATCTTCTGAAAGAGAACCCAAAATAAAAACTCCCTGGAATATTATAGCCAAATTATGGAATTTCTAGGTCAAGGAAAAAATACTTCAGGTATCCAGAAAGAAACAATTCAAGTATAGTGAAGCCACAGTCAGGATAACACAAGATCTAGCAGCTTCTACATTAAAGGACCAGAGGTCTTGGAATATGATGTTCTCGAGAGTAATGGAGCTAGGATTGCAACCAAGAATCACCTACCCAGAAAAACTGAGTCTAATCTTTCAGAGGAAAAGATGGTCATTCAATGAAACAGAGATTCATGATGAAAAGACCAGAACTGAATGGAAAATTTAACTTTCATATATAGGACTATGGAGAAGTATAAGGAGATAATCAGGAAAGTGATATATTATAAAGCACTTAATAAGTTTTATCTGTTTACATTCCTACATGGGACGATATTTGTTACTCATTAGAATGTTCTCATTATTGCAGTTAGCAGGAGTATATAATGGACAGAGAGTACAGATATGAGTTAAATATGAAGGGATAATATCTTTTTTTTTAATGAAGAAATTAAGGGGTGAAATAGGAATGTACTGAGGGAAAGGGAACTCACCCTCACCTTGGGATCGCCTCACACTCTGTCTCTGCCACTTCAGCCCAGTGTAGAAGCGTGCGTTGCTAAAGCGAATTTAGGTAGAACGTCACTTCGGGTCTGATTTTTCCATAACCCGGCTGGCTGTATAACGTCCTCAGCAGGCTACATAACGTCCTCAGCAGGCTGCATGTGGCCCACAGGCTGTAGTTTGAGGACTCCTGGCTCTAAAATATATTACATTTGATAAGTGATATACACTTAGTAATAAGAATGTGATCATCTCAACATATTAGTTGTCAGAGACAACCTTTCTTTGAAACAATTTGGAGACTACAGAAATACCCATATGGGTATCTGGAAAATTGGCTTATTGGAGTATACTCCAAGAAGTATTCTCTGTATCATATCAGGGGTTCTCAAACTACGGCCCGCAGGCCAGATGGGGCCGCTGAGGACGTTTATGTGGCCCTCCGGGTTTATAGTAAATGGACTGAGGGGCAGAGACAAGAGTGTGAGTTTTTGTTTTTACTATAGTCCGGCCCTCCCACAGTCTGAGGGACAGTAAACTGGCCCTCTATTTAAAAAGTTTGAGGACCACTGCGCTATATTCTATAGAATGATAGCAATGTACACATAGAACACAGAAGAATAATCAACTATATACTCTGGTATCCAGCAATTAAGACCAATATAGAAGAATGTTATGGGATGTTATGGAAATGATGATTAAGAGGAAAATTAATTGAATGTCCTTTAGAAAAATGGTAATGATGATGTGATTACCTTCTTCAGAGGGAAAGTGGAGTTTGGGGAAATCTCCCCAATTATTTTGCTTGCCATGGTGTGTTTAGTTAATTCTCAGTAAGTATGTAATAAATGCTTTTAGTCATTCATTCTGGAATCATGATTGTTCATTGTCTTAATCCTAGCTAGATCTTAATTCTTTCACAGTTTTTATTAATATTGTCATGGTCATTGTGTAAATTATTTTGATTATTCTTATTTCATTCTGCATCAGAACATATAAATCCTCCCAGATTTTCTAGATATGTCTCATTCATTACATCTTATAATGCAACAGTTCGTCACTATATTATATACCATATTTTTTCCAGCAATTGCCAATTGATAAACGCCCACTTTGTTTTCATTTTTTTGTGAGGGGGGGTGTAGTGGTAATGGTGGTGTTGTTTTAACATTACTGCAAAGTGGCCCTTTGTTTTGTAGGTGTCCTTTTCTTCTTTCATGGATTTCTTTGGGGTATCAAAGTAGAATAGAAAGAAAGGTATATAGAGTTTAGTGACTTTGTAAGTATTATTCCTTTTCAGAATTACTTTCTAGAATTCTTAAATTATTATGCCAGTCTCATGTAGGAGAGAGAATTTGAGACTTGTTTGAATTTGCATTAATTTTATGATTTGGGACACTTTTATATGATTGTTGATATCTTGCTTTCCTTTTTTTGGAGTAGTCGTCATATTCTTTATTTATCTATTACTGAATCATTCTTGTTTTTATATATTTGCATTAATTCCCTGTATGTTTTGGATATCAGAACACAGACATTTTTCTATTTAAATTACTTTTTAATTCTAACTGCAAAGATTTTTTCCCTTTTTAAAATTTCCCTTTTAATTCTAACTTTTACATAAATACATTTCAAATTTATGTAATTAAAATTGAACATTTTATTTCCTGTGCTTTTACTAGCTTGTTTAGTCAAGAATTCCTCTCCCATTCATAATTATAAAAGGTATTTCCTCCCTGCTCCTTACATTTGTTTGGGATGTGATCTTTATATCTAGATTATATATCAATCTGGAACTTTTTGTGATATAGAATCTAAAATATTGATCTAAACCTATTTGATTAATATATGCTGGTCCATGTCTATTTTGTTGACATAGTGAATCCTTATTCCAGTAGTTGGAGCTCTTGGATTTCTCAAATGTTATATATTTTATGTCATTTTTACTTAATCTGACCCACTGATCAATTTTTATATTATATATATATTGTTTAGATTTTAATGACAATTTAGCATTACTTGAGTTCTTTTAGTGCTAACATATCTTATAATGCTAGACTGGGCCATTCCTGCCCAATTTTTTCATTAGTTTCCTTAAAATTCTTTCCCAATTGTTCCTCTTTACATATTTTCTTATTATTTTTCTAAAGCTATATAATAAATAGTTTGATATTAATAATTTGATATGACACTGAATCTCCAAATTAATTTCGGTGGTATAGTCATTTTTATCATATTGTCATGAAGAGTCAATATCCAATTATTTGTCTTTTTTTTTTTTCCCCCCCAAAAGATTGTTCTGTAGTTTTATTCACATAATTTTCTTCTGTGTTTTGGTAACAAGCCTCCTAGGTTTATGTGTTCTGTAGTTATTTTTAGTGGAATTTCTTTTTCTTTTTCTTTTTTTCCTATTGGGTTTTGTTCATAAATCAGAAAGAATGATTTTCTTAATCCAGATTACAAATCACCTAAATCTTATACTGTGTAATTCTTATTGGTGTATTTCCATAAATCTATGTGAATCAACCATCTATTCTGTAGGTAATCTCTTTATTGTTTTTTTTTTTTTTAATATTTCATAGATACCAGTTCACTACATGAATTTTTCTTTCTGTTATACTTTAGGATAAGAGTCGGAACTTGATCTGTGATTTTATTGGTATAGGTATGGCCTGAATGATGAAATTCCCTTTATCAGTTCAAGCTGGCACCTTCTTGACACCTAGTCATTTTAAATAATTAACTAGATGTGAGTTGTCATATATAGTATATATTACTGAGACGTTAAGTAACTTTTCCAGTGTCATACAGCTAAAAGGTTTCAGAAGTGAGACTTAAATGTAGAATTTCCTGGTTTCAAGGTTGGAAGTCTCCAAGGCATACCTTGAATAATTTTTTACTTCTTTTGTTTCTCCACTAGATTATAAACTTTATGGGGCTAAAGATCATCTTTTGCCTCTTGTTGTATCCCCCACTCTTAACACAGCACCTGGCACATAGTAGGCACTCAATAACTATTTGATTGATTATAACATGTCATTGTTGGTGAATTAGAACTAAAACCCATCCAACCAAAAAAACCTATGAAAAACTAAAAAAATTTTTATTACATTTTTCAAAGCTTCTTTTTTTCCCCTGAGGTATAAAATTTTTTTATTTTCTATTTATTTATTTTTTGTTCTACAGGCCCCACGTTCAGAAGCTCACACCATTCTGGGTTCTCTTGTTTGCTTTCCCAACATTTATACAAAAATTCCATTACTTCAGTCAGTTCCTGAAATCGATGGAGTCGTTACTGGATCTGAAGACATCAAAGTAAATTAAAATATGGATATCCTTTTTAAATTTTCTAAAATATGACCTTTGATTTACATAATTAGATATGTTATCATGCTATTATATTATTACAAATTCATTAAGAAAAAAAGGGAGAGTTTTTAAAATAAGCTAACATAGTTTTACTACTAAAATGTTTCATGACATAGTTTGCAGGCCTCCATTTTATCTAGTTTTAAGCAATGATTGTTAGTTAAACTTGAAGTTTTTTTTTTTCTGCGTAGTTTTGTTATTGTTCTTTTGATCATGACTGTTATCTTTTTTCTTGAGCATCTCTTAATTATATGCTCTTGCGTCAGCAAACAAATCAGTAACTCAATATATATGAGGATAAATATTCACCTTTTTATTTTTAAAAATAATTTCAAAAGTGAAAATGTTTAAAAAATATAAAAGGCAAATTGTTTGGGGGGCACTTAAAGGAAAGGAAGTTTTGTTCCTTGCTCTTAAAAAAACCTTTTTCTGTAACACAAATTCTACAAAAACTTTGGTTTATAAATATAATAAATCTTAAAGACATTCTTTCTCATCTAATGTAAAAATAAATATTTTACAACTGAATTTTATTTTAATCTAAATTTCTTCACATATTTATGTCTCTGTATACCTTGTTACTCTCCTATTTACAAAGGCCGTACTTAAACTTATATATTTAGGCTACTTGTTCTACCTCAAGCCCTTTATGAACTCTTTCTAAAGTTCCTAGTATTATAGTAGCTAGTGGTTGCCTGGAAAATAGTAAATTGTATATGTTAAAAGCAAAACAAAAGAAAACAAAAAACTCCTTTGATACAAAGCTTCCCTCCTGCCCTTTTATTTTGTGTTTTAGCATTACCTCATAAATATTTTACTGAAGAATGCAACAGATGAGCCATGTGAAGGTGCAAGGTAAATGTCAAATAGAAGGTAAAAACTATTTAGACTTTAAGCTAGAAAATCAGTATATAAACATTTTTGTGTGAAATAGCTTGTTTGGCTAAAAACAGTTCATTTAAGTATAGTTAAAAATATTTTAAGTAACTTCTTGTAAGATGATGTATTTGGCCTGTAACATTGATTCTATATATCCAATTAAATTTTAAAATTTTGTGTTTAAAAATATTTAATATCCTTTTTGAAAATTTCTTTATTAAATGTGGCATGCCATTTTTAAAGCAATTAACTGACAAAGGAAATTTATTTAATTTTTTTTCCAGCGAATGACTTTTAAGAAAACAATATTTCCTTTATTATCTTATTGATTGAATGCATTCAAAGAATCTTTAACTTAATGAGTAAACAGTGAGCTATGTTCTTTTATTCATTACTGAAGGATAAAGAAAATAAGTAATATCTCTAAAGATTTCATTAATCAGAAGAGAAAATAACACTGGGATGATTTACTTAAACATTATGGCTAACATTTATTAGTATGACATGAAAGCATTTCTTTCTTAAGCAACCTTTTTTTTTCTAGAGGATATAATAATGAGGATTATGGAAGTGTAGTTATAATTGCAGAGATAAGAAATAGTCCTAAATGATGAAAATGTATTCACAAAGTAGTAGAAAATACATCTTTCTTTAAGTAATGGTCTAAAAAGATTAATTCCTAAAATGATTACTGTATATATACCCAATGGGAGATTTTTCTCCAACATCAGTGGTTTGGGACTTGTGTAGACTATTAAATGCAAAGATTGGCAAGAATGATGAAATTGGGAAACTATAATAACTAGTCAGAAGATTCAACCTCATACTCTTTATGCAATGTATATGTTCCTTTTCATATTTCTGTGGAAAATGGGAAGTAAAAAACATCATATTTTAAATGAATATTTAAATAGTGGAAAATAATAGGGAAACATTTTTTGATGAATAATAGTAATTTGGATTTAATTGGATCTGTTTTTAATTGGTATAGAGAACTTTTGATTAGAAAAGTTCCTGACCAATGCAGATTGGCAGCTGTCCTGCAATTTGCATATAATTTAATGAAGTTACACATTTCAAGTCATAGGTGACTTGACCTAAGGATCATTGATTCAAGAAGTATCAAGCGCAGCCTTGAACCTAGGTCATCCCAACTATCAAGGTGTCTCTTTATCTAATATAACATGCTCTCTCAAGTTCAATAAATTTATGAAGTTTCAGTGAAATATATGGAAAAAATTCAGTGTAATATAAGACATAGCTTCTTGAAAGACTAGTAAGAGAAATAGGGGAAAATAACAGTTGATATGGGCATGGGAAATAATATTTGTATTGATATTCTAATGAATATTCTCTGTTGAATTTAAAAATATGTGAGTAAAAATAAAGAAATTTCAGATTATTTTTGCATAGCTGAGGAAACTTAGGACAGTAATAATATAAAAAAATGTTTCTAACTGATGCATATTCTCCTGGTTTAAACAATTTGAGTGTGAGTTGAAGTAAATTACAAATTTTTTATGATATTATAGAATTATGAAAAAGGAAAAAATTTAAAAGAACAATTTTCAGAAAATAAGATTTAAAAGCAATAATTAATAAAATTACCAAAAAGAATGCTATGAAAATGATTTATGAAACAAGGTATGAAATAGATAAAAGATTTAGTGGGCAAGTCAGAAGGAAAAATTCAGGGTTACAAGTACTATACAATACATGTAAAATACTGTAGTTGGATTGGATTAATGCTAATTTTGTAAGCTATTTGGATCATTTTAAGCTTTTTGATTGAATTTATGTTATTTATATTTGGAGAATATATTTAAAAGAGTTTCTCTAACATATCCAAAATGTTATACTATCTTTATTTAAATAAAGATATAGCTGATTAAGAAAGTCAAATTTAATGAGCAGCTTAAATTGAAAAAAAAAAAAAAAAAGAACCCCAAACAATATAAAGCTGAACATAATGTATCATTCTCAAATGTAACATGTACAATCTAGCAGATAGAAAGTGAATAAAAAGTGGCTAAATGTACTAATAGATTTCCAAATAATAGTTTGAAGTTTCTTTTAAATCTGAAAGGCATCGGGTATTAGAACAAACCTTTGAATTTACTTTGTTAGGGTGAAGATTAAATCTGTTATTAAAATGAAAATTTCTTAGTCACTAACAAAGAAAATAAGTCAATATTTTAAACAAAAGGATTTGAGATGATTTTGTAGGTAATAATTTTTAAAGGACAATGTTGCTTGAAGAAAAAGCTTTTCTATATCTTATATCTTTTTTAAAAAGTAATAACCTTCTGAAATGTTCTTTGAATTTTAGTTTCATTAAAATTTTAATCTAAAGAGAACATAGTGTTTTGATGTTTGTGAAGATATTATAACTTAAAGGAGAAGTTCCAAAAAAAGAAGCTTTTGAAACTTTAAAAAAAAATTATATCTGAATTAAATTTTGTCATACATGTCAAAATATATTGAACATATGTTTCTTCTAAGATATTTTAATGTGTATTATGAATATATATCATTTTCCCCATAGTATTTATATGGTAAAAAGATCCAAATTTTATATCCTATAGGAAAGCAGTTTACAGAGAGGATTTTATTTCTGATTTTTATTTCATATAAACATATTATGTTTTAATATTTTGCAAGTTTCATAAAGAATTTTTTTTTTTAAGATGTATTTCTGTATGCTGCCTTGGACTTTGGATATGTGAAGAGCTTATTCAGTGTACAAACCATCCAAAAGTAAAGGCTGCAATCAATGTCATAGGTGTAACTTTAAAGGTATTCATTCATGATTTTAATATAAAATTAAAGTGTTTTCTAGATATTAAAAATTCACTTGTAATTTGAATCGGGTCTACTAAGTGCCCAATGTATTGTTTGTTTGTTGTTCACTTTTTTCCATACTTCCCCTGTCCCTCAACAATTTACAAAACATGCATAGCACAAAAGATAGCTAAAGTAGCACTTATATTTATTTGTCCTCTGATTCTTTTATCTACTATTTCCTTAAGAGATAAAGCTCATATTGGCAATTCTCAAATGACTTTGAGAAGTCTTTAACTCCTATGTTAGTACTTGATAATAGAGGTAAATAAAAGGGACAACAGCAAAAAATAGCATTAGTATAAATCATTTTTGAGTAAAGTAATCGTGATTTACTCAAAAATGAAATTGTCTTACCGAGATTAGTCATATGCACATACTTTTACATATTGTAGAATTTCATATTTCTTGCTCAGTTTACTATATTATTGGAACTAAAAAAATAAAATGATAATCTTATATCTAGTACAACTATGTTTTAGAAGATACTTTAAATTTCTTAAAGAAGGATATTTCATTGCTAATGCTAATGCCAGGCATTATGCTAAGCATTACAGGTACAAAGAAAGGCACAAAATAATTTCTTTCTTTTTAAAAAATTTTTTTATTATGGCTTTTTATTTACCAGATATATGCATGGGTAATTTTATATCACTGGCAGTTGCCAACCTTTTGTTCCAATTTTCCCCTTCCTTCCCCCCACCCCCTCCCTCAGATGGCAAGTTGACCAATACATGTTAAATATGTTAAAATATAATTTAAATACAATATATGTATACATGTCAAACGGTTATTTTGCTGTACAAAAAGAAGCAGACTTTGAAATAGTGTACAATTAGCCTGTGAAGGAAATAAAAAATGCAGGCAGACAAAAATAGAGGGTTTGGGAATTCTATGTAGTGGTTTATAATCATCTCCTAGAGTTCTTTCGCTGGGTGTAGCTGGTTCAATTCATTACTGCTCTCTTGGAACTGATTTGGTTCATCTTATTGTTGAAGATGGCCATGTCTATCAGAATTGATCATCATATAGTATTGTTGTTGAAGTATATAATGATATCCTGGTCCTGCTCATTTCACTCAGCATCAGTTCATGTAAGTCTCTCCAGGCCTTTCTGAAATCATCCTGTTGGTCATTTCTTACAGAACAATAATATTCATATACCACAATTTATTCAGCCATTCTCCAAATGATGGGCATCCACATAGTTTCCAGTTTCTGGCCATTACAAAGAGGGCGTCCACAAACATTCTTGCACATACAGGTCCCTTTCCCTTCTTTAAAATCTCTTTGGGATATAAGCCTAGTAGTAATGCTGCTGGATCAAAGGGTATGCATAATTTGATAACTTTTTGATCATAGTTCCAAATTGCTCTCTAGAATGGCTGGATGTATTCACAATTCCACCAACAATGTATCAGTGTCCCTCTTTTCCTACATCCCCTCCAACATTGCACATTATCTTTCCATATCATTCTAGCCCATCTGACAGGTGTGTAGTGGTATCTCAGAGTTTTCTTAATTTGCATTTCTCTGATTAATAATGATTTGGAGCGTCTTTTCATATAGCTAGAAATAGTTTCAATTTCTTCATCTGAGAATTGTCTGTTCATATCCTTTGACTATCAATTGGAGAATGGCTTGATTTCTTATAAATTAGAATCAATTCTCTATATATACAAAATAATTTTTTTTTTATTCATTTTTCCAAATTATCCCCTCCCTCCCTCCACTCCCTCCCCCCGATGGCAGGTAATCCCATACATTTTACATGTGTTACAATATAACCTAGATACAATATATGTGTGTAAATACCATTTTCTTGTTGCACATTAATTATTAGCTTCCGAAGGTATAAGTAACCTGGGTAGATAGACAGTAGTGCTAATATTTTACATTCGCTTCCCAGTGTTCCTTCTCTGGGTATAGTTATTTCTGTCCATCATTGATCAACTGGAAGTGAGTTGGATCTTCTTTATGTTGAAGATTTCCACTTCAATCAGAATACATCCTCATACAGTATTGTTGTTGAAGTGTATAGTGATCTTCTGGTTCTGCTCATTTCACTCAGCAACAGTTGATTTAAGTCTCTCCAAGCCTCTCTGTATTCCTCCTGCTGGTCATTTCTTACAGAGCAATAATATTCCATAACCTTCATATACCACAATTTACCCAACCATTCTCCAATTGATGGACATCCATTCAACTTCCAGTTTCTAGCTACAACAAAAAGAGCTGCCACAAACATTTTGGCACATACAGGCAAAATAATTTTCTTAAGAGCTTAAACAATTATGTTTAAACAAGCTATTTACAGGTTAAATTAGAAATCAGTAAAGGAAAGAAACAGAATTTAAGCAATATTAGGAAAAGTTTTTGCAGAAGACTAGGTTTTAGATGGAACATAAAGGAAGCCAGAAGATGGACATAAAAAGGCAGAAAATTCCTGGTAGAGAGGATAACTAATGAAAATGCTCAGAGTTTGGCAATTTTGTGTATAAAACTGTTAGGAAGCCACTGTTTTTTGATTCAGGAACATTTGGTAGGGTATAAGGTATAAGAAGAATGGAAGGGAGTGGGAAGGAGCAGCTTTGAATTCCTACAGATAGATTACACTCTTTATACAAACTAGAGATTTTTTGAATAGAAGAGTGATGTGCTCAGACCTTAAGTTTAAGGAATATCAACTCAGCAGCTATGTAGAATATGGGTTAGAAAAGGAAATTACTGGATGCAGAAGAGAGTCCACTTAGTATTGCAGGAGTCCACAGTAAAACTAATATGGGCCTGGAAAAGTATTGTATTATAAGTAGAGAATAGGGGTTGGAAGCAAGATTTTAAAGGTTGAAATTGGCAAGAATTTTCAATTGAATGGATATGAAGTGTAAACGAATAGGAAGAGATGGTGATAATTCTTATACTAAGTGGTGAATTTAAGAGGAAATGTAATGATTTCTATTTTGGTCATATTGAATTTGAAATTTCTGTGGGTCATGGGAGATATTGAGGGGGATTTTGTCAAAGGATATCAACAGAAAATTTTCAGATAAAGAAATTAAAGCCATTTGAGTCATATGAAAAATGCTTTAAATCATTATTTATTAGAGAAATTAAAATTAAGACAACTCTGAGGTACCAGTTCATACCTATCCAATTAGTTACAATGATAGAAAAAAATGATTAATATTAGAGAGGATGTGGGAAAACAGACAAATTGTGGAGAGACGAAGGTTGCACATGGACTTTTGGAAATCTTGCATGGAATTGATAGTTCAATTTAAAAAACAAAATGAGGACAGGAGTCTCAGATTAAGAGCATTTGCTCCGATTACAAAGTAAGCATTAATCATATATGAAAATATGTTTGTACATATACCATTATATTTATACCAGCACTTTTTGTGATAGCAAAGAATTAGAAACAAAATAGAAGAGCCCTGATTGCACATAAACTAAATAAAATTCCAATACATGAATGTAATCGAATATATCTAGACTGTAAGAAATGACAAATATGATCAAAACAGAGAACATTGGAAAGACTTCTATCAATTGATAGAATCAAAAAAGTCAAGTCAAGAAAATAATATATATAACGACTACCTCAATGTAAAGAGGAAAAAACCACAAAACAATCAAAAGTGAAAGTCACAAAGTGAGAAAGAATAAGTGTGGCTCCAAAGAAGAGCTAAGAGAAGAATTCTCATTTTACTCTTTTGAAGAGGTGTGGTACACTTTACATGTTTTAGGTGTTTTTCAGTGAATGTGTCAGTTTGCTAATTTTTTCCCTTAAAAACATTTTTATATGGGATGGTTTTCTTAGAGTGCAGGGGAACATATAGTGAGAAAAATTTTGGTAATATCAAAAATATCAAAACAAAAATTTTAAGGGATAATTAACTGTAAAGCTCAAATGTCTTTCCAAAAGCATACATTTTAAATTCAAGCTTAATAAAATAAAATGTCAAATTTGCTGTAGAAAAATAATGAAATATATTATTCATATAATTCATATCTGAATGTATACACTGACCCCTAATAAATTATACAGCAAGTAATACCCGCTAATCTCATTATATTTAAAAAAAAAACTCAGAAAAAAAGCATTTTACTGCTGGAATATTTTGAGTGACATTATTCATACTGCCTTGGGCTTAAACATTTGTGGGGAAAAGTGTAGCCAGGACTTCCTAGAAGTCTACATATCTATTACTAAACACAAGGAGGCCAGAATTTTTAGCACTATATAGAGAGTTATAAAAAAGGAAGTTATAAAAGAGGAAGCAACCTTAAAACTCATCTAAGTTCAACTCCTTCATTTTATAAATGAGAAAAGTGAGGTACAAAAATGCAGAGATTTCATTACTTGCTCAAGGTCACAAAAGAAAAAGGACCAAAACCAAGACAAACTGAGGTCTTTAAGTTCCACATCCAGTGTTCTTGTCACTATATCACAATATCTCTCAACATAAAGTATCCATAAGATGAAGGACAAGATTTAGTTCATTTGCAAAGTGTCTTCTGTTCTTACCATCCGATTGAAGCTGCTTACTCTAACATTGTTAAGAGTAATCATTGTTATAATTGATCTTTTCTAAGTCCTTATTATTTTTGCTCTTTCTGCAGTTTCCCATGGTTAATGACTTCCTTTTTTCTGGATTCTTATTTCTCCCTAATATGCCCCCTCCCTCCCTCTCCCTATCTCTCTCTCTCTCTCTCTCTCTCTCTCTCTCACACACACACACACACACACACACACACACACACACACAGAATAAATAGAGTCAAATTATATCTAATCATTATTTTATGGGCAAACAAATTGTGTTGGAAAAGAATAAAGCTATTTCCCCTGTGCCAAGAAATATATAAATGTCTTAAGCAGATGAAAGATTCTCACTAATAGTATATGTTTGTGTATGTATTCACTTCTATGCTACTGATTTTTGTATTTGTTTTCTTTTATAGTTTCCTAATAAAGTGGTGGCTCAGGTAGCGTGTGATATCCTTCAGTTGCTTGTGTCCTATTGGGAAAAGCTTCAGAAATATGACAATTTTTTGCCACGGAAAATTACTGAAGTAGGTCTGCTTTTTGCATTATTAAGATATAACTATACTTCCCCAATGGAAGACAGTTCTTACATTGACAAAATTTTCTTACATTGACAAAATTTAGAAGACTTAACGAAAACAAATACATTTTTTGATCTTTTGTAAATACATCCTTATACTCAATGAAAGCAGTTTAGATGGTGCCAGCAAAGAATAAGCAGTTGATTGGATGCCTCTTCTTGAAGAAATTCCTTATTATCCAAAGAATGCAACTTTTTGCTTTTTTTTTTTTCTGGAAAAAATTACTTACAGTAAATTTAGTTGCTTCATTAAAACAGGATTAATTGAGGAATATCAATTTTTCAAATGGGGAAGGACTATAATAGCTATTAGTACAACCCCTTCATGACAAAGAATTTTCTCTACAACATGAAAAAATGGTCATGAAAATTTTGATGACTTCTAAATTTGGGGAAACCATTACCTCTTGAGAGAGCCCATTACACATTTGGATAGCTTTACATATTAGCACAATTTTCCTTATCATCTTCCTAAATATGGATTTTCATTCACACTTTTGCCCATTGCATCTAACTGTGACCTAGCAGAACAAGTGTAATCACTGTTCTAGGTGATAAATTTTAAACATTTTAATAAATAATTATTATGTCATATAAGATCTTTTCCTTTCCTTATTTAACATTTCCACAAGCCCTTCAATCCCCTTCTTTGCACATTCCCCAATTTATAATGTTCCGCCTGAAATGTGGTGTCCAGAATTCATGCCCAACCCAATATACCAGACCAGTCAGTGCAGTTTAGAGCAAAATAATTACCTCTTTATCCCTCGAAGTGGTACAATTCAGTTTAATAGTACATTATTTTTTCTTGCCTTTCAGCACAATTGTTGAATCAGTAGTTCAGTAAAACTTTCATATGATTTTCATGCAAGCTGAGACATACTTTCCCCTATCTTGTGTTTGACATTGATTTTTATAAAAATACATTTGAAAGACTATATTTATCCCAATTAAATTTTACTTTATTCAATTTGGTCAGTTATCGACCAGGATCTTTTAGATCTTATGACTTGGTGTGATATGGTGTATGATTCTCAGATTTTTTTGTCTGCAAATGTGATACATCTTCAATATATACCTTTTATCAAGTCACTAATAAAAATGTTAAAACTCCATGATGACAATATTAATTAATGAGTAGAAATGCATAGTACTTTTGTGATTGGCTTGATTCACGTATGCTTAATCTGAATAATCCTCCTCTAGCCCAAATACCCATTGCTATCAGGTACCTGGTAATTAAAATCAGCTCCATATTTTGTTGATTTTCCGGTAGGTTCTATATATATATATATATATGGAAATGCACTAGATATGTAGTTCTGATTTTTTTGTATGTATAGAAATGCATGATGAAAGAAAAAAAAAGACTAAAGTCTGGACTCCAGGAAAATTACATATATTCATTTATCTCTGAAAAGTTTCAATTACGAGTTTACTTTATTTTTCTTTGGCTGTGTCTAGGGTTGGAAGTCAAAAGAAAACTGTGTCAGAGTGACTTGCCTTGACTTTCACAAAGAAAAGTAATAAGTTCTGATAGTAATTTTCAAGAGAGATAACAGAAAATAAAAGTCATTGCCAACTGAGCATGGATCTACATTGTATATATGTCCTGTTACCAATTCTCATGATTTATACGCATTTTCCTAAATTCTCTCCTTGCTTGTATAACTTTCTTTTAGTGGAAGTAAGTTTGCAAGGAATTTAAGCAATTAGGTTTTCTTGTGAATGTCTTTTTTTTTTTAAACCTTTAATTCCAAAGTGTTATTCTGGTTTGCAGATCCTTGTGGCCACAATTGCATTTCTTTTACCAAGTGCTGAATACTCTTCAGTAGAAACAGATAAAAAGGTAGGTAATATTACTATATTCATAGAAGTATTTCTACAGTTAGATACAAATGCAGCATTATTTATGCTAAAGAAGGATAAGAAACGTGTCATAAATAATTGTGTATTTCTTCTACAGTTTATTGTTTCTCTTTTACTGTGCTTACTGGATTGGTGCATGGCATTACCAATGAAAACCCTGATGCATCAAGTGTCTACTGTTCTTGAAGATCAGCATTCATCTAGAGCCCCTTTACTAGATTACATTTATAGGGTAAGTTGATGATTTTCTTTGGAACTTCTAATTACTCTGAGAGCCTTAACAGAATCTCCCATGTCTGGAATGCTCTCTCCCCTCATCTTCATCTCCAAGCTTGAGTTCCTGGTACAATCTTACTTTCTATAGAGCCTAATCTCTCTTAATTCTAATTCTGTCCCTCTGTTGATTATATCTTATTTATCCTGTATATAGTTTATTTGTGCATAGTTGTTTACATGCTGACTTCTCTATTTGATATTTAGCTCCTTGAGGTCAGGTTCTGTCTTTCCTTTCTTTGTATTCCCAGTATTCAACAAAGTGTCTAACCCAGACTAGGTTCTTAATGTTCATAGGCGGACTGGCTATTAAAATACTCGTTTTACAACTGTTTGGTCATGTATACATATATTGTATTTAATTTATACTCTAACATATTTAACATGTATTGGTCGACCTGCCATCTGGGTGTGTGTGGGGGGAATTGGAACAAATGGTTTGGCAGTTGTCAATGTTGTAAAATTACCCATGCAAATATCTGGTAAATAAAAACTATTATTAAAAAAAAATACTCATTTTAGTTGATGTATTTTAAGGACAGGATAAAAAATGTTCCATTTTCTTACCTAAATCTTTGAAAATTCAATTAGATTGAGAGTAATTAAATTAGAATCTTATTAATTCCCTATTGTTCCTGTGGTTATTAATGCACATAAACTTACATCTTTGATACAAACCAAATTAACTAAATGAAAAGCTATTTTACATTGCTTTAAGTAAACAAGCATTTATTAAACCCTTATGTACAAGGCACTATTTAAGCACTCAATTATTTCTCTAAAATAATATTTTGCTTATAAGGATAGCTTTAATGACATGACTGATTACCTTTTTGGGTAAAATTGGCCTTGATACCAGTTTATTTTTATTGGATAGATTTTCTTTCATTTTAACTAATAATAATGACTTTTCAATGATAGTAAATGAATTACATATGCTAAGTGTTGCTTTAACAGCATTACACTGTCTTCTTGGCTATACTTTACCCAGTGCTGTTCTTATGATTTTAGTTAGTTGCACAATTTTATATCTAAACTCTCCAAAGAATATGGGTAGTAGCACATTATTAGTCTTACAATATGGAACTGTTTTAGACTTGAAGATACCATGTTTAAATTTAAAATGTTTCTGTAGTATCTATTAAAGTATTATATATCTTTATTAAAATTTTATGCAAAAATAAATTTGCTTAGGTTTTTTTTTTCACTTTAGAATTTACAAAAGGAAATATCAAAACTTTCATATACATTCTTACCCAGTACTCAAAATGATTTTATGGATGTGGTGTTTGCATGGTTATATATATACAAAAACACAAAAAAAGAATACCTTTAATTATTCCCATTTTCTAAATAATACTTGATGTTCAGGGCATTTAGAAAGATTAATCCATTTTTTGTATTTTAGATTGGGATCTTTTAAACTTATGCCTTTTTTCTTGATTTCATCAAATATATATAAATTATCTCACAATGGATATTATGTTTCTTGGACTGTAACTGAACTAGAAAGGCTTATAATATTTTCTTTATCCTCTTCAGTTTAAATTTGATAATACTCAACTCCATTTCCACTCCATGGATGATTTCTTTCTATGGTACACTCATACCACCAAAACTGTTCTCTCTCAATATTCACATTCTGCTCTTATATATCATCTTATGGAAAAATTTTCTTGCTCAGAGAACATCTGTGTAGCATTTTTATTGCTCATGGTGCTACAAAAGGATTGTCATTTAATTTTGTTTTCCTTTGAGCTTGCTGTACTTGTCACAAGATAATTTCACTAAGGTAAAAATTAGGGCTTTCTAATTGTTGTAAAGTAGGTTGTCTGCATAATGACCTTTTAATTTTTTAACCACCTTCTGTAATCCCATTTCTATTATATTTTTGTAGGTTTTGCACTGTTGTGTTTCTGGCTCAAGCACATATACTCAGCAAAGTCACTACACGTTGACTCTGGCTGATCTTTCATCTTCTGATTATGATCCTTTTTTGCCACTGGCAAATGTACGGAATTCTGAGGCTGTACAGTACCATTCTTCAACAGAATTGGGGAACCTACTTACTGTTGCTGAAGGTGAGAAACTCTCCATTTCCAGGGACTTATCACATTATCAGTTGTAGTGGGATAGAGTAGCAAAAGCAATGACTTTTCTTTTTACTGTTTCTCTATATCAAAATTGGATCAGGATCTTTCTCTCAATATTACCAATATTGCAAGGATTTTAAAATTTTCATGCTCAGGGAATGTGTATTTGTAAGCTGGATCTTGTTTTTCCTTAATCTAGCTACCTTTTGTATCTAGAAGGTAGTTTGTAAATCCTTTTGTCTTTTTCCCCTTTTCTTTTTCACTCTTTCCTATCTTCTCCTATAATTTTTAATCCTTTTATACTGTACAAGAGAGGGATAAGAACTAGACCTACGATTTCATTGTTAAAAGGAACTCCTTGAGGAGAAATTCACTTCCCCTTATAAGTTGACAACTTAGAGTCTTATAAAACTGCCTAAAGCAATGAAAATTCAATTAATTTGCTTAGGGTCACACAGCCAGTAGGTGTCAGAAGATTTATTTGAATTCATTTTCTCCTGGCTTCAAATCTGGCTTTCTATGTATTACAACATGCTGCCCCTTCATGGGGAATAGAAAGTGTCTAATTGGAGATGTAAAAATATTTTTTGATTTAGTAAGCATTTATTAAGCACCAGGTACTATGCCAAGTTAGGGATACAAATATAATGACAAAAACAGTCCCTGCCTTCAAGGACCTTATTTTTTTTTCCAGTGTAATTTTATTCAAATTTATTTTTATATTAATGGCTTCTTATTTTTCAAAATATGTGCAAAGATAGTTTTCAACCTTCACCCTTGCAAAACCTTATGTTCCAAATTTTTCTCCTTCCTTTCTCCCCCACCTCTCCATTAGACAGCAAGTTATCTAATATAGGCTAAGCATGTGCACTTCTTCTAAACATATTTTCACATTTAGCATGTGGCACAAGAAAAATCAGATCAAAAGGGCAAAAAATGAGAAAGAACAAAAAATAAGCAAGCAAACAACAACAATAAAGGTGAAAATACTATGTTGTGATCCACATTCAGTCTCCACAATCCTCTCTTTGGCTCTCTCCATCACAAGTCTATTGAAATTGGCCTGAATCACCTACTTGTTGAAAAGAGCCAAGTCCATCAGAATTGATCATCATATAATTTTCCTGTTGCTGTATACAGTGTTCTCTTGATTCTATTCATTTCACTCAACATCAGTTCATGTAAGAGTCTCCAGGCCTCTCTGAAATTATCTTGCTGATCATTTCATATAGAAAAATAATATTCTATAACATTCATATACCATAACTTAATCAGCCATTCTCCAATTGATAGGTATCTATCCAGTTTCCAGTTCCTTGCCATTACAAAAAGGGCTGCGACAAACATTTTTGTATATATGTATATATTACCCTTTTTTATGATCTCTTTGGGATAAAGGCCTAGTAGAGACACTGCTGAATCAAAGGACAATTTTGTAGTCCTTTTGGCATTGTTCCAAATAAGCAGCTTATTTTTTACAGGTGAAAGCAGCATGTACTAGATAAGAAAATGCAAAATAATTTCTGTGGAGAAAGGTGGTAGAAGTGGTTGTATTTGGCAGAATCAAGTAAAGTGAATGGAGAGTGGGATTCTAAGAGATAATGATGGATGAAAGTGAACATTCTATGCATAGTGACAGTTTTCACAAAGGTTAAGAGAGGAGAGATAGTGTAGGAGGCTCTTTTTGAATGTATGTGAAGCATGTGAAGGAATAATGAGTCTAGAAAATTTGTAGCCAGATTATGAAGGATTCTAAGTGCCTAATGGAAGTTTATTTTGAAGGTAGGTGGAATTCATTCAGGAATGTGCCTGAGCAAAGAAAGGACATGATCAGAACTGTTATAGAAATAAAACTTTGGCATTATTATTATTAATTTGGCAAAATATTAATTTGGCAGCTATGTGGATTAGAGAGAAGACCCTGGAAGCAGGGACACTAATTAGGAGGCTATTGCAGTAGTCTCAATGGGAAATGATGAGGTTCTATGATAAGATAACATTTGTGTGAGCAGAGAAATAGGGAAGGATACAAGAACCATGAATTTAATGTGAAGATTTGATTTACATTGAATATCTTTTTCCTCTTTAGCAAAATTTGCCATCATTATGTGGTCTTTGAAACTCACGTTTATGAACTTCAATGAAACAAACAAGAATTTCCCTTTACGCCTAGTCTAATTCATTTTTTTCCTCAATATATATATATATATATATATATATATATATATATATATATATATATATATATATCCCCTCATTAATTTATGTGAGCTAAAATTTATCCAATCGCTAAATATAGTGTTTTATATAATCACATTTGTACAGTTCACTGAAAAAAGTGACTCAGTATTCCTTAGGAGCCTCTCTGAAATTTGATTCTTTAAAACCAGAATAAGCAATCTTAATGGGCCTAAGTCAGGTCAATAAAAGGTGCTACCTCATACATAATTCCATTAGTCTGTAATATGACCCTGACTTAAAAATAAGTGTTTTATATATTTAACTGTTTTGAATCCAACCACTTCTGAATCTCATTGTTTACCTCTTCTCAACATCCTCTCCTTTTGATTTTTTTTTTATTGTATTTTTACCAGTTTTTCTTCAATTTTCATTCCACTACATACTTTCTCCCATATGTTCTCAATAGGATTAAAGTATTTTCTTTCCCACTCTAGCAGAATTCATGGTACTTGATTTATGTGTCCTGAAATAGATCTTTCCTTCTGAGTTTTCACATTCTTTCCCCTTCATTCTTTACCACTACAGGTAAATGCAATTGGTTATCAGTTGACCCAAACAAGATTTTGTGATTTTTATTTTCTTCTGGCTTCATTAGAATTTGGGGAAAACTTGTTGTTCTGTAATGCTTGTATTGTCCCTTTAATCTCAGAACTCGGAATCTAATTGGATATGTCACCAGATTATTATATTATTATTATCCAAAATGTTATCATTACATCTTTTTGATAAGACTTGGCATTTAAAAACATTGAATTTCAAAGGTAATAGAATAATGTTCCCTTGTAACTTTCTATTAATTCCAAATGCAGTTTTTGAGTTATTTTCAATGTATGGCTATACCACCAATGCATGTATGACTATTCCACTAAGGATGTACATTACAAACATCTTTACCATTGCATTTAAACATTTTAATGGATCCAAAAAGTAATGGATACTATACATGTACAAGTGCTTTTCCTGCATACATCATCCCTTCTATATTTTTTATTCCATGGAATTTTTACCTATATCTATAAATCTTCTATAGAGTATCTTCCCAGCACTATATATTTTTGGTCTTTTAACATTTTCAAGATTATCAGTGTAACATCTACACTATCATTCTCCTGTACCTCAGCCTCATTTTATAGCATAGCCATTCCAATTCCTTTTTTAATAATAAGTTTTGTTGATATATGTTATGCAATTTCTTGTCAATGAATCATTGTGGATCATATATAGGAAGCTTATGAATTTACACTACTTACACTTTTTCATAATTTTAATATTAACAGATCTAAAAGTTAGCAAACTTATTTTTTTTAGCTCCTTGGCTATCACAAGAATTTATATTTAAAAAAAAAGAAAAAAGAGGGGATCAACGTTTCCCAAATACATTTAAAGATGCTTAAAAATGAAGAACTCTTATGTAATAAGCACTCTACCCAGATGCACATTTTGAGTTATTAAAAAAATAAAGTGATGTTTCAAGACATGTTGAAGACAAATAAGTTTTGAATGTTGGGTAAATTTGATTTTCCTTTAGAACATTTTAAGAAGAGAGATTAAGTTTTATTAGGTAAAACATGACTCTGGGTCTTTAGGGCATATACTACTGAACCAAAATGTAGATAGGCTCTCCAAAAATGAGCTCATTATACATCTCTTCTGGGCTTCATCAACTAGCATTAAAATGGAATTTTATTACAACCATCTTAATGGTTTTGATATCTGATATGTCATTACTCTGATGGATCTACAATCTTATTGATATAGATACTCCCTCTACCACTCCAGGCTGTAATCCAAACATGGTTTCTCATCCCATGCAACACTTATCCATAATATTCCATAAATTCTCTGTAGATTGATATTTACCCAGTGAACTGAACATGGATCATATGGAAATAAGTTTTGTATGATTAATAATCGTATTGCTTGTCTTTTTGGTGGGGAAGAGGAGGGTCCAAAGGGAGGGGAGAGAATTTGGAATCAAAAATGAGGTTTTCTTGATTCCATTACCAGCACTCTGTCCACTATACTACCAGCTGCCAGAGATGAAGAATGTATATATTTCAGATTTGAGGAACAGCCTGTACAAAAGTGATAAAATGTCATGAATGAAGAATAGCAAGGAACATTTCTTTGTCTAGAAGTTAGAACACGATAAGGAGAATGGTGGGCATTAAGTCTGGAGAGGTAGTCTGGAGTCATATTATGAAGAGTTTTTAATTCCAAACAGAAGAGCAGAGTATTTTTTTGTAAATCAGTTATTAAGAAATTATAGAATACTTAGCACAGTGCCCTACACATGGGAGATACAACAAAATGCTTATTTCTTCCCTTCCATTAGAGAACCACTAAAGCTGTTGAAGCAGAAGTGACAGAGTTAGTGAGGGCTATGTTTTGGAAATATTAATTTGATAGCTACCTGGAGGCTGAATGAAATAAAGGGAAATTGGAATCAGTAAGATCAATTAGAAGGCTACTGTACTAATCCATGAAAAAGGTCATTAGGGTCTGTGCTGGGGTGGTAGTCTTGTGAATGAAAAAAAGGGACAAATGTGAACGAGCTATTTCCTTTACCATTTTGACTTAATCATTTCTCTTCAGTCGTTTAAAAACTATTCCTTTTATTTGGTCCAAAACTGATCCCTCACTTCAGCAAGAGAATCCTCTCACATCTCCCTAATCAGGTACTATCTTACTCATCCCTCTTTAAACCTCCCATGGTCTTCCTTCTCCTTACCTTCTCTGCTGGAGACCTTGTTTAATATTTCACATTAATTCATTGAGAATTCTTTATTTTTCCTCATATCATTCAGATATTTTCTTCCATTATTTTCTTACTTTGTCATTGTTGCACATAAAGAGATGACCACTCTCTTTGCCAAGTCAATCTATCCTCCCCCACCCCCAAGAGATTCTTTCCTCTGTCATCCTTAGTCTCTGATATATCTTTAATCTCTCTCTAGCTACTGACTCTTTCCCTGCTCCTTGATCCCTACAGCTCCATGTTTCCCATAACCACAAAAATCCATTACTTGATTGTCTTTTCTCTAGGTATCATTCTATTTCTTCCCTCTCCTTTCTGTAGCTAGACTTCTTTTTTAATAATAGCTTTTATTTTTCAAAACACATGTGAAGATAGTTTTCAACATTCACTCTTGCAAAACCTTGTGTTCCAAATTTTTTCCCTCCCTCCTATTTCCCCCCTCCTTTAGACAGCAAGTAATCCAATAATAGGTTAAACATGTGCAATTCTTCTAAACATATTTCCACATTTATCATGCTGCACAAAAAAAATCAGATCAAAAGAGGAAAAAATGAGAAAGAAAAAAAGACAACAACAAAAAAGTTTAAAATACTGTTTTGATTTATATTCAGTTCCCATTGTTCTCTATGGATGTATTTGGTTCTCTTCATCATAAGTCTATTATAAGGAACCACCTCATTGTTGAAAAGTGTCAAGTCAGCCATGTATAAAGATCTCCTGTTTCTGCTCATTTCACTTTGCATCAGGTCATGTAAGTTTTTCCAGACCTCTCTGAAATCATCCTGTTGATCATTTCTTACAGAACAATAATATTCCATAACATTCATATATCATAACTTATTCAGCCATTCTTCAACTGATGGGCATCCATTCAATTTCCAGTTTATTGCCACTACAAAAAGGGCAGTGTAGCCAGATTTCTTGAGAAGGCCATCTATAGTTGGCTCCTATTGCCTTTTTTCTCACTGTCTTATTAGCTCTACAATCTGATTTCTAACTTAATGATTCTACCAAAAGTAAACTTTCCAAAGTTACCAGTGAACTCTGCATTGCCAAGTCTAACAGGCTTTCCTCAATCCTCCTCCTTCTTGGCCTCCCTGTTGCCTTAGGCACTACCAGTTAGCCTCTTCTAGAAATTCTCTACTATAAATTTTTTTCACAATGTTTCCCCCTGGTTTTTCTCCCAACTTTTACAGTGCTACTTTTTAGTCTCCTTTTTTCTCTCAACTTTTACAATGCTACTTTTTAGTCTCCTTTTTTGGATCTTCATCCAGGTCATAGCCACTAACCATTAGTGTCCCTCAAACTTTGCTCAAGTCCTTTTCTTCTTTTATAGTATTTTGTTTAGTGATTGATTAGTTTTTATTAATTCAACAGTAGCCTTTATGAAGGTATTTCTCAGATCTGTTTATCCAGCTCTGACTTGTAGTCTTGCATCTCAAACTGGTTATCGCTTGGACATCTTATCTTTAGTGTATGTGAAACTGAACTCTTTGCCTTTCCTCCAAACCTGTGCAGTTTTTTGTCATGATCCATCAATTTTATTTCTTATACTTGTCTCTCACATGGATTTCTTCTTCTCTTCTGACAAAGGCACAACTCCACTGTAGATCTTTGTCCCTTTGTGCCTAGGCTGTCATAGTAGCCTTCTATTGGGTCTCCGTGCCTCTATTCTCCTCACTTTCTGGTCCATCATCTATTTAGCTACCAAAGTCATCCTCCTAAAGTACACATCTGACCATGTTATCCCTCTAATCAGAGAACTCCAATAACTCTCAATTAATATACCATTATTGTTAGCTAAATATATATATATATATATATATATATATATATATATATTTTTTTTTTTTTTTTTTTTTAAAGTTAAAAAAAAAGAAAAGAAAATTAATAGCATCAATTAAATCCTCTTTTACTTCTGGACCCTTTCATAAACTGACTCCTTCCCTGTGCAGTCTTTTTACATTTATTCTTCTCTATCATATAGTCCTCTTTAGGTTTTCTTCTTCTTTTTTCTCTTATTCCTATCTAAGTTCTCTTAAGAGCCAGTGATATAGAGCTCCTTTCTCTTCTTGGCATAAAACTTTCCATCTTCTGACCCCATGCATTTTCACTGTCTTATTTCCTATGCCTGGAATTTTCTCTCTCCTTGACTCTGCCTCTAGTTTTCCCTGTTTTTATTTCAAGTCTCAGCTAACATCCCATCTTCTTCAAGAAGCCTGTATTGATCCTCCTTCTTCTTCTTCTTCTTCTTTTTTTTTTTTTTTTTTGGAGTGAGGCATTTGGGGTTAAGTGACTTGCTCAGGGTCACACAGCTAGGAAATATTCAGTGTCTGAGGTCAGATTTGAACTTAGGTCCTCCAGCTTTCAAGGCTGTGCTCTATTCATTGTATCATCTCGCTGCCCTATTGATCCTTTTTAATACTAATACCTCACTCTGAAATTATCTCTACATATATGCTTTTTCAGCCATCAGGATGTAACTTCTCAAGGGCAATGAATGGTTTCTTCCTTTTTTTTTTTTTTTTTTAATATATATTCTCAGTGCTTAGCACAGTATCTGACATATAAGAAGTTCTCAATAAATGCTCATGAAGGAATAAAACTATTTCTAGTTTCTAGGAAGTGCCCTATCTTTCCAAATTTGGTGTACTAATAATTAGCAAACTTCAACTAACTGCTGACAATTTTCTTTTTTAACATTTTCTTTTAAAACTTTTTTTTAGCTAACAATGAACAAATTTTTCTTTCTTCCATCCCACCATTCCAAAAAAGAAAAACAAGAAGGTGAAGAAGACAAAGACAAAACATTTGCAACTTATGTATATAGAGAAATCAAATTCCCCTAGTGGTCCTCATAAGTATTCTTGAGAGGTAAAAATTGTAAGAATCCCTAGTGTGCAAATGAAGCAGGTGAGCCAAATTAGTTACACAGTGAAGGTTGGACTCAGTATTTAACCAGTATTTAAAACAATGTCTTGTAGAATAATCAAGGAAGCAGGGGATTATGACATATTTAAAAATAGAATCTTATATCATTTATTATGTAGTAGGCATAAATATTTATTGAAGTTTAATAACTTCCAAAATCAAAATAACTTGTAAAAATTTCTAATGAATCCTTTTGTTTTTAATTTTCCCTTTTTTTGATCTCCCTACACTTTCTTGTTCATGTTTAGGTTTTGGACCTACCCTATACTGTTTTACTGTTTTCTGTAACTGCAAGTAGAATCCCAAGGGGTAGACACTCATTTGATTTACACAAGTATAAAATAATTTATTTCTACTACCATTCTAAATTATGTCCAACATGTTGTTGACCTTTTTTTGTTGAAATTGGTCCATTTTATCCATTTGCTTAAAGTAACAATCTACAATGACATCTAAATCTTTTTTTCCCAAGGTTTTATCTATTAGTTTAGAGTCCTTTTAGAAATATGGTTTAATTTATTTTTCCCATCTTGTTTGCATTTCAGTTTGTCATTTTTTTCCTTCCCATTTACATAACCTCATGAGTTCTATCTTTAGTTTGTCCCTTGGCTTGATATTATGTTACCTGGCAGAAGTTAGTGTCATCTGAAAACCAGGAGATATTTGTCTTACCACAATTCTTTGATACTAAAAAGAATTTTTGCTTTTTATACCTTAAATTTTTTTTTTAAACTTTTCACTGAACTGAACAGAAATGCTAGAAACATTAAATCCTGATGTCATACACAAGTACCTTTTGCTGGGTAGATACATTCTGTTAAAAGCAGAGATAAAAATAGATATGAGGTAGTTTTGTAATTTTATGTAGTATAAAATGTTTCTTATGTTTGATATGTGTTAATCTCAATTTTCCCTCTTCTCCTGGTTTCTCACCACAGCTATTTCCAGTTATTGTTTGTAGCTGTAAGAACTTATTTGTAATCTGTTATTTTGGCACACTTAAAGCACATTATCACTTGTTTAAGTTATTAATTATGATTGACTTTATAATAAATAAATATTAAGTGTCTGTTTGCTAGGCA
The DNA here is from genome assembly GCF_048593235.1 of Sminthopsis crassicaudata. Taxonomy (NCBI): domain Eukaryota; kingdom Metazoa; phylum Chordata; class Mammalia; order Dasyuromorphia; family Dasyuridae; genus Sminthopsis; species Sminthopsis crassicaudata. The sequence continues at coordinate 158,277,438 of NC_133618.1, forward strand.
CTATGCTTTATGGTGAGAAAAGGCACAAGGTGGTCTCTGCTCCTAAGAATATTATAGACTACCATGGGGAGCAACATGAAAACAACTGTACAAACAAGATATAGATAAGATAAAATGTGTATTGTGAATAGAGGCGAAGAGTACTAGCCTTAAGGAAAGCCAGGATTTGAATGAAGTCAGAAGGCAGAAAAGTGGAGGGAGAGTATTATTATAAGCTAGGATTGGGGGTGGGGGAGAGAACAACAGCTAGTGAAAATTCCCAGATTCTGGATATAGATATTTGAGGAATTGAGGATCACCAAAGAAGCCAGTGCCATTGTTATCATAATGTATGTGAGGGAGAATTAGGTGTTAAAAGACTGATGGGTAAGGAAGGACTCATGTTGGTCAGGGCTTTAAATGCCAAACAGAGGACAGTTATAAGTAGTCTTTAAAACCCATTTTAATTATGATATTTAAAAAGAAGAAAATAGGCTTTAAATAAATTCCATTCCCTAGCTGATAAATGGTCAAAAGATAAGAACAAGTAGTTTTCAGAGGAAATCAAAACTATTTATAGTCATTTGAAAAAAAATGCTCTAAATCACTAATTTTTAGAGAAACACAATTTAAAACTACTTGAAGTACTATCTCACATCAATCATAAATACCAAATAAATGCTGGCAGGAAACTGGAACCAATGAACTTTGGCTCATTTTGAAGAACAATTTGAAGTGATGACCAAAAGACTATAAAACTGCGTAACCTTTGACTCATCGATACCTCTACTAGGCCAGTACTCCAAAAAATTAAAGGAAAAGGAAGAGGATCCCCATGTACAAAAATATTTATAGTAGTTCTTTTGGGGATAGCAAAGTATTGAAAATTGAGGAGATACTCTCAATTGGGGAATGGTTAAACAAATTGAGGCATATGATTGTGATGGAGTACTAAAAGAAATGATAAGAGGGGTAATTTCAAAAATAACATGGCAAGACCTATATGAACTAAAATGAAGTGGTAACTAGAAGATCATTATGCACAGTAACAGCAATGTTGTAATGATGATCAGTTAAGAAAGACTTAGCTGTTCTGATCAAACTATGATCCAAGACAATTCCATAGGACTCATGGTGAAAAAAATTCTATTTACTTCCAGAGAGAACTGATGAACTCTGAGTATAAGTTGAAATATAATTTCTCTTTCCTACCCCACTCTGTCCCTTCTTCCTTCCCTCCCTTCCTTCCATGAGAAAATATGCATTATTCCATATATATATATATAAATGATATATTGTTTGCCTCCTCAGTGAGTAGAGTGAGGAAGGAGGGAGAAAGAGAATTTGTAGCTTAAAATATAAAAAGAAAAGAAAAGGATGTTAAAAATTTAAAAAAATAAATAGGATTTATTATTTATGAATAAATTTAATTTAAAATTATTTCATTTAAAAACCATTTTAGGAAGGAATCTGGAACCAATTTTCTCCATAATCATTTCTTTCTGTCATATAAGTAAATGGCTATCAGTTAAGCTGAAGTATGCCAGGGAAGAATAATAATAAATTCAACAGTCCTTTTTTCTACCTCGACTTCAGTACTCAAAACAAAGTATTAAAATCATACTTTCAAATAATTATCTTCATCCTAAACTTGTCCCTTTCTGGCTGTTCTCTTTTATTTGTTGTTGGTAGTGATATCATTTTCACAGTCACCCAGACTTTCAGGGCATTACAGCTATATTTTACTCCTCTTTCCCTCACTGTCTATCTTCAGTCAGGTGTCAAGCTTTGCTGCAATTTCTTAATTATTCCTGTTTCTACTCCTACCCTCTAAATTAAGGACTCAGTAAATCTTGTTCAGACTAGTGTCAGCCTCCTACATGCTCTACCTCACTACAAATTGCCCCTCCCTCTCCTACCCAAGTAATTTTCTTAATTTTCCTAATGCAGGTTTTGACCATTTCACTTTCATATCTTATGATCCTATATTGTTTCCCTGCTCAGTCAGCTTGGGTAACTGTTATTGTCTAGATATTAAGATAAAATGTTTTAGCTTACCATTCAAGTCATTTGTGGTAATCTTTTACTTCCTTCAAAGTCACAGCTCAGGTATGATTTCCATGAAAATGTTTCTGATTCCTTTAGCAAGATTTGATATTTTACTCCTCAGTCCCTCATCCCTTACTGACCTTCTTTAATCCTTCATATATTCTAGATTATAATTTCTAACAATTATTTGTGTCATTTTTCTTACCCATTTACAATATTGTTGACTCCTTGATGGCAGTCAACATTTTTTTATTTTCTATTCTCATCACTTAGCAAAGTCTGGGGAACAAAAATTTTACCTCTTAAATTTTGTGAAATTTAATTGAAAGAGATAGTGGACCAAATAACTCATTTTAGTTACATTGAAGAAAGGATTTTTTTTTTATTTTTTTTTTTTACTTTTTTGAGTAATTAATTTTTAAAAATAATGTCTTTTACATAGTGGGTTCTAAGTAAGTGCTGATGATGAACTAGATTTTTCTTAGTTTGTCTTGAAACTTAACTGCCATTTATAATGATATTTCTAAAGGAAAACACATAATGTTGGGGATTGCCTAGGTAAAAGAAGTGCCTGAAAAGCAGGGGTTTTTTAGTTCTTTTAATAAATGTGTAACAGAATTGAAAATAAGTCTGCCAGACTTAAAGAAAAAGTCATAAATAAAATTTGAAAGATGTGGATGTTGATTTGAATGATAGGTTTCTGCCATCTCTGATCATTCTTTATTTATTTTTATAGAAAAACGGAGGAGGAGTTTGGAATTAATACCTCTGACTGCCCGTATGGTGATGACACATCTAGTAAACCACTTGAGTCACTATCCACTGAGTGGGGGCCCTGCCATGCTTCACAGCCTTGTTAGTGAAAATCATGACAATGCATATTTTGAGTCACCTGAGCTCTCTTCTGAAGTCTTCAGAAGTCCAAACCTACAGTTGTTTGTATTTAATGACAATACCCTTATGTCTTACCTTCAGATTCCTGCAGAAAGAACAGAAGGGAGGCCCTCAAGTGCCCTCTCTGATGTCAGGCTTATTGTGAGAGATATCTCTGGAAAGTATTCTTGGGATAGCAAAATATTATATGGACCTTTGGAAGGCTACTTTGCACAGAACAAGAGAAATAATTCACTTGTGATTTCAGACAGTAGACAGCAGACATTTGAACCTCAGAAAGATTTTTCTCATATTGAAGAAGTAGATGATGTGCTTGACAAATTACTTGAAAATATTGGCAATGCAAGCCCTGAATGTCTTTTGCCATCCCAGCTAAATCTTAATGCTCCTTCTCCACCCCCATTTGGAATGAGTCATTATCAAGAAAAAGAGATCATCAAAGCAATTTTATGTCAGAATGCCCAAGAAGAGGAATATGTACATAGGTGCAGGTCTGATGTCACAATGAAAGTTCCCAATCAAGAACAGCCAGTTCCTTCTGAGCCACAAGGTCCGTTTTATTTTTGTAGATTACTGCTGAATGACTTAGGAATGAATTCTTGGGACAGAAGGTATGATCCCACTATTTTATTTTATTTCATTTAACTTATTAATTTATTGCTTTTTTATCATGACAATTTTAATTTTGAGATTTTTCTTTAATTATTTTTCACATGCTAAATTTATTTCAATAGCCATAAGAAAGGTATATGTTTTTACTAAATTTAAAGTGTTAGCAAAATAAAGAGTGCAATCTCAGCTTGGTTTTAAATTCCAGGCTTGTGATGTGAAAGCAACATCTAACTTTCTATTATTTATTTTTGTTTGATGTTTTTCTGTAGTTTTCTTTAATTTTGAAAGTTATATAACATTAAGTTGCTGATTTTTGCATTGCATTGGCAGTTCATCTAGATCTCAAGAAGTTACTTTCAATGTTAGTAGTCCTTGCTAGTATGGCTTAGTGAGATTTTATGGAAAAGTCATTGTTTGAGATCATTTGTGTTTGAGTCCTTATTCAACAGATTATCAGTCACCTGACTTGTGTGTATCTAAAGTAGGCATAATAGTATATCTACCATCTGATTTACAGAAGTCATAGAAAATTGAAATTAGAACAAGTCCTCATAGGTCATTTAGTAAAATCTTCCACTTAATGCAAGACAGGAAATGTCTTCATTATTTAAAGGACTTTCATGTGGAAAAGTTTGGGCTTATATTGTATAGATACAGGTAAATTTAGGTAGAATTAAGTAGAAAAATTACAAGGAGTCAAGGTTTACCTCAGTATTGGGGAGAATATTCAACTATTTTGTTCAAAAAGCAACCTTTTTCTTTTCTTTTCTTTTTAAAGTAATGGGTTTCCCATAATTTTGAGTATTTAGAGAGAAACTTAGAATCCTCTTGTTAGCTATCTTGAAGACAGAATTGTGCAGATCATGTCTGGTACGAGAGAACATTAGAACCAGAGACAGGAAGCCTTAGTTCCATATCCTGACTAATATTACTACCAGTGTTCATTGGCAAATCATTTGATTATCCTTGAGCCTCAGTTTACTTTTCTGGTTGGTACAATAACTTCACAAGGTTGTTGCAAAGAAAGCACTTTAAAAATTTAAATGTACTATGTGAAAATGATTATCATCTAACCAAAAATGATTATCTGAATTATTGATATTACTATACCATTTCTTATTAAAGGATCTTTAGAGATCCTCATGTAGGGATCTCTTCCATCTTGTCCCATAGTTCATTTCTCATGGTTAGAACTTATTACCGAAAAAGACAATTATTTGGACACTCAAATTATTAATAACTCCATTGCTATCTAGAAGCAAAATCTAACATCCTGCAATTTTTTCTCATTCAACCTGGTTCTGCTTTTATAGATGATGATGATCTTCTTCTTCTTCTTCTTCTTCTTCTTCTTCTTCTTCTTCTTCTTCTTCTTCCTCTTCCTCTTCCTCTTCCTCTTCCTCTTCCTCTTCTTCTTCTTCTTCTTCTTCTTCTTCTTCTTCTTCTTCTTCTTCTTCTTCTTCTTCTTCTTCTTCTTCTTCTTCTTCTTCTTCCTCCTCTTCTTCCTCTTCCTCTTCTTCCTCTTCTTCCTCTTCTTCCTCTTCTTCTTCTTCTTCTTCTTCTTCTTCTTCTTCTTCTTCTTCTTCTTCTTCTTCTTCTTCTTCTTCTTCTTCTTCTTCTTCTTCTTCCTCTTCTTCCTCTTCTTCTTCTTCTTCCTCTTCTTCCTCCTCTTCCTCCTTCTTCAACAAAGTTATCTCTTCTTCCTCTTCTTCTTCTTCTTCCTCCTCCTCCTCCTCTTCCTCCTTCTTCAACAAATTTATCTTGTTTTTTTTCCTTAATGATATCACTTCTATCTTCATTGGTTAATTTTCTTAGTATTCCAAAACTATCCATTTGATATAACATTTCAGAATTTTGTCAACTGTTATTAATAATAATTATTATGATATCTTATTTTTTTTTGTAGTGCTTCATACTTAGCAAAACATTTTTGTAAGGATCTCACTTATTTGGTCCTTAAGAAAACTTTGGGAAGTAGGTCCTTTTTTTAACCCTAGTTGGAAGTTAAGGAGTCTGAGGCACAGAGAAATTAAGTGACTTGCCCAGATTATACAGCTCACTAAATATGTGAGATAGCATTGGGATACAAACTTGACTCAAAATCTAGCACAAGATCCATTATGCTATGTAGCTAATATTGAAAATATCTGTTAAAAAAATTAGTCTATGCCATCCATCTTCTTTTCAAGAGGAAGAACATTTTTATCAAATAATTCAGATCATCTTTATTAGGGAATATCCATCGTTCTGACTTCTAGCACCCTTCCTAGGCTTTTCAGAAATTCAAGGAGAACTCTAATGATTATATGCATAAATCCTTAGAAAATGGAATACAAAACAGATTGGGAATCAAAGGCGTTTGGTTCAAATATCATATATTTATTTTCTTGGCAAGTTACTTAACATCTCTAGATATAAGGTTCTTATGTAAAATGTTAGGTTTGGATCAGATAGTATTTTAAATTTCTTCCAGCATTTAACCTGAGGCAGTTGCGACTTGCTCACAGTCTTAGAACTATTAAGTATTTGAGGCCAGATTTAAACTCACATCTTCTTGACTCTAGAGTTGATCTTCTATCCTCTCTGCCCCCATACAATTAACTATTGATAGAGTCAAGAGTAGAATCGCAAGTCTTGTGATTCTAGTTCTTTTCTATTATACCACATTGATGTAAGATCCTTTTTACTACCTTTCTGCTTTCCTGGGTGCTGATCACCATCACTCAGATGATCTGTGTTCTGGAGCCAAATGAATGGACTCTGGATGTATATGTTCTAACATTTATTCCTTATCTTCAGCTTGCCTACCAGTTTCTGACCATTGCCTTACACTTCCTTCCATTTTCTGGATAACCTCACCTCAAACTGCTCACATGATTTCAAATAACCAGTTTACCAACTGTGCCCTGGACCTCAGTGCCCCTTCCTGGTTCACTCCATGCTCTTCTTTCTCATTTGTGTCTTCTCTTTTTGTATTTCTTACCTACTGACTGCTATTTCTTGTGTGGTCTCCTTAGAGGACAATAGATAAAACTGACCTTTTCCTAGTTAGTAAGGAAAGATAAAGATATAGAGAATATTCCTTATTTAACAGATGAACTTCAGATCATCTTAAAGTTAATGATCTTTATTAAGTGTCTACCAATTTTGAAATTTAAATTAGAAAAAGCATTTTACAACCATATCACTTTTACTTTTCTCACCTTTTATCTACAACCATATCTCTTTATTCTCTAAGGTACTATGCCAATGTCTTATCATACTGTAGAGACTACCCTTACTTCTAAAATAATACCTGATAGTGGACTACAAGTTCTATCAGATCCTAATAAGCTTACAAAGATTCAAATTCAAATGGCAAGATTCTGGTCTATTGATGGACAGTTTGCGTCATGCAGGCTCATTCTAGCTAACTACAGAGAGGTTCCTTAATTGCTCTGTGCCATCAGACTGATGAATTTTTTTAGCAGAGCAATTCTTCAAAATTATCTTTTAAGTTGTTGGGAAGTTACCTTTGGTGTCAATGAAAGGAGTATTCCTATTGATGAATTCCTGAAGTACAGAAGTATATCGAATCTGTCAATCTAACCTACAATGTTCTACTCTTCCTTGTCTTCTCTTAGCTCTGTTCCTTTTGTTATAATCTGGTCATGATTTCTGTTCCTCCTTGTTACCATTCTTTTGTTTTATTTTGTTTTGTTTTTTTGCACTGTTTTATTTTCCCCAGTTGCCCGAAAAACTTTTTTTTTTTTTTCTTTCGGTTTTAAGACTGAGTTTCAGATTTTTTACCTTTCTCCTTACCTCCACTCCCCACTATTGACAAAACACATGTGAATTCATGCAAAACATTTTCATAAATGTTATGTTGTGAAAGATAACATGAATCTCTCCTTCCAAAAAAAAAAAACCTCAAGAAAAATGAAATTTAAAAAAAAAATTGTGCTTCATTCTGTATTCAAACACAATCAGTTCATTCTCTGGTTATGGATAACATTTTTATCATAAATCCTCCTTCAGATCATTGTATTGCTGAAAATAGCAAAATCATTCTTAGTTGATCATCCCACATTACCATTACTTTGCACACAATATATTTAACTTTGGTTGAACTCATAGAGGACTCTGAGTTTTTCTTAGAGCATCCTGCTCATTATTTCTTATAGAACAATAATATTCCATCATAGTCCCATACTACAATTTATTCAGCTATTCCCCAATTGCTGGCATCTCTTGAATTTCCATTATTTTGCCCCAAGAAAAGAGCAGCTGTAAATATTTTTACACACATAGGTCCATTACCTTTTGTTTTTAATCTCTTTTGGGATTCATGCCTATGGTATTGGTAGGCCAAAAGATATGTATAATTTTATAGCCCTTAGGCATAGTTCATTTCCTTTGATTATTTATCAATTGAGGAATGACTTGTTTTTTATAAATTTGACTCTGTTTCCCATACATTTGAGAAAAATGCCTTCATCAGAGAATCTTGCTCTAAAATTCTTTACAGTAACTATTGCTAATTGTATTTTCACCCTATTTGTCCTGTCCCTCCTCCTTTTAAGCCTGTCTCTCCTCTCCTCGAAAGTGATTAGCTTCTGATCTCATCTTCCCCAATATGCCCTCTCTTCTATCAACCTCCCCCTTCTCATATCCCCTTCCTTTTCTACTTTCCTGCAGGGTAATATAGGTTTCTGTACCCATATTGAGTTTGTATATTATTTCCTCTTTGAGCCAAATCTGAGAATAAGGTTTACTCATTCCTTGTCCATCCCTCTCTTTTCTACTGTAAAAGTTTTTTCTTGCCTCTTGAGGCAGATAATTTACACTGTTCCAACTCTCCCTTTTTCTTTCTTCCTGTATATTCCTCCCTTACTTCTTAATTTAATTTCTTTTAGAGAATATACTTTCTTATTCAACTTACATCTGTGCTCTCTGTCTGTACATACTCCTAAGTGCTGAAATAATGAGAACGACTTATGAGTTACAAGTATCATCTTCCCATGTAGGAATGTTCAGATAAACTTAATATCAAGTCCTTTATGATATTATTTTCCTTATTACCTCATTATGTTTCTTCTGAAGCCTACTTTTGAAAATCATATTTTCTACTCAGCTCTGCTCTTTTCGTCTTGAATCCTTGAAAGTCCTCTATTTCGTTGAATGTTCACCTCTTTATCAGAAGAATTCTATTCAATTTTTCTGGATAGGAGGTTCTTGGTTATAATTTTCCTTGATACTGTTCTTTAACTGAAAGTGAATTTATCTTTGGTTTATCATGTTTCTGACATTATATGTGTTTACATACATACATGCATATGTTTTAAATGCATTCATTTAATAATGCTTGCCACCACTGATATCAGCTGGTTTTTTTTCTGAGAAACAAGCTGATGTAAAGAGTATTAGAATTAGAAGACCCTAGGTATAAGTTTAACTTTACTTCCTTTTCTTACTCTTTTTATTTGTGTAAACATGGGCAAGTTAGTTGGCCTCTCAATCCATTTCTTCAGTTTAAAGAGCAGTCGTTAAGTGCTTGCTTTATGCCAGGCATTGTTCTAGAAACTAGGGATACAGTAAAAAAGAAAAACAGTCCCTTACCAGAAGGAGCTTTCCTTTTACTGTGGGGAAAACATCTGTAAAATTTTTGTAATACTGTAATTTTTACTACCTGCCTCATGAAGTGGTTGTGTTGAAAAAAAGGAAATTACATAAAACAAAATATTTTTCATATCTGCATTGTGCTTGATAAGTATTTAATTATAGCATTAATAATACCGTAGAGTGTAGTAATTTATTGCAGTAAGAAAACTTAAAACATATATAAAGTTTACATTTGAATCTATTTAGTTCATTTCTCCTAATATTTTTTTCAGGTTGAAAATTATAAAGGCAGTAGTCATTACATAGTACATTGTTTTTGTTTCATATAATTTATCTTCCCAAAATTTTTAATTTTTTATTATAGAAAAAATTTTCATCTGCTGAAGAAAAATTCTAAATTGTTGAGAGAATTAAAAAATTTGGACTCACGTCAGTGGTATGTAATTTTATTTAAAAAATATTTTCGTTCCTATTATATGTTCTGAGAACATGTGTAGCTGTTATTTCAGTACTTTGATGAAACTGTGATCTCATTAGTGTGCATAATTCTTCCAAAGTTACAAATTGTTAACCATTTTTGGTTTCTTTTTCTATATAACTCTTGTTCATGTCCATCTAAAAATCTTCTACATCGTTCTAACCACTGTATTGAGAATTTCTTCTAATTTTTTTGACATTGTGGTCATCACTGTACAATACAGATTATTCTTTTATTATTTCTCATTATATATCTGAACCATCTTCCATTTTCTGCCCATTAGTCTTTTGGATGACAAGTTTGATATAGATGAAGGGTTAAGTACAACTGATAAACCGGCAGAAAAGAAGCTAAATAACGTGAACACAAATGTTCACGTTATTTAGGTAATCTAGCTGTGCATACCTGGCACCTTTGAAATGTGTTTGCTTTGAAGTCATATTTGTTAAAATATAGTTAGTGCGAGTTTATTTATTATCTTAACAACCACAAAGTTCAAAATTGTTCTGCTATAAATTGCTATGAATAAGCTCTTTTCCAATATAGTAAAATTTTACGTCAAATTTTAGGTCAATGGGTAGCCTTCCTCAATCTATAGTAACTTCAATATTTGTGGTATATTGTTCAGCACTGCTGCCGAAAGATGTATTGGACTTATATTACCTAGACCCTTTATGTCCATTATGTGTGACAAAATCCTTAAGTATTAATTCTAGAGAAAATTAAGTAGAATAAACACATCATGTTTTATCTCAACTTCATTTTTATAGTGAATTTATAATACTTAACTTTTAAAAATTATATATATATTTGTATGTTATTTGCTGAACCTAATGCATTTTTAGGTGAAATGATGAAGTGGTCTTTTTTAGCTCTAAATCCTACCATTCTAAATTCAGCAATTATTTGGAAACCCTTTGATAGAAGACATGATAAAATAGCTTTTAAAATATAAAAAAAGGAAAACTAGTAACAACTTTATTTTGACATGTCATAATATATCTCAATTTTAACATCTGGGGAAATTATATTTTTTACTACTGAGAAATATTTTTAAAGTATAACAGTATAAAAGGCTTAGAAATATGTTTATATTTCTATCCTGGAACTTGTTAGTTATTCAGGTAATAAATGTCTGTGAAGCATCTGCTATTCACATACACATTGTTTCAGTGCCACAAACATTTTTGCATATGTGGGTCCCTTTCCCTTCTTTAAGATCTCTTTTGGATATAAGCCCAATAGAAACACTTCGGGATCAAACGGTATGCACAGTTTGATAATTTTTTGAACATAGTTCCAAATTGCTCTCCAGAATAGTTGGATCCATTCACAGTTCCATCAACAATATATCAATGTCCCAGTTTTCCTACATCCCCTCCATCATTCGTCATTATCTCAATTCTGGGGATGATTTTCTGTAAATCTTTTTGCTAATATTTTATTTAAGATTTTTGCATCAATATTCATTAGGGAGATTGGTCTATAATTTTCTCTCTCTGTTTTCGTCCTACCTGGTTTAGGTATCAGTACCATGTCTGTGTCATAAAAAGAATTTGGTAGGAGTCCTTCATTCCCTATTTTTTTCTTTCTTTTTTTTTTATTTTTTTATTTTTGTATTCATTTTTCCAAATTACCCCCCCTCCCTCCCCCCGATGACAGGCAATCCCATACATTTTACATGTGTTACAATATAGTCTAGGTACAATACATGTGTGTGAATACCATTTTCTTGTTGCACAATAAACATTAGAATCAGAAGGTACATGCAACCTGGGCAGACAGATATTAGTGCTAACAATTCCCAGTGTTTCTTCTCTGGGTGTAGCTACCTCTGTCCATCATTGATCAACTGGAAGCGAGTTGGATTTTCTTTGTATTGAAGATATCCACTTCCATCAGAATACATCTTCATACAACATTGAAGTGTACAGCAATCTTCTGGTTCTATTCATTTCACACAGCATCAGTTGATGTAAGTCTCTCCAAGCCTCTCTGTATTCCTCCTGCTGGTCATTTCTTACAGAGCAATAATATTCCATAACCTTCATATACCACAATTTACCCAACCATTCTCCAACTGATGGACATCCATTCACATTCCCTATTTTTTTCAAAGAGTTTACATAGAATTGGAATTAATTGTTCTTTAAATGTTTGGTTGAATTCACATGTAAATCCATCTGGTCCTGGGGATTTTTTCTTAGAGAGTTGATTAATAGCTTGTTCTATTTCTTTTTCTAGAATGGGATTGTTTAAGCAATTTGCTTCCTCCTCTGTTAATCTGGGCAGTGTATAATTTTAAAGGTATTATCCATTTCACTTAGGTTATTAAATTTATTGACATAAAGTTGGGCAAAGTAACTCCTAATTATTGCTCTGATTTCATCTTCAATAGTGGAAAGTTCTCACAGGGAATCCCTGTGAGAACTTTCCACTATTGAAGATGAAATTAAAGCACTAATAATAGTTCTATTTTTTCTTTAGTATCCTCATCCTTATTTTAATTTTTTTTTTTTAACCTTCTGCTTTGACGTTAAGGGAAAAAATGAGTTAAATTTTGAAATTCTGTATAAGTGACAGAAATTGAATTGTATTTTTTTATGTCCCATGAATTACCCATCATTGAGCATATGGAATGAACTGTGCATCATGTTTTATTCCATAAACTTCATGTTAAGCAAATTAAAGGATATCTTACAACCATGCTCACTTTGTTTAGACTTAATAGTCTTTAGCTATGTGAGGTACTATTTTGGTTCCCTGGAGTGCTCTTGCACTTATAAACTGTGGCTTTGAAAAGCTTATTGGCAAATCATCTCTTTCCCTCCTCCTACAAATTAACCTTCCTTTAAACCTCTATCCCTTGAATTTAATGTTCTTTGATAAGGAAAAAGGTACCAACTTTTATATTATAATTGCTGTTTCACTAGCTCTTTTTGATGCCAAAAGAAGTAAATATGATCCATATATGTAAGAGTTTGATCTCTCTCAGTTCACACTTGGGACCATGTCTTAAACTGTTTTTACCAATATTATTTTTCAATTTTTCACAACTTTCAGTAAAGTCATTCTTCCTATTAAACTGATTTCCTCCTTTGGTCATATTATATTATTACTTTTTTCCTGTTATCAGGAAAAAAAATACTACTTCTATTTAAAGAATATACACTTTTGATTTGCCAGTTTCTATATATTTTAATGGAATATAAGAATGCAGCTAATTAAATTTGAAAAATGCATGAAGTAGGTATTATACACAAAAATTTTGTGGTAGACATAGGACAAATCGAACGAATGATCAGTTTTACTGCTTAAATTGGTGGTAATCTTAAAATTATGCATTAAGATGAAGGGAAGGTTAGCTTTTTTTGAATCAGTTTTACTGCGTAAATTGGTAATAATCTTACAGTTATGCATTAAGATGAAAGGAAGGTTAGCCTTTTTTGAATTCTGGTCCATAATATAAAGAAAAAAATAAAAAAGCATAAAGAAACTGATTTGATCAGCTGGAACAAGAAGGTAGGTCTGGTTCTCTTTCTGTATTGCCCACTTACTCCTGTATCCTGTGAATATGAAATGTTGTTAATGTTGCTTGTTAGCACTACTAAAACATTACATGCATTCAAGAGTCCAGTAAGGCCGGCTATAGGTTTAAAAGCTAGCAAATTTTCTGTGGTCCCCAAATTTGAAAGACATAAAACTTGTTGAATTTTTAGCACTGAAAGTCATTATTTCTCCCTGTAATATCCAGCTATTCATGATTGAAATGAATTTATTTCTAACACATGGGAATTAAGGGTTTTAAGAACCTCATATATCAAAAATGAAAAGTTTGAAGTTGAAGGAGAATGAACAGATTCATATAAGTTGGGTCTGAGATTTCATAAATAAATATTGCATTTAAGTTTCTTTTGACTGCTTCCAGAGAACTCTGAGAGATTTTTTAAAAATATAGATTCAGGCAAGCCATTCTCCAATTGCTAAGTGGTCAAAGGTTATGAAGAGACAATTTTCAGATGAAGAAACTGAAACTATTCTAATTATATGAAAAGGTATTCCAAATCACTATTGATCAGAAAAACACAAATTAAGACAGCTCTGAAATACCACTACACACCTCTCAGATTGGCTAAGATGACAGGAAAAGATAATGACTAATGGTGGAGGGGATTCAGGAAAATTGGGACACTGGTGCATTGTTGGTGGAATTGTGAACAAATCCAACCATTCTGGAGAGCAGTTTGGAATTATGCTCAAAAAGTTATCAAACTGTTTGATAGTTTATCACAGTTTGATAACTGTGCATACCCTTCGATCTAGCAGTGTTACTACTAGGCATAAATCCCAAAGAGATCTTAAAGGAGGGAAAGGGACCCACATGTGCAAAAATGTTGATGGCAGCCCTATTTGTAGGGTCAAGAAACTGGAAACTGAGTAGATGCCCATCAGTTGGAGAATGGCTGAATAAGTTATGGTATATGAATGTTATGGAATATTATTGCTCTACAAGAAATGACCAGCAGGATGATTTCAGAGAGGCCTGGAGAGACTTGCATGAACTGATGCAAAGTGAAATGAGCAGAACCAGGAGATCATTACAACAACAATAATATATGATGATCAATTCTGATGGGCGTATCCTTCAACAATGAGATGATTCAAACTAGTTCCAATTGTTCAGTAATGAAGAGTGCCATCTATACCCAGAAAGCGAACCATGGGAACAGAGTGTGGACCACAACATAGCATTTTTACTCTTTCTGTTATTGTTTGCCTGCATTTTTGTTTTCCTTCTCAGGGTTTGTTTGTTTGTTTGTTTGTTTTTTAGATCTGATTTTTCTTATGCAGCAATATAACTATAAATATGTGTACGTATATTTGATTTAACATGTAGTTTAACATGTGTATTGGACAATCTGCCATTTAAGGGATGGGGTCTGGAGAAAGAGGGGAAAATTTGGAATAGAAGGTTTTGTAACTATCAACGTTGAAAAGTTACCCAGTCATATGTTTTATAAATAAAAAGCTATAATAAAATAAAATTAAAAAAGCATAGATTCAGTTGTAGTAAAGAATTAGAGATCAACCCCAAATCCCATGTTGAATAGGATTTTTAAAATACTTGTTTGCTAGTTATAGTGGTATATGGATATAATCTCAATCAACAGAGATCCTGAGGCTGGCAAATTTCTTGAGCTCTGGAGTTCTGAGCTTCAACAGGGTATAATGATTGAGTATCTATAAACTAAGATTGTCATTAGTATTGTGAGCTCTTGGTAACTAGAGGCCAGCAGGTTATCTAAAGAGGAATCAACCAGGTTATGTATGAAAAAAATCAAGCTCTCATGCTGATGAATAGTGTAAATGAGCCTTGAATAGGTTGATCACTTCCAATTCAATTGAGATAGGGAGTCTCACACAAACAAATGATAATAGGTATGGTATTCTACTTTAATTCAATATATCTTTATCACATCCTAGTGACTAGTAGATAAAGTTGTATTGTGCCAACAGTTGTCACTTATCTACTTGAATACACTTCCAAGTAGAACATTTTCCAGTACTCCATACAAGACAATATATTTTCTGTTATTTAATTGACTCCAACTGTTAACAAATGAATTTCCATAATAGATATACCTCAGAAGACTCCTCCATGGAAGTAATAGTCCAAATCATACCTTTTCTGTAATTATTAGTACAATCAAATGAAGTTTCTTCCCTATTCATTAAATCCTCTTTTCTAATCTCATTTTTCTTCTTTAAGATTTAATTGAGTTTCAATAAATTATGACTCTTAAGATGATAATTAGTTTGTGTATATGGAAATATTTAAGGAACTTATACTTTTCTGGCTTTGTTGTTCATAAGTTAGTTTTGTCTAGGTTTTGTTTTTACTTAATTTAGGATTTCAAAAGAACTAGCCAACAGGAAATAAATTTCAGTCATTTTGGCCCTTGTAGCATAATATGCTACTTGGGAGCAATAAAACTTTATTTTATGGGATTTAAAAGACATTTCCCATTGGATACTCCAAAAATAATGAAGGAAATACAATGATAATCAGATTAGCAACCCTAATTTAAAAAAAAAAAAAAGTCAAGAAACCCTAAGGGAATATGACTTCTCATTAAAGGAAGGGCATTTAATAGAATAATTCCTACTAAGGGTTTTGAGAGGAAGAAAGATGTTCATTATTAATCAAGTACATTTTTATAGAATACAAAGTTAGATTTTTTGCACTACTAACCTAATTATATATACAAAAAGTAATTATTTAAATCAGTCAAATATAGTAAGTTCATTCATATTCTAGTTAAGCTAATATAATGTTAGTAGGAACTAAGCTTTTCATGGACATAACTATTTGATTGTTTCCTCAGTCAAATATTATTTTTCTAACCCCATAGCATGAATTCAATTATACAATTTTCAGAAGAGGTAGATGTCCAATTATTTGATAATGGGCAGTTACGTTTTACTAACCAAGACAAGTTTCTTGTCTTCTATTGTTCTATTCTTGTTAGAAGATGATATTGTTTTAGGGTTTTATTATTATTAACTTGGTAATTTAGAATTAGAGAATTTTTACAATGCTGCATGATAAAATTTAAAGTAGAAATTTTGTCCTTTTCAAAGGCTAACTGAAATGGTCCTGAATTAAAATGAAGAGGAAATGCTAAACTGTATGATATAGAAAGATAGATAAATGCTAAACTATATGATAAAGAAATGATATACCAATCCTTTTTAAGTGAGTACCCTCAACTTCCCTTGTTTTATAAATATACTTCATTTTAATTTTCTTCTTACCTACAGCCGTGAAACTCACAAGATTGCAGTATTTTATATTGCTGAAGGACAAGAAGACAAATGCTCAATATTGTCAAATGCAAGGGGAAGCCAGGCATATGAAGACTTTGTTGCAGGACTTGGTTGGGAGGTAATTCACTCAATAGATATTAATTGAATGCAATTGAGTAAAAATTAAAGGATTTTTCTTTTGAGGTATTTGTGTATAAAATTATGTTGTCTTATTAAGCCTACTTTAGAAATACCCAAATTATCAAGAATTTTTGAGTCCTTTATAATCGATGTAGTAATTTTTGAGTTTCACCACTCATTGATCAATTTCTAGCAACTTTAAAAATACAAATTTAAATATAAATGTAATAGAGAATTGGATTTGATATCAATTATACGGGTTCATATCCCATGTCTAACAGTAGCTATGTGACATTTAGGAAATTTCTTAACCCATCTCAGCCTTGATTGTTTCATCTGCAAATAGGGCATAATAAGTCTTTTTATACTTTCTGAAAAGAATTGTTGTGAGAATTAAGTAAGATAGTGTATTGAAAATACTTTGAAAGTTTTAAAGCTATGTAATTATCAGCTACTAAAGTTAATTTTTAGTAATTAAACATTTAGTAGTGTTCTTTTCTTAATAAAATAGCTGAAATGTAATATATTCCATATTTTTCTAAAAGTGTGGCATGGAATGTGCGATAGATATATGGTTATGACAAAAATAAAACAAGATAATACATATGTAATAGAAAAGAAAAAATTAAAATGTAATGTGGAACCCTGATGAGAGAGGAGATAGTAGCATTTCATTGAGATGATAGCATTTGATTTGGGCCTCAAAACCTGGATGTAGATTCGAAAGATGAAAAAGTTCAATAGAGTAGATTTCTGGCCCATAAAATACCTAGTTCTCAAAGCACATATTATTTTGATATAACCTGAACAGAAAGAGAAACTGTGTTTAGCTGAGAAAACATCTAATTATAAGATTAAAAAAATAATTTGGGATTGCCTGACAAAAACATAGTGGCTTTAATAAAGAGAGTTTAAAAGAATAAGATAATGTTAAAAAGGTAAAACAGAATAAATTCTCTTAACTGGACTGAGTATCCATTCACACCTATCTTCTAAAATTGATCCTAGGTATTTACAAAGAAAAGTAGGTGTTTCTAAATCATATTATTAAAGTTGGGCTTGAGATTAGACTTATTTCATTGTTATGTAGAACTTCCAGATGTGCCAGCAGAGCCAAAATGGAGGAAGAGCTCCCCCAACATTCCCCCTCCAAAGCATATTAAAATAACATCTCAAATCAAATTTTGGACCAACCAAAATTTGGAGCAAATTTCTAGAGCCAGAAAAAAGGTTAGAATAAAATATTTTTCTATCCTAAAATAGGTTAGGTGTTTTTCAGGAGAAGTCTGTGACAATAAAGTGGAGAATAGCCCAGAGCACATGCAGTAGCATCACTAGCAGCCTACCTTGGAAGCAGTTGTGACAGCAGCAACAACAGCAGCAATAATAGCTTTGGGAGCTCTTAACCGAAGGTAAAAGGGCCAAGTTTCAGGGCCAAAAAGAGTTCTGGTGCTTGCAGCTGCAGGGGAACAGGAGCCTTTCCTGGATAAAGACCAGAGCGTATGCAGGAAAATTGACCACATCTCTCCCCAAATGGCACCATCTTTGAAGTGCTGAAAACCTTGCACATCCCTATAACTCACTCTGAAAGTTGGGACAGTAATTATCCACCTCCAGAGGAATAAAGCACAACTTTAACAAAGTTCCAAGTCAAGAAATAAGCTGGGAATAGGAGCAAAAAACAAACAAGCAAATAGAAAAAGAAAAAAACTAGTCTGAAAAGGTATTGTTGTGGGAAAACCAAGACATAAATTCAGAAGATAATAGTATGAAAGGAGCTATAGTAGACAAAAACCTAGTAGGAATTATTAAAAGAGTTAAAAAAAAAAAAAAGGAATGGAAGAAATTTAAAAAAAAAAGAGTGATGCAAGAAAATTTTGAGGAAAAAAATTAATAGCTTGGTAAAAGAGACATTAAAAAATAATGACGAAAATAACATTTTTAATAAAAAGAATTGGTCTAATACTTAAAGAGGCATAAAATTTCATTGAATTACAGAATTCTTTAAAAACCTGAATTGGACAAATGGAACCAGAAGTACAAAAATTCACTGAAGAAAATAACTCCTTAAAAAGCAGAATTAGTAAAATGAAAGAAAAAGAGGTGTAGAAGCTTGCTGAGGAAAATAGCTCCTTAAAATTTAGAATTGTGGAAGTAGAAGCTAATGACTCAATGAAACATTAAGAAATAAATTTTAAAAGGAATGAAAAATTAATAGAAAGTGTGAAATTCATTATTAGAAAAACAAATCAATTGCAAAATATATTAAACCAAGACAATTTAAGAATTATTGAACTGCCTGAATGCCTTGATTGAAAAAAAAAAGAACCTAGATATCATCTTTCAAAAAAAAATTAAAGAAAACTGCATCGATATCTTAGATCAAAAGAGTAAAATAGAAATTGAAGAAATCCATCAATTACCTTCTGAAAGACATTCCAAAATGAAATAACTATAGCAGACATTTAGAAAGAAAAATTAA
Organism: Sminthopsis crassicaudata; assembly: GCF_048593235.1. Taxonomy (NCBI): domain Eukaryota; kingdom Metazoa; phylum Chordata; class Mammalia; order Dasyuromorphia; family Dasyuridae; genus Sminthopsis; species Sminthopsis crassicaudata. The sequence continues at coordinate 158,296,481 of NC_133618.1, forward strand.
TTATCATGAGCCATTGTCAGGATCATATCAAATTTAGTAGTGTCCATATTACAGGAGTAGAGGATTTGAAATATGATTCTGAATTCTGAAAGACAAAGGAGTTAGTTTTAGAATCAAGACTACCTAGCAAAACAAAATAGGCCTTTAATGAAATAGGTGATTGCCAAGCATTCCTAATGAAAAAAACAGAGCTGAATAGAAAATTTGGCATTCTAGCATAAAACTGAAGAGAAGCATAAAAAGGTGGATGTGAAAGTGAATTCATAAGAGACTCTATAAGGTTAAACTGTTTAAATTCCTCTATGTAACTTGTAAGATTCCTATATGTAACTTGTAAGATTTTTATCCTTATTGGGGCAGTTAAAAAGAATCTGTCTTGATCGAAACCATGCATGTAAGTTGATGATGTTGGGATGATCTAAAACAGGAAGAAAAAAAAAAAAGGAAGGATTAAGAGAGTAAATTCATTGGGAGAGAAGGGGAGAAGGAGATGTAGAGTGGAGAAATTTTTCTCACAATAAAAAGCCACGTAAGAATTTGTTTTTACAGTAGAGGAGCATGGTGGAGAATGTTTGAACCTGATTCTTACTGGAATTTGGTTCAAAATGGAAAGAATATTATGTGTGCACACTGAACAACTGAATAATTGGATATGGAAATGTATCTTAGGAGGGAAAGAGGATATGGCATGATAAAAGAAAGAGTGGATTAAGGGAGGCATATGAAAAAGTGCTTTAAATCACCAATGATTAGAAAGAAATACAATATAAAATTAAGCTGAGTTTCCAACTCACACTTGTCTGAAATGAGAAATTCTGGAGGCAAGGATGGGGAAAGAAATATTAATGCACTCTTGTTAGAGTTATGAACTGATCCAGCCATTCTGAGAACAATTTATAACTTATGCTCAAAAGAACTATAAAACTGCATTAACTGTTTATCCAGCAATACCACTATTAGATATGTACCCCAGAAAGATATGTTTTGCATAATTTCATTTGTATAATTGAAAAGATGTAGCTTGAGTATAAGGTAGAGAAAAGGTGAAGGCAGGGAAAGAATTTGGAATTCAAAACTTTTTAAAAAGAATGTAATAACTGAATGAATAAGGCATGTATTTCCATGATGGAAAGAGCTCCCAGGTTAAGAAATAGTCTTCAAGAGTTGCCTAAAACAGGGAATTGCAAACTATAGCTTAAGGGCCAAGTTTTGCCTAGCTATTTTTGTAAAGAACTAAGAATGTTTTTTTACATTTTTAAAAATAGTAAATCTATTTAAACAAATAAAAAACATTCTCATCTTAGGGCAATATTAAAAAAACAAGTTGTGGGCAGAATTTAGCATAGGTTTCTGTTTCCCTAAATAATTTGCTAAAGTCACATAACCTGTATATATCAATTTGAATCTAAGTCTTACTGACACTTACCTCTGGAAGATGTACTTATGACTATTCTATAATCAGAGATTTCTAAGTGATCTAAACATAATCTAAACCAAGAGTTTTTAATCCTGGGTTTTTTATACTTGTTTGCTTTTGTTTTTAATATTTTGACTGCTATATTTTACTGTAATTGGTTTTCTTTGTAAATTACATATTTTGTGCATTTTAATAATATTCTGAGAAAGGTTTTGCCAGATGCCAGATTATAATTACACACTATAAAGATGTTAGGAATTTCTTGTCTTACTAGATTTCTGTCCTTTTCATTTCCTATAGTTTTAATTTTCTTTTAACTTAATAAAACAATTTGGGAAGTATGTATATGTGAAATGGGTATGATAGTGATTTTTTAAAACTAGGTACAAGGTATCATTTTAATTATTAAGTCTTCAGAAATTTAGCTCTTTCTTTTCAACTCTTCTTTTAACAGTAGTTTAAGACATGGTTATTTAAAAAGTATCAATATGTTCTTTAATGTAACCATTCTTTACTATTCTTTTTTTTTTCCCCCTGAGGCTGGGGTTAAGTGACTTGCCCAGCGTCAAACGGCTAGGAAGTATTAAGTGCATTCTTGACTATTCTTGACAATGGTTTTTTTCTTTCTCTCAAGTTTTTAAAAAGCACATTTCCTTATCCTTAATATATTTAATATAAAAGAAATTCACTTTTTTTTTTTTCAAAGTATGAAAAAGTATAGTTAATTAAATGGATCTTAATATGGTACAATACAGAGAATTCTTGCTCCTTAGAAGGAAAAATGTGTCCATTCTTTGAAAGAATCTGGATATTAACTAAGCAGTTAACAGTAAAGCTAGAGCTTTACAAAACTGTAAACTTGTCATCTAGCTTAGTAAATCAGAAGACTTGATTTTTGATTATCATTATTTTTTATTATTACATATATAAGGTTGACCTTTCAACACACTGTGGATTTATGGGTGGCCTCCAAAGAAATGGCAGCACAGGACAAACTGCACCTTACTATGCTACCTCTACTGTGGAAGTGATTTTCCATGTCTCTACTAGAATGCCATCTGATTCAGATGATTCTCTCACCAAAAAGGTAATGTATATATCTTTTTGAAATTTTATTCTAGAACCATGCAACTTATTGATTCACTTCTATTCTAAGATTTGCTAAACAAAAAATGTTTTTGTCAAAATGCTGATTTTTGGAACCAGAAAGACTGATTTTAAATCTGGCTTTTTAAAAAAAATTGCTACCTCTGTAAAATTAAGCAAGTTATGAACTTGTTTGAGCCTCCATTCCTAATCGGCCTATGAGGAAGTTAGACTTGATGACCTTTGAGATCCTTTTAAAACTCCACATCTAAAATCTGATGATCAAATAAATGATGAAATGGTAACAAAAATAGTTAACCAGTCTTAAACAGGTTTTTGGAACTAGAGATAAAAGTAAAAAATCTATTTCTTAATTTTTATTCTTAGCCTTTTCCCTCACTCTATATATGCGTTATATGTGTATACAGATATAAGTTTAAAAACACACACACACACACACACACACACACACACACACACACACACACATACAAACATACAAATCATGTGTTCTTAAGGAAATTAGTCATTTCTAAAATCTAAAAAAATTCTAAAAGTATATACCTTGGTTGCAAATTGTGAGTTTGGTCTTTGAATAAGGAAGTACAGTAGAAATATATAGAACCCAGAGTTTTAAAATCAGAAAAGATTTTAAGAAAGGATTGATTCTATCCCACTTTGCTTATTTTATAGAAGTTTATCCAAAGAGGTTAAATGAACGCAGAGTTACATAGTTTTTGGTGATGCCTGAATTATAGTTTGATTCCCGAAACAATACTTTACACTATTAATAATATTTAAGCTGCTAGTAATTTTCAACTAATTTGAGTAATATGAGATATCTTTTATTTGGTGTTTTTTACGCAGACTCATTCCTATTTTATTTATTTGTGATATTGATAATTCTTTGAACTTCCTTAAACTTAAAATATTAATATTAACCATCTTAATGGCTTGTTTATTTTTTCTCTTGTTTGTTCTTTTTAACAGTTAATTAAATCCACTATATCTTGAAGATTAGAGCTTATAGCACTATGTAAAAGGATTGTAATCATAATTTATTGTGTAAAATTTAAACTTACAGAAAAATCATTCATTTTGTGTTATGAATTAATAAGTAAGTGTACTTTCTCCAAGGAAAGTCACATTTTGTATGATTCTTGTTGGTATTTTCCCATAAATCCTCCACACACGATCTAGCAAATGCAGTGGAGGCCTTTCTCTTGGTCTTTTAACAATGCAGCACCTGGCCCCTCTATTATTTCTCAGTCTTGCTGCTTGCCTGGCATGTGTGCTTTTTTCATTGCATATTTTTTCATTTTTATGTCACTTCTTGCCTGTTTTCTTGCAACAACAGCTTCTACACATTTTAATATCATACAAACTATTCACAAATGTAACCACATAAATAACTTCGTTCAACAATTCTCTGATTATTAGTATTAAGCAAGGCTTTAGATAGGAAAGCATATGCTCATCAATGGTAATAAACACAGCCATGTAAGTTGCCTTGTACAGAGTCCAAATGGAAGAGGGATTCCCTCTATTTGTAAAGTAGGTTGGTTATAGATGAAAGTATGTTCATTTCATCATTACTTTAATACAATAGAATTTTTTCATTGTGATCCACATAGAAAAAAAAATGCCTAAACAATTTACAGAGGAAAAATGAATGGATCAAGAATGTGAATTGCCCAGATTATAGCATGTAGTTGGAACAGGAACACAATGAGTAAGTCATCAATGCACATGTTTTAGACAGACCTTACAAATGAACAATAAGCTGAGTCTAGAGTGGAAATGGAACAAGGAGATCAGATTGGATTGCCTTTGAAGAAATTATATAGCACTTTCTGTGATATCCAAGTTTGATCCCTGTCATAAATAAGCCAACTTCTTGACACTTATATTTTACTAGTATTGTTACACAAATGTAAAACACTGAACACTATGACCTCTGAATAAATAGAATTACAAGTGACTCAAAGTCCAATCAAGAGTTACATTGTGTTTTGGGGAGAGGAAAGGAAAGGGAAAATAACCAACTCAGTCACACTTAAACAAAGTGATTAAAGTGAAATTTTTATAAGATTTTTGGAGCTATGAAAAATTTAATGTGTTTTTATATATATTTACTAACTATACTGATTTCTGCCCTTCCTAAGCCCAGAGTAAACCTCCTTTGAATTTATTTATGGGAAGACAACATTAGAATTACAAGGAACATAAAGTGTAAGTGGATTGAGATCTCGCTAGCATAATGAATGCCCATTTGAATCATGAATCCATTTAAATAGTGAAACATAGACAAACAAGTAGAATAATCTCTAATGGGTGCAAAACTGAAAGAGAAAGTGAGTGACAGTTTATCAGTAATTGACAGAGAATTAAAAGTTAGTTCTTTAGAATCTCAAAAAGTCAAATTTTCTCTATATATACTATACCATGATTCCTCTTTATAGTAATACCACATTTTATAAGGAAATTGCTAAATTAGAGATTGTCCAAATGAGAACTACCAGAATAGTAAAGAGAAATAATAATAGTAACAATAATAAACATTTTTATAAGGCCTTACTACGTACTAGGCATATAGTGCAATGATCATCTCATTTGATTGAAACAGGTAGTTAGAAGTAGCAAAATAGCTAATTTAGTTTCAGTATAGTGAAAATTTTTCTCATGATGATCACAAAACAGCAATGGAATGATCTATCTCAGGAGACAGGGAGTAATCCTTCTTCACTGGTGATCTTCAATACTGTGGTTATTAGAGAGGTAGTAGAGATGTGATTGCTAAGATGCCTTACAGTCCTGAAAGTTCATGACAGGGAAAGGAAAGGATTTAGTTCCTGTCTCAAAGCATTTACCTTAAATGATGTTTCAGATGACTTACTGAAATAGGTTACAATTCAAGCAGGTCCCTCATTCTCTTTAGTCTGTAAAGCACAGTAAAGGAGTAATGATTTTAGGATCAAATTCTGTTTTGCCATTTCAGTAAAATTGAGAATAATGCATAAAAAAGTTTTTATTTGTGAGAAATTTTTATATTCTTTAGAATGAATAAAAATTTTAAATGTTTCTTTCTTTATTTTTTTTTCTTTTTTAAGAAAATAAATGAAGAGTTTTGTTTATTTTTGGGGCTTTTTTTTTTTTTTTACCCCCAGTTAAAAATACAAATAATGTGCTCAGATTTGACTCTGTTTGAAAGATTCCCCACTGAAATCATCTGAAGTTCAGCTGGTACCTTTTGCAGTTTCAGGATTTAGCATCATTAGTGATAAACTTTCTTCATCAAGATGTCTTGCAGCTAGAACGAAAATCAATCCCAGTAACAGCATCCAATAGTCCCTTGTCTTATTCTAACTAAATTGTATCTAACAGCTTAAAAATAAGCTGCAAAATTCTAAAGTGATTTATGCTATGTTCTGCCCTTGTCATAGTAGAACTTTTTCAATTCAGAAATCTGGTTGCAACCCCATACTGAACTCTTGATCTTTCGCTGCAGAAATTTGTTAGCTATAGCTAGATTAGATTTTTAGCAGCTAATCTAACTGCTGTAGGGGTTTTGCAAAGTGGGGACAGAGCTGTGCTATTGGATTTGTCCAATTCATTTGACTCCAGGACTATAATTGCACTTATGTCTTACAAGGCTTTTATAGCCTCAGGCTGGCCAGCAGCAGAAAAACAAATTGGCAGTGATACAGTAAGAGTGAAAGGGAATGAAAGGCACACATTATCAGTCTCCAGGCAGCGCTGTTCTGGCAGGAAGTTTCTTGGTTAATTTACAAATAAAACTTAGATTTTAGGATGGGCACACTGTCAGATGAACAATGGGGATGTCAGGCCTGACTGTTACTTAGTAAAAGTAGCAGCTATGCCTACCAAGGAGCAGGAATTCTTCAATCAAACAGACGACTCCTTTCTGGAGCCAGCTGGCTATGTAATGCAATTAGACGGAAAAGGAGGTCAGGCTATTAGGTGTGTACCATGACCAGTGTCACCAGTGGCGTGCTGCCTGGCAGGCAGCATGCAGAATAGTTAAAGCACAGTGACTTTAAAACTGTTTACTCAAGCTAATGAGTAGTAGTAGTACAGGGCAAGACTCAGAACATATATTGTTTTTTCAAGACTTGAAAAATGAGCATTTGTTCACTAACTGACAAGTACATTCTGAAGTACAGCTTACATTGGAGAAAATAGTTGGCATGATTAATTATAAAATGAAAAAGTCTATAATTTGCCCTATAAGTTACATGCCTATTCTTAGATTGAGTCAACTTGTAGTCATTGTGAAGAAACTGTAGTTGAACAATATATTTTGTTCTATTGGGAATGCTTATCATATACAACATGTAAAATGAATGAATGTCTTTTGTAAACTCTCCATTAACTTGAAAAAGTAGTCTCTCTCCTCTATGCTTCTTCTGATAAGTTTTATAATGTGACTAAAAACTCATTTTACTTGTGTTTTCAGTGTTTATTGTGTTCATTTTGTATACTTGTTAGGGTATTCAAATATACCTTTGTCCTAAATATTCTTTTTAATTGAGCTTGATGCCTTTACTGTTAATTTTGTGACTTAGCTAATTACACATATAGTACCCAGATACACAAGGCATACAATATTGAAAAGCAACCTTATGATGATTAATATTATATTAAAAGAAATGAAAGTAAATTTATGTACTAGTGAATTATTGCAGGGGGAATGGTACAATTTAATATATACCTACAGCTGTTTTGCTACATTTTTATAGTGGCAAACCATTGTTTTAAATATTTGGATTACTGTTGAATAGGAGTTTGGGGGGAGGCCGAATATTTCAAAGATTAATTGTTTTGAATTTACATGCCTTAAAATTCTTAAGTACCAATCAGAAATATATTTCATGCATTTTGATACATTGCCTTAGAGTTGAGTTTTATTAAATTTTATGCTAAAGTAGAGTCTTAATGATTGATTGGATAGCCTCTAAAATAATTTAAACTAAAACCAAGTGCAGGTTTTGATTTAATAAGGGAGATTCTTCACCTATAAATTATTTGCCCAAGCATTATATCAAGGGGCAATATGTTACTAAAGATGCTGGTTCTATTTTCAAGATTAAGGGTGTTAGGTATTGAGTCCTGGCTGTGTTCCAGCTTCAGTAATTACATTCTGCTTTTTAAAATTTCCCCTGAAGTTTCAATTAGATGTTATTCACTTCTCCTTTGAAAATACGGTTCGTTGTGTTGTTGGCACAAAATGACTACCATGTTTTCATTCCCAAAGTAGTACATTGATGGGAGGCCACTGTGTTTAAATTTTTAAAATGTGATATTTGTTAAATAGAGAGATATATAAAATTTTGGCTCAGTTACATTATGTAATAATTTAAAGCAGTTGTACAACCTTTGCTCCCTAATGTTTTGTATGTTTCCATACTTTAGTGAGATCTATGACTTCATCATTATGGATACTTTCCTCACAAGTGCTAGTGTGACCCTTTAATGTTTTCTCATTTCACATGGATCTAATCTAGCTTGAAGTATAAAAGGGAAAAAATTAATGAGCAATTTTCAGTGAAAAGTTTTGAATACTATTAACTTCTACTACTTTGTTATAGCATAGTGCTTAGTAAAAATGACAGTCCATGAACCTACATACAAACAATTGAATTATCCCCACAAGGTGCAAATCTCTTTTTAAATAATTGAGTTATACTTGTTTCCAGAAGACTGAAATAGAAAAGAATAAAGGGACATTTCAACATAACTGTCTTCTTTGTAAATTTATAATAAACATTTTTTGTGTGATCACCTGTTTTTCCCTTACTAGTTGAAGTGCCTATGAAGACTATTCATCCTTTGTATCATACTAACTCTCTACATTTAAAGTATGACATGCATTTTCACGAGAGAGAGAGTAAGTGTGTGTGTGTATGTATGTATGTATGTATGTGTGTACACATATATAAATTTTTAAAAAGTGTATCTTTACCTTTAACACATGACATGTATTTCATAAGTTGAAATATTGATATCCTTTCATTTTTCATTCTATTGTATTTGTAAGTCACATTTAGGAATTTTTTTTCCTGATGCCCATATTATTGTATTATTGCTTTAAAAAGATTGAAAATTTAGCTTCCTAAGAGGAATTAATGAGAATAGTTGAGAAATCCACTAACTAGAAATGTCTATATAACTATAGTTCTTTAAGAGACCATTTTAATTTTTGCAATCAAGTTTCTGTACTCTTTACTTATTCCATATTTACCAAGATGTGATTACTTATGGAACACATTTAATTCTTCCTAATATCTTCAAAATCATAGAAATTCATTCTTATCTCTGTCAGTAAAATAGTCTGATGATTTGGCTCTGATCTTTGAATCTTGACTGTAAAATACAATTTTTGTGTTAGTTTGCATTTCTTTTTTGCTAAACAGAAATGACTTCATACTTTTTTCTTAAAGTTTTTGAAAGCAAATAAGCACAATAAACTGTACAACAAATGGTATTATAATTATAATTGCCTGATTTTTTTTCTGTTCATACAGTATTTTCTGTATAACTAGATATTGGATCAGTATTCTTCTAAAGCAGTGATACAATGTAAAAAATAATAACTTTCATCTTTTAATTCAGGGTTTTTGAGAACAATGCCTTTTGTGATATTAAAATGTAGTTGAAATATCTTTCTTATTAACACTGTAGTAGAAGAGCAATAATTTATTTATATGTGCTGATTAAACAAGTTATATAAGTACCAATATGTATTTCAAATGAGGTCCATATTATTTTTAAGTAATCATGCCACCTGCACCATTTTATTGCATGTAAAAGAAATCAGTGTTTTAACCTTTTTAAGTAATGAAATATTTCTGCTGCTGAGCATTGTAATTCAATTTGTAAACCATGACCCCTCATAAACTGTTGTTATCACTCTGATTAATAAAGAGCCAATTTGCTGTTGCAGCTTCGTCACTTGGGAAATGACGAGGTTCACATCGTCTGGTCTGAACACACCAGGAACTACCGCAGGGGTATTATACCAACAGATTTTGGAGATGTTTTAATTATTATTTATCCAATGAAGAATCACATGTTCTTCATCGAGATAATGAAGAAACCGGAGGTACAATTTCATCATATTATTGCCATATCTTATGTTCTGTTTGGCATATGGTTAAGTCTTCTGGAAAAATGAAGTTATAAATGTGTTAAAGTAATTTATATTTATATTATAAGGATAAATGGCCTTCATACAAGTAAGTTAAAATTTATTTCACATTTAACATGAGTGATATAAGAGCAAAAATATTCAAGACTATTCGGTATAATCTTTGATTCCAAAAATCCAGCTTCATATCTCACTAATTTTTGCTATTTATTTAAAGTGTCTTATACTAGTCCCAACAGGAATTTATCATAAATAACTGAATATTTAAGAAAAATAAGTCTGATTTCAAACACTAAATTGATGAAGAAATGAGCAAGTAATGATTTCTGTTCTAATATGTGATACATTGTTTTAATTATACTATCCAACATAATATAATTTTGAAATCTCTCAAATTCCAATATAGTGGATGGCATCACTAACTTGAATATATTAAGGAATTGTTTTTATAATTGTGACATAGATAATCTAAGGATTTCTTAACATTTGCCACAAAATCAGCTTAACTAATTAACATTGATCCTAAAAATCACAAGATCCATTCTCTGAGAAGTTCCATAAACTAATTTGGTTACCTAAATTACTACTCTTACTATTGTTGATAACAAGTTTTTATTTAGTAAAAATAAGATCATCATCCAAGGGAGTAAAAGCACTATTTTCAGATTTCTATAAAAATTTCATACTTTAAATATTCTAAACTTCTTGAGTGTAAATACTATTTTTTGTTTTATCTGTGTTCCTAAAACTCAGCCTAGTGCCTAGTAAATAGGGGATGGACAATAAATGTTTGTTAAACTGAATAGTCAAAATAACTCATGAAAAAGGATAATTCCAGATTTAAGAAATATTAAATTTGTTCTCTATTTTTATTCAAAAGGTATATGAATCCACTATCTCCAACTAATAGTTATAGTCCGTTTTAAACTTTTCTTTTTAAAATGTTTACTCAGCTAACCAGTGTTTTATTTCTTAAATTAGGACTTATAAATTAGCTTTAAGTAAAGTAAGCAGAGTTATGAGAAATATATTTTACTTTAAGGTTAAAAGAAGCAAAAAAAAAAAAAAAATCACTTGTAACACTTCTCAAGTGTGATACTATCCCTTGAAATGTCCTCACTGAATGCAATGTGATTTTTAAAAGTGACATTTATACTGTCGCTAAAAATAAAAAAAAAATTATATATATATATAAATATAAAGAATTCTTCACTGTTTTCTCCTTAGATTTTTTTTTTTTTACCAATAATGCAAGAAGTCAGAAGTTTCTTCACAATAAATATGTAGTATCTTTGATTTAGAAATTTAGATACCAAAATGTATCAAGTTGTAGCTTTTGTATGTGAAGATTGTAATATCAGCAATACTTACTCCTTCATAAAATTAGTATTTTCACTCCAAGGATTTATTAGATTTTAATTTCCTAACTAGTTAAGTATTAAAACATTAACTAACTGTATAAGGTACTTTTCAGAACTAGAAACTGTCCACCTGTAGTAATTACTAACTTTATTCATATGTTAAGAAGAAAACTTTAAAAGTATCATTTGCTCTTCCATGATTTTCTTATTTCTTTGTGTTGAAACTTTAGGGTACTCTAATTTTCATCTTCAAAGGTAAAAAAAAAGAGATTTATACTATAATCAGATTTATGCTGCTCTAAAACTTTCACAAGAATATTAATTTTAGTTTTCTAAAATTGATTGCAAATTGTGTCAAAATGAGTTGAGTGAACCCATTTCTTAATACTTTCAAAAGCCCAAAGGGCAAAACAAGATAATAGGTAACTGGAAATTTAGTGTTATCCCTACATTTAAAATACAAACCATTACAATGTAATAAAATTAATCCAGACATTTCCAGGGCAAATGTGGCTGACCTTTTGTTCACCAACTACTGACCCCAGGGTGAATGAGAGAGGCTTGCAAAGGAAAATGTCTGTTGTTTGGCTTCAGTCCCTGGTATTTAAATTGCATTCCCTAATCAAATGAAAAGGCTGTCCTCTCTATCAGGTTACAGAATCCATGGCAACATTTGGCCTTTTATATACATAAATGTTAGCCTTTTTGTTTGCGTCTAAGTAGAGACACCTGGAGCAATGTTAACATTAACCGATTTAGCATTAATAGCTTCATTATATAAGAATTTCTGATCAGATAGCTGTTACTTTTGTTATATTGCTTCAGCTTGTATTGTTTTCATTTTTTATCTCCCTGCTTGGCAACGGGGCAATGATTTGCAAATTTTTTTTGTCTTGATTAATTAAGCAATATAATTATCAAGAACCATGATGCAGTCTTTGCTCAACAAAGCTTCTGAGAGAAAACAATAGTAAGTCTGTTAGTATGAATGCATTCCACGCGTCACAGATGCATGAGGATATTCTAAACAATGAGACGAAAAGCTGCTTGCAAAAGAGGACAAAGAATGCCATGCAGACTCTACACACTACACATACCGCCAGGGACATACTGTGGGTTCCCTGGGACACAGATGCCTCGTTAGATTGCAGCTAGTCATCAGAGATTAATTCTCAGCCATTTGGTGCAATAATTTACCCATTCCCCAGTCTTTTAACTAGTGCTACTTACTATAGAAGTGTAATCTTTGTACTCAAAAGGTTTATTTAACCTTACTTATTTTTAGTGAACACAACAAAAATAATTATTTTTGTTTAGAAATTATAATGAAGCAGCTGCTTGAAATGTGAGGAATATTTATTTTTGAATGACTGAGACAAGTTATTATAGAAATTTTACATGGAGATGAAAGTGTTCTTTTAGCAGCAGTATTTCATCAGAATATACTTTGACTTTTAGGTTCAAGTAGATTTATTTAGATATTCTGTGATCAGAAGCATTTTTCAAAGAATTTTACATTAATCCCTTTTAGGTTAAAAAATCAATATAAAAACTACTATTTGGTAGTTAGGCATATTCAAATTTTAGTTCCATTCAGTCTACTTCATTAATAGAGTATGTAATAAAATAGGGTTATTTGCTATATAAGTTGCATATACCTATAGCTGTGGCTTCCAAATCCTTTGAAATATAATATATTTGACTACATATGCATATATATATACACATATTTTTTTATTATATATATGTATGTATGTATGTATGTATGCTTATGTGTATGTTAAAAGTACTTATATGCCTGGCAGCATGAACCTTCTTTGTATATAGCATTTTCAAAGTAGTGTGGAAAAGAAGAATGAGTAACATCTAACAGGAATGGCTACTACTTCACATTTTTATTGGAGTCTTGATTCTTCTTTTTTTTTTCCATTAAATAAATTTCTCTGAGACCAAAGCCATCATTTCACAAGTTAATTACTTTCAAATTGGTTCAGTCAGCATGAATGAATGTTTTGAAACTTGTTTGATGATTCAAAGGAAAAAAAAAAGTCTTCTTCTAAGACTTTAATATTTTATTCTTTGCTTCTATAGCTTATTTATTCTTAGTGACAAATTTCATACTCCTTAAATAAGACAGAACTTCCTTTACAACCTGTATATCTTTAAATTGTTGTTTGAAACAATTGCATGGGTTTTTTTTCAAATTGTAAACAATATTTCTGCTTATTTTCAGCCAAATTTACTACCTATTTCCAGTAAATGAGCATTTATATTGTTTAGAAGATTTTGTATTGTGAGTTTTGTGGTAGTATTTTCTGTATATTTCAATGACCTCGTCTGCAGGCATATATTTAACTATCTGGATGATCATAAATAAACCCAAGAGTAGCTATGTTGAAGACAACAAATGCAGAAAGAATTTAAGAAATATAATGAGAATTCTCTTTTGCTTAACCTAAGAATTATTATTTACACAATTAAAAGCTCTTTTTAAAATTATTTAATTTATTTTGCTTAAGCAGTGATTGTTTTATTACTATCTCGATTAATTTACTTAGCCTTTCTGGAATTGAGCTGAGGTGAAATCTGAATTCCAGGCTTAACTCTGGTATTACTGGTTATTGTGATTCTGAGCAGATTCCTTAACTTCTCTAAGCATCAGTTTCCAGAGTTCCATCCAACTTTCAAAGTTCATGAGTCATTTTTTCCTCGTACTTATATAGCCCCCAAATCCCTTACATGCTCTAAACCCTAAAAAGTGACCAGCTGTAGGTGACCACCAAAATTAGAGTTTATGCCTTTCTAGCTGAATGAACTTATGTCTCTTTGCTCCCCAACATAGCAGTGTCTTTAAGTAAGTTATTATCTATCTTGGGGTCAGGATTCCTATCCCAAGACCACTCCTTTTGTTACTCCTCTCTTTTCTTACTATTAGAAGAGACCTTGTTTTCCAGAGTTACAGCCCCAAAAGCAAGCTACAGCCCCAAAAGCAAGCTACAGCCCCAAAAGCAAGCTACGTCCTGAGCTTGCCCTAGCGCTAATCCTTTGTACTCACCCTCTGGATGAACTCTACTGTAGCAGTCACTGATTTGGCTCATGTCCATCCCCGTTGGTCCTCGAACTGGGACAAGCACCTGAAAAGACCACATTCTGGTCACAAAGCCCTGCTGTGAATAGACAATTTCAATTAGGCAAACTTGTCTCATTGCTGCTGTTACTCCCTCATTGGGATCAATGGCTACATCTTACTGCCTGCCTTTTTGTCTAGCCACAACTATATGCTTCAAGGTCTAACTGTCCTGCTTTGGGTCTGCTTGATCCTAGAGCAGACTGCAGCATACATGTGATTTCCCTTCTCTGATGGAATAAAGAAGGTCTTTTTCCTATTTAAAAAAAAAAAAAAGTTTTTAAGTCAGTGAATTTTTATTTATTGTCTGATCCCAAAACAACATAATTATTATTATTATTCCCAGGTGAATATATCAAGATATAGTCTCTCTTTTGAACTATCATCGTGCATGTCCAGCTGCCTCTTAGACACTTTAGACTGGATTCCTGGGGGCATTTCAGAATTAACATACCCAAAACATATTACCTCTCCTCCACAAAACCCTTCTACCTTCAGAATTTTGTAATTATTATAAGGGCACTACTACCACCCTATAAGGGGTAGGCTTGAAACCTCAATGTCCCCCTCAACTCTGTACCCCACTTATTCTATCCATTCACTATCTTGCCATTTCTAATATTTATTATCCTTTTCATTCATGGCCACAATCCAATTTCAGCCCTCATTGCCTCTCATCTGGACCAATTTAATAGTCTTCTAACTGATCTCTCTGCCTTCCCTTTTCCAGTGTAGTTTAGTATAGGTCTGAAGTGTTTTGAGCATTTTAATCTCCAGTCTGATTCCTTCCCCCTTTCTAGTTCATTTCAATGACTTTCTTATCTCCAGGATCCAATATAAATTCTTCTCTTTGGCATTTAAAGCTTTTCCTGAATTGACGCCTATCCACCTTTTCCATTTGCTCTGACCCAACCCTTCAAGTCTGCATGGTTGTAGTTTTTGTCTCCTATGCCACCTGAATCAGGAAAAGCCTTATAGAACTTGGACTGCGTTATGAAAAGCAATAGAAATTCTTAGAGCTGAAAGTAAAATTGTGTATTTCAGGCATGGCAGACTATGCAAAAGTAATAGAACATGGAGCAATGAGAATGTTAATGGGAGATTGTAAAGGAAAACAGTTTAAGTAATCCTGAATGGGAAGTTAGCAGCCAAGTTGTGAAGAGCTTTCAATGTCTTCTTAGAAGCCATGAGGAGCCAGTGTACATTCTAGCGGCCAGTGAATGAGCATTTGCTATGTGTTTTTTTGTGTGCCAGGAACTGTTCTGGTTGCTGAAATACATATATAAACAATACCTACTTACAAGGATCTTACATTCTGGCCAAACTAATCTGCTGTTCTCTTACATATCAATTCAAACCTGAATTTTTTGTCTGTGTAGAGGCTGTGCCCAGTGCCTTGAGTATCTATCTCTTAGAATCCCTACCTGTCTTTAATGTTTAATTCATGTGATACCTCCTACAAGAAGACTTTCCTGCTGTTCCCTTTAATTGTCAATGTTCTCTTCCTCAAATTATCATGTATATACTTGACTATTTACATATTAATTATTACTCTCTACCCCTAGAGAATTTACACTCCTTGACAGGAAAAGATTTTCATTTTATCTTTTCATTCTAGTTTTTTCCAGTGCTAGTATTGTTTCATACTAGTATATAACAATATAACATGCTAGTATGCTCCAGTGTATGCCTTATTGGATTGGATTAGGTTGGATTAGATGCTTAGAGGGTGAGAATCAATTAACTTTCAGTATGGAAAGAATGTAGACCAAGGCTTCTTAAACTTTTTCTACTTGTGACCCCTTTTTGCCCAATAAATTTTTACCTGGATTCTGGATACATAGGTATATAAAATAGACATACAAATCAATATTTACTGATAATAAATCATAAAGAAAATTTTTAAAAATAATTCTTTGGTATACATATTTATTAAAGATGAATATACATTTGTATGCTAATGAGATTGCACTTGTTTATTTTTATGTAAAGAATTAAATCTTGGCAGAATAGTTGATACCTTTTACAGTTCTCAAATATTTCACAATCCATAGTTTAAGAAGCTTTGATGTACATTATATTACTTGGAGCTCTGGGAAATTAGGTTGGAAAGGTAATATGGAGCCAGTTTGTGTGGTCTTAATTCAAGTTAAGGAATACATATTTTACATTGTAGGCAGTGAGAAACCACTGAAGATTTTGATAGCTATTGTTATTATTAATATAATGTGTATTGATGATTGATAATATGCTAGATTTTCATACATTTGTTCTTGCTCTCTTTTGCTCTCATGGATATATAGAATTTGTACTGGGTCCTCAGTGAGAGCCTGTTGTAGATGGGTCAATTGAAAAGTTTTTGAAGAGTTAAAATTATCATGCTGTTTTATAGGGTATTTGACAAATTTTGGGAGTGCTCAGTGCAAGCTGTATTCATATACAGACATATTTTTTTTATTTTTTATTTTTCTGAGGGATTAAGTGACTTGCCCAGGGTCACACAGCTAGGAAGTCTTAAGTGTCTGAGACCAGATTTGGACTCGGGTCCTCCTGAATTCAAGGCTAATGCTCTATCCACTGCACCACCTAGCTGCCCCTCACACATATATATTTTATATAATTGTTTGCCTCTTGGCTCCCTCATTAGAACAAATTCTTTAAGATTAGGTTTTATTTTTTTAACTTTTTATTTTTTACATTAAAATTGCATAATGAATGTTTCATAAATCTTCCTTCGCTCAATATCTTTAGAAATAAAATTATTGCCTGCTTAAATATTTGTCTTGAAAAATAAATCATTAACTTATCTATGTACGAAGCGGTTTAGGATAGAAAACATCTAAAACAGAATCCAACATTAATTAATCTAAATAGTTAAAGTTATATATTCTGATTTGAGAGTTTAAGTAAAGGAATGATATTATCAAAAACTCTCTGAGAGGCAATTGTTGTTTAAAGATCTGTACTTACCTGAAATTTCTTCTGTGATTCATTGGCACTTATAACTAAAGGGATTCTCTGGATACTAGACTTTTAAATTATTCCTGTAATCTACTTATTGAAAAATGTCTCAGTACCCCTACTAGTAGTTGCCAAAGAATAATAAAATGTTTTATGGAGCAAAATTCATATAAATGGGGGAAAATCCATAGCTTAAATGTTGATAAATGTTAACTCAAATGACATTCTTTTGTCATGATTTTGTGATTTTTAAAATCAATTTTTATTTGATATTCTCTAAAAATTAAAATTCATTTTACCTTTCCTTCTTTCCCCCTTTTATCTATTTATTATATACATAACATACATTATACCTAGTGCATACTCTGTAGAGAGTAACTAATAAATATTAATTAATAATACTTATTCTCCTTTCTATGGAGGACCTGACCCATCCTGAATACATTAAACAAATACTGGTTATTGTAGCAAAAACATACATATCATTTCTTTGCCTTTACATAGATGAAGAAAGGAAAGAAATAAATATTAAAGTGCCTAGTCTGTGTTAAGCATTTTATAAAAATGTCATTCAGTCCTCAAAATAACTGTGAGAAAAGTACTATTATTATTCCCATTTTATAGTTGAGGAAACATATGGCAGTTAAATGACTTGTCTAGAGTCACTTAAATGTAACATTTAAATGTGTAAATATGTGAGGCTGGATTTGATCTCAAATTTTCCTTATTCCAGATCCAAGGCTCTAGCCACTACACTACACCTGCTAGTACCTTACTTTAAGCACCTAAGGAGGCTTATAGCTTGTGTGAAAGAGAGTACATTATTTCTGGAGTATCAGCTCATGACTGTGAGCACCCAAAATGGGTACTTTTGCAGGCTTTCAACTGAGCACAGTAGCTTACAAGAGTAAAAAAAAAAAAAAAAAAAAAAAACAGCTGCAGTAAATGTCATCATACTATTCTTAATGGAAGGTATCATGTATCCATTACAAAAGATAATAGTACCAGAAACCCTTACAAATATAAACCATCTATGGGTTTATGTATTTTATACAAGTATTCACAAGTCATACCAATAAAAAGCATCTATAATCACTTAAAAGAAAATAATATTGGCTAAGGAGCAGCTAGGATATGTCAGAAAGTCCCAAGAGCATAAAGAGCTACTTATTATTGATTCATTAATTATTTAACAAATTACCCAAAAGCAGCATAAGACTTTTACTGTCTTTGTTGATTATTGCAAAGGCATTGATTCAGATCTGTACTCAGGGTTTATTGATGTCTTACAAATATGCAAAATATATCCAGTGACAATACTGTTTGATGTGTTGGACACATCAATATTTTATGACCAATTGAAAAAATGTTCTCTGTTTAAAAAATTCCACCAATACAATAGTGCAAATAATAAGTAGAATATTTCTGCATATTACCAACAAATCCAAGTAGGAAGAGATTAAAAAAAACATTCCATTTAAAATAAAACAGTATATAAAATACTTGGGAGTATACTTATCAAGATATACAATGATTATTAATATAGCTATAAAACATTTTATAAAAATGCAGACCTAAATAATTGGAGAAATATTCATTGCTCTCCAATAGGCTGAGCCAGTATAATATAAATGACAATGGTTCCTCTGCTTATTTATTTAATGCCATATGATTAAAGTGGCCAAAGGATTTCTTTAAAAAGCTAGGAAAAAAATATTAAAATTCATCCAGAGACACAAAAAGTAAAGACTTCCAATGGAAATAATGAAAAAACTGGATAAAGAAAGGAAAGGACCTGCCGATCCCAGATATCAAACTATGTTATAGAGCAATCAAAACAATTTAATACTGGTTTAGAAATGAAGAGGTCAGTTAATGGAACAGATTTGGCACAAAACATATAGAAAGAAACATAGTAATAAATATAAAGATCCCCTCATAATGAGATAACGGCTAGAGAGCAATCTGGCAGAATCTAGCTAGAGACCAATATCTCATACTGTCTACCAAAATATGCTCCAAAGGAATACATGACCCAGATATAAAGGGTGGTGATATAAACAAATTAGAAGAGCAAAGAAGAAATTACCTTCCATATCTATAAATAGGGCAAGGATTTATAATCAAAGAAAGAACTGTCTCACAAGACACAAAAGAAACAATTTTGATTACATAAATTAAAAACTGGGGGGGGGGAAACCTCCTCCTCTAAAATTAGAATAGAAGGTGACAACTAGAAAAAAATCTACAGCAAATTTCTCTGACTGAGGCTTAGCCTAAGCAAGAACAGTAAAGTTTTAAGGAGATAAAAGGTTCAAGAGACAAGAACAATATAGAACTGAACTTGTTTATCAAGATAGAGAAAGGAAGAGAGCATGCCTAATGCAAGTGTGGTGGCCTGGGAATGAAATAAATGGTTGAAAAATTGGAGACCATTATGTGGCTGGTAAGTGTGGTTTGGTATTAGAAGGTAGAAGAAAATTTGGAAATTGTGATAAAATAAGTGAATTTCAGAATTCATGAACATGGAAGTGATAAAACTAAAGGTATAATTATCTTTCATGTGATTGAGTGATTATGAGAAATAAGTTATATGAAATAAGGAGGTGAATTTTGGGTGCTTGAGGTGATAACATACTATGTTGAAATCTTTTAGTATGAGATCAGGAGTTGGGGAAGATAGAAAGAATGTGAACCATATACTAAATACATTGAATAAAGAAAAGATGTGACCTGGAAATAAGATAGATAACAGCTACCAGAATTTTGATTGTGTGGTAAATATGAATTGAATGAACCTCTGTGGCCAAGAGGTTACCAAGTAATTGTGGGACCAGGAGAACCGGGAGATGACAATGGGGAACAAAGAGTATTCCAACTCCCCTTCCCTCAACCATTAAGAAAGGGGGAACGAATCAGAATGCAACTATTGCTGGGATGGGAGGTAAGGGAGACTGTGTTATCAGCAAAGAACTAGGTTTCGGGGAACGAATCAGAATGCAACTATTGCTGGGATGGGAGGTAAGGGAGACTGTGTTATCAGCAAAGAACTAGGTTTCAGAGAACCAGAAGATGGAAACAATAGGAAAGGAATGGACTTAAGATGAAGACAGGTTTATTACCTATGGAATAAAGCATTTCAGAGAGCACAATAAAAGTAGTGGATAGCTTTAGGTTAGAATTTTGAGGAGGGGGATTTAAAGGGAAATGGAATAAGGGTTCAGGTAGAAAAGGATGGAAAATGGGGTTTAAATAATGACTGCTGGTGATTTAAAATCATTGTTATAGAGAGAGAGTATGGTCTGGGAAGAGCTAGTTAATCATTAAAGGAAGAGTTAGATTTTTTTTCAAGCTTATCTCTAAGGATCCCAGTCTTATTGATCATTGCAATTTATGCAGTAAAATGGTAGCATGGTATAACATATCAGTGTAGGTTACAAAATTTTACCATCTGCCATACATACCTAGAAAGCTCCAATTAGGTGATTTGAATGATATGCCAGAAGCTTATCTTTTATAAGCAAACAGACCATAAATCCTTGCACTACAGCTAAAAAAAAAATTCTTGAAAATTCATCAAATAATTATAACTAGATAATCATTGCAGACAGAGTTGTTGCACTTTGATCTTGATACCACAGAAAGTTGTATCTTTTGTCAAAAACTACCTGTATCATAACTCTTTTAGGAACAATTTAGTATTTTTCAAATAGTTTCCCAAAGGTAACTCAGCACATCCTTTCCCTGATAAACTGATTCCAACTCATTGTCCATTTTGAGAATTTGTCTAAGACACATATTGATTGTTAAGCCATGGAACAATGCAAAGCCTGCTAAATGATACCCATAATTACTCAAAAGACTTTGATCAGCTCACCATATGGGGAAAAAACCAAATTGAATGAACATGCCTGTATCTAGGATAGAATGTACAATTAGATTAACAACTTACAGAGCACAGCCATTGGTGTGCATTCATATATATATGTGTATGTATACCCTATTATTGTTGAGAAACTCTCTCTTACTGGGACTAAGCACTTGATCATCTCCATGATGCCAGTGAACATCTTCTCAAACTTTCTTTATCTGCTGCCTTCCCTCTTTTAATTATTTTCCTTTTGGATGAAGATTTCTTGTGGTTGAAGATCAAGCAAAGAATCCTGGAAAACAATCAGATAGGAATCAAGAGAAAGCAATGTCAAAAAAAAAAAAAACTAGACAAAAGAGAGTATTATAGACAATGTCCGAAGCTGTAGAGAGGTCAAGAAGGATGAAAATTGAGAAAAGACCTTTAGATTTGGAGGGAGCATTTTTCATTGCATAATAAAGGCTGAAGCCAAAATTCAGAATGATGAGATGAAAGATAGAGAAAAAGAAATGGTGGCCTTCTCAAAGAGTTTATCCACCAAAGAGAAGATAAAGGAAAATAGTTAATTGTGATGGAATGATCTAGTGAGGGTTTCTCATTAGAATTACAAATTTAACCACTATACCTTTGGGATTTTGAATCATAGGTGTTTTTTGTTGATGGTGATTGGTTGTTTTGGGGAGTGTAGTTTTATTTTCCGAAGGTAATTTGTGGATTCTTTTCGATTGGTGTTTTGTTTTCTTTGTAAAGGAGTTCTGGATAGGTTTTTTTGGTATGATTTCTTACATTATGGCATTCAGGTTTTTGGATTTTTTATGTTCTGTTGGAAAGTATGACCTTTAAGCTGTGTTTATATATCTTATTGTCAAGATTTATGTGTTTCCCTTATATAGAGATCATGTTTTCTTTTAACAGTATTGTTGTTCCTTTCTTTCTTCTATGTTGTCTTTCTCTTTTGTTCTCTTTCATTTCTTGGGAGAGACATGCCACTGTAGGTTTATATTTGCCGATCACGCTCATTATTTTAGCTGTTTATGCCACCACTTCTAACATTTCACCACTTCTTCTCATTTCTTTGTCTTATAATATTTAAGTAAATAAGTTTATAATCTCTTAAGTTTCTTAGTATTTATTTTGCTTTTTAATTTTTCTATCTTCCATATTGATTTATCTACTTGTATAGATTTTTTCTTCCTTATAAGATTTGTACAAATTGTGAAAAAACTTTATTACATTGTTTGAAACTAGATCTTCATATTGGGGAAGCTGGGCCAACTTTACCTTTTGCTTAGAGGTCTTTAGTTATGCTGACCAGAAATTTGATCAGATCTGAATATGGAGGCAAGGAACTTTTTAACAATTATACAAATCTCATTAATCCTTTATGTCTTATCTGAAAACTACCCTTGTAGTGGTCAATCAATTATTGTTTCTATGTTCCTTTGATTGAAAACAGATATTTGGGTAGAATAGAATATTTCCTTTTCTGATTTTAGGAATTGCACCTGTTCACTCTCCCTCTCTCAAATTTGAAAATTTTTAAAATCTTTTTTCCAGTTAGAAGTGAGATTACCTAATTTTGTTTGCATCTTGATTCATTGTTTTCTTTTAATTAATTGATCTTATTTGAGTAATTTTTTAAAGCATAAAAATCTGTCTCTCCTATTATTTAGGATCCAGTGAAAAAATCAAAGAGAGTTGATCCTGATTTCTTGTGTCCTTGGCATGCATTATTTAATAAATTGATAGGATGAGAAGCTTGAAACTTTGTTTCCTCATTCAATTCAATTTTTACTTGCTACAAGTTCTTTCTCTAAAGATAGATAGCATTTTTCATCTTTGGTAATTGTCTTGGATCAGTCTTGTTCAGAATAGCTAAGTCTTTCACAGTTCATCATATTTACAATATTACAATATTACTATGTACAATATTCTCCTGGTTCTAATCACTTTACTTTACATCAGTTCATATGAGTCTTTCCAGGTTTTTTGAAACCATCCTACTCATCATTTCTTATAACACAAAAATATTCCATCGAGACTCACAGATCACATCTTGTTCAGTCATTCCCCTTTTGATGGGCATCCCCTTTATTTCCAATTCTTTGCCACTTCAAAAGAGCTGTTATAAATATTTTTGTATGAACAGGTCTTTTACCCTTTTCTTTCTTTTCATTAATCATTTTGGGATACACATCTAGTACTAGTATTACTGGATCAAAAAGTATCTATATACAGTTTTATAGTTCTTTAAATATGCTTCCACATTGTTTTCCACAATGATTGGGACTAATTCACAGCCCAACCAACAGTATATTATGGTGTCAAAGACACTTTCTGATCATCTGAGTTGTCTTGTGCTGGAAGAATGTTTTATTCGCATCTTTTATTGGCCTTGCTACTTCAGAATTTGATTGGAGGCATTATTTTAAAGTTATTTAGAGGGAAATGTTGGGAGAGCTCAGCTAAGTGCTTTCACTACCCTGCCTTTTTGCCTTCACCCTTGAAAGTGACTCCGTTAGTTGATAGCTTTACCCTCATATTCTATCTAAGTACTAGACCTAAAATTGACTCATCTTCCCACATTAGAACAAATCGTTTTCTCTTGTCTTGGTTCCACTAGGCTCTGTGAGGAAATTACTGGCCCAGCAGGTTTCCAGACCCCTTCCCTTCAGACCCACCCACTTCTTCCCTTTGTTCTTCAGTTGTTCCTTCAGTTCTTCAATGACTGCCCCTTTTTTTTTTTTTTACAAGGTATGGGGAAGGCAAGGTTTCTACTGCTTTGGTGTCTCCTAATCCACAGACAATCCAGGCAGAATGGAAGCTGTGCCTCCCTTCATCTGCTTCCCCTTTCTCTGTATTTGGCTGAGCAAAGTTCAAATCCACTGATTGTAGCAGCAGTTTTTGGAGGAAGGGCAGAGGTTAGGGGGCATAGACCAAGGCTGATTTAAGAAGTGAATCACGGAGTTGGGTCCCTTAGCATGAGCTAATGGGTTTGTTACACATGATATTGGAATATGGAGATTGGTTGGGGAGGGGTACTGTGGTCACTTGTTCTTCATTTTCAGAAATGATGAATAACATAATAGGGTCATATTTTGACTTGCATATAAATTAGATTTAAGTGAGGCAGAGCTGTGCTAAGTTGTCAGTCTCATTCTCTCTTCTTGAGTCATCAGAGACAAAAGTCAGGGCAACTGACCATGGCCTGGGATACAGTGGATGGCTGTGGCGTATTTGATGTCTGACCACTCCACAGTATCTGCTTCCACTGCCTTCATGGCTGATAGAACAAATTGTTCTCATCTACCCATTACACTGAAGGAAGTCATCATATGCTTGGGGTGGACATCCCTACACTCATTAATCGGTTTGAAATTCCTTAGTTACCCTCAACTTGGCTTAACCCATCAGCCAAGATGGCTTACCAATATGAGAGATTCTTAGAGATACAGGTAAGATTTAAGTGCCAGGTTGTTTTCTTGTTTGGATAAATAGCTGTCATATGTAGAGTCCTTGCTCCTTATTTTCTTGACTTTTCCAGATGTAGGTTTCCCATACTTACCACATTAGGATATGATGCCACAGATGCTATGTACATATGCTATTCTCTATTATATACACAAAAACATGCT